>NC_143254.1:34797795-35397795 GCF_984573655.1 Nuphar pumila
CTAGACTCAACATTAAACTCAACTTAGGCAAAACTTTGACTAAATAAAAGTATGAACCCACAAAGGAGAGAGACATAAAGAGCAATAAAGAGAGAAAGAGAAAAATGAGAGATGACTAAGGTATATATAAGCCTCAGACACACCAACCTCATAAAAGAAGGAAAACAACTAACAATGAATGCTTTTAATGACTAGGAGAAAGGAGACTATGGGCTAAGCTAAGTCAAATAATAAAAAAGACAACCAAAAGGTCAAAAATAATCTTACCATGGTCAAATTACGTCCCAAAAATGGGCACAATCAAAAGTCAATAATTTGAAATAAATGAAGAAACTAGAAACATGAGAGCAATGATGGAATATTGGACTCAGTCAACTGAGGCTCTAATGGCTTGGGTTGATTAGGTCATTGGTCCAAAATGGTTGGTCAAAGCTCTAAAATGGGTGGATCAAAAGGTAAGAAGGATTGATCTTGATCTTGGGGATAAAATCATCTCAAATACTAAAAAGTATGGTCAAAGGTTAAAAGAACACTAAACCAATTCAGGTTCAAAGCCAAATCCAAATTACAAAGTTTAATTGATATGTTCTCAATGGGCCTTGTCCATAAATGCAAGTCCCCATTATATAAACCCATGAGAGGTTCCTTTAATCTTTCAACATATTATTAAACTTTTAAAGGGTTTGATAACTTACAAACTTAGAAAAATCTACGAAAAAATAGACAAAGCTAAGATTTATCCTTTAATGTGGGACTTAACTTTTGAATGGTTTGATAACTCATGTTGATAAAAAATTTATGGTGTAAAGAATATGGACTCACCTGAATTTCAATAAACTATTTTTAAAATCTTTCAAAAGATGTGAAATGCTTGTTTCAAGTTTCGACCATCATTTTCAACAAAAAGGTAAAATATGGGTAGGTTTTTCGATATTCGTAGTTCAAAGCTCACTATTAAGATAAATAAATATATAATAAAAGATCAAACATGTATTAATATCTATGCTAGAAATAAAATGAATATAGAAATTAAAGCAAATCGATCTAAAAATTACCTTTTTCAGACTTTAGGGTCGGTTTAGTTTCTTTAAATCAATTCTTTGGTCCAACAATTCTGTGCAGGTACGATGATTGTGACAATAGTATCTATAACACTTCTGCATAGGTATCAAAATTTATGGCTCGGACCGAGTCAAGGTTAGAGTTAGGTTAAAGCTATGCTAGGCATTTTCTTTCAGGCAAGGATTAAGACAAATAATTTTTGGATCTCCTAACTGTAGGGCTCAACTCCTATTTATAAAATTCCTAAATGCCATATGGATGAAGGTTTTTTTTTAATTTTAATTCAACCCAAATAGATTCATTCTTATCCCCATGGAGTATAAGGTTCATCAAGAAGAGTCCCACATGAAACACATAGGGAGAGATTCAGTTTAACTACAACACGCCTCTTCGAGGGCTTATCCTGTGCGGTCGACAGGATGGATGATACAAGTGGGTGTCATCCTAGGGAAGGACTACACAATGGTATGCAATCCTATGGCTGGAACACACACTAATCCTATGGCTGGAACTCACACTGATATGTTCTCCTAATGTTGGATGACACCTAAGTGTGTCATCCCATAGTTGGATGACACCTTAGGGTGTGTAGTCCCAAAGCTGGATGACACCGTGGTGTGCCATCCCATAATTGGATGATACCCTAGGGTGTGCAGTCCCAAGGATGAATGATATCCCATGGTAGGACGACACCCTAAGGTGTGTGGTCCCAAGGTTGTACAACACATTGGTGTGCCATCCTATGGTTGGACGACACCCTTGGTGTGTGGTCCCAAGGCTGGACAACACCCTAGTGTGTCATGCTATAGTTGAACGTCACCCTAGGGTGTGAGGTCTCAACACTGGATGATACTATGATATGTTGTCCCATAGCAGTCCTAAGGCAAAAAAAAAAGGTGTTTACAAATGCTCCTTTTTGTTATTAATTGAATATGATTCAATTTATAACAAAGAAGTAGACACCCCTGATGGGATCATCCAATTTTTGCAATAAATCGATTGTCGAGACTGTTTGGGGTATCACCAAACGAGGTTAAACCAATGTTTAGACAACCAAGTTGCCGAGACCATTTGGATTTTGTCGAATGAGGTTGAGCCAATTTTCATGACAACTGAGTTGCCAAGGCCATTTGGATCTTGTCAAATGAGGTCAGATCAATTTTTGGGGCAATGTCGAGACCGTGCATGGTCTCGCTAAACAAGGTCGGTTCAATTTTTGAAAACCACTGGACTATGGTGATCGTGATGGGTCTCACCGAACATGGTCGGGTCAATGTTTGAAAGGTGAACTGGGTTATGAAGATCATTTGGGTTAAAAAACAAAGTATATACTATTAAAAAAATTTCTCAGTGGGTATGACAACTAAGCTCAAATGAGGTACACTAGGAGGCATGCATTATATTTAAAGCGATAGTTGGCTGACTTAGCACAACGTTGTTGATGCAATGAGTATTCATGCAACCTCGCTCCTAAGATATAATCGTGTTTTTGCCAATTCTCGAAGGTCGATCTATGCCTTACATTAGGTGAGACTGAGCAACTCGACATAAACCATAAATAACCTCTTGAATAGGTTAGGTAGACCCTAGACTCAACATAGGCTTAGGCTCTAGGTCAAGCTTAGATCCTAATCCCAACTTAGGCAGAACTTTGACTAAATAAAAGTCTAAACCCATGAAGAAAAGAGACATGAAGAGCAATAGAGAGAGAAAGAGAAGAATGAGAGATGACTAGGGTATATATAAGCTTCAGACACACCAACCTCATAAAAGAGGGGCAAACAACTAACAATAAATGCCTTTAATGATTAATGATTAGCAATAAAATCCCTAACGACTAGAAGAAAAGAGGTTATGAGCTAAGCTAAGTCAAAGAATGAAAAAGACAACCAAAGGGTTAGAGATGGTTCTGCAATAGTCAAATAATGCCTAAAAAATGAGCACAATCAAAAGTCAACAATTTAAAAATAAATGTAAGAACTAGGAACATGGGAGCAAAGCAGGAATGTTGGACCCAGTCAACTGAGTTTCTAATAGCTTGGGCTGATTGGGACATTTGTCCAAAATGTTTGGTCAAGGCTCTAAAATGGGTGATCAAAAGCTAAGAAGGGTTGATCTTGATCTTGGGGATAAAATCGTCTCAAATACTAAAAAGTATAGTCAAAGGTTAAAAGAAGACCAAACAAATTCAAGTTCAAAGCCAAATTCAAATTACAAAGTTCAATTGATATGTTTTCAATGGGCCTTGTCCATAATTGCAAGTCTCCATTATATAAACCCATGAGAGGTCCCTTTAATCCTTCAATGTATTATTAAACTTTTTAAGGGTTGGATAACTTACAAACTTAGGCACATCTACAAAAAAATAGACAAAGCTAAGGTTTATCCTTTAATGAGAGACTAAACTTTTGAATGGTTTGATAACTCATGTTCATAAAAAATTTACGGTGAAAGGAATATGGACTCAACTGGATTTAAAAAAATTATTTTCTAAATCTTTCAAAAGATGTGAAACGCTCGTTTCTAGCCTCGACCATCCTTTCCAACAAAAAGGTAAAGCACGGGTATGTTTTTCGATATTTGTAGTTCAAAGCTCACTATTAAGATAAACAAATATACAATAAAAGATCAAATGTGTATTAATATTTATAATGGAAATAAATTGAATATTGAAATTAAAGCAAATTGATCTGAAAATTACCTTTTTCAGACTTTAGGGTCTCTTTAGTTCCTCCAAATCAATTCTTCGGTCCAGCAGTTCTGCATAGGTACGATGATTATAATAATAGTATCTATAACACCTCTGTGTTGGTATCAAAATTTATGGCTTAGACAAAGATAAGGTTAGAGTGAGGTCAAGGCTATGCTAGGTATTTTCTTTAAGGCAAGAACAAAGACAAATAATTTTCAGATCTCCTGACTGTAGGGATCAGCTAATATTTATAAAATTCCTAGATGAAATATGGATGAAGGTTTTTTTTAAATTTTAATTCAACCCAAATAGATCCATTTTGATTCTCATGGCGTATAACGTTTATCAAGAAGAGTCCCACATGAAACACATAGTGAGAGATTTAGTTTAACTGGAACACGTCTCTTCGAGGGCTTATCCTATGTTCTCGACAGGATGGATGATACAAGCAGGTGTCATCCTAGGGGAGGATGACACAATGGTATGTAATCCCATAGCTGAAAGACACACTGATATGTTGTTCGAAGGTTGAATAACACCTAAGTGTATCATCCCATGGTTGGACGACACCTTTGGGTGTGTAGGCCTAAGGCTAGATGACACCCTGGTGTGCCATCCTATGATTGGATGATACCCTAGGGTGTGTAGTCCCTATGATAGATGATATCCCATGGTTGGACGACACCCATAATGTGTGTGGTTCTAAGGTTGTACAACACCTTGGGTTGGACGATACCCTAGGTGTGTGGTTCCAATGCTGGCAATACCCTAGTGTGTCATGTTATGGTTGAACATTACCCTAGGGTGTCAGGTCTCAAGGCTTGGACGATACTATGATATGTTGTCCCATAGTTGTTCCAAGGCAAAAAAAAGGGTGTTTACAAATTCTTCTCTTTGTCATTAATCGAATGTGATTCGATTTCTAAGAAAGAAGTAGACACCTCTGGTGGGATCATCAAATTTTTGCATTAACTCGATTGTTGAGACTCTTTAGGGTATCACCAAACAAGGTCAAACCAATGTTTAGACAACTAAGTGTATCCATGCAAAAATTTTATCTTTTGCATTTCAACATTTTTTATCTTTTTGAAAATAGTTTTAAAATAAAACTCGACTCCATTTTTGAAATATGCGGGAAAATTGGGAGACGAAGCTTGCTCGTCAGTACGAGGTTCAACCGTTCCTTGTGCCTTTACCAAGAGTAATTGAACCAAGAATCAAATTTATGCCTTTACTTTGCTCAAATTTGCCTAAGAAATTATTCTAAGTCTTAAAATTCACAAAGAATAATGCTTGTGCTATGATCTTTGAAAAAGTTTAATTTTGAAAATTTGGTGCATACTTTGGAAAATTGCTCTGATTTAAAAACGCTTTGAAAATATTTCATAATTGAACTTCCAAGTGATTTTGAATTTGATTTGAAAATATACTTTAAAAAATTGTTTGAAAATATCTTGAAATTGACTTGAAATTATTTTGAAAATTGATTTTTGGAGTTACTTGGAAAATTATCTTGAAAATCATTGAAATTGATTCAAAATATCTTTGAAAATCATTTAGAAAATATTTTGAAATGATTTCAAAATTAATTCAAAATTAATTTGAAAATTATTTGGAAATTGAAATGATTCAAAATTAATTTAAAATTATTTTGAAAATATTTGGAAATTGAATTGAAATGATTTTGAAATTAATTCAAAATTATTTTGAAAATATTTATAAAATACCTTGAAAATGGTTTGAAATTATTTTCAAAAATCACTTGAAAATTTCTTTGAAAATATTTTGAAAATGAATTGAAAATTACTTGGAAAATATTTTAAAAATGATTGAAAATAAACTTGAAAATTATTTAAAAAAATGAATGAAATATTCTTGAAAATATTTTGAAATTGGATTGAAAATCAACTTTGACAAATAATTTTGAAATAACTTGAAATAACTTTGAAAATGATTTTCAAAATTAACTTGAAATTGATTTAAAAAATATCTTTTGAAAATACTTTTGAAATTAATCTTGAAAATAGTTTTGAAAATACTTCGGATTTGAAAATGGTACTTTGAATTTGAATATGACTTTGAATTTGAAAATGAAAATAGTTTTGAAAATAAAATGAAATAAACTAGAAAATATTTCGAAAATTACTTACAAAATGTTTTGAAAAAATTCAAAAATTTTAAAAAAATTTGATGCAATTCTATCCTAAATGATGAATGCATTATTTTATAAAAAGTTTTGAAGAAATTTTATTGAGAATTATTCAAAATTTTATGTTAAAAGAGAATTTTATGCCTTTATAGAATTTAAACAAGATTAATTTTTTATATAGTGATGACTATGACCACAAATATACTTTGAATTAATCCTTATTTAAATTCTAATAAAGAAATTAAAAAAATAGATTTTGAAATATGATGATTTTTGAAGAAGACCTAAGGTTGTAGGTCGATTTTGCCTTAATAAAGAATAATAAATCCAAGCATGATTCATATTCTGACTATAGTCACAAATATAAACTTTACTAAGTTCATTAAACCTTATTAAGGTGATGCACGTGTCATTTGTGTTTCACCATAGTGAATTTAAGAAAAATAAAAAAAACAAAACATTTAAGCATAAGATTCGAAATTTTAACTATATGCCCATCCAATCCTAAACTAAGCCTAAAGTAATTTTTTTTATTAATTATCCAATTATAATATTTATATTAATATAGTAATTAATAAAAAAAATCAAAATCTCTGCAAAATTAGCAAACTTGTTAGAAATAAATATAGGCTTTTATAGATTTTTCTTCAATATTTAAAAATTGAAAGATATTGTCCAAGATTAGCCTTTTTATGCTCCAATAAAAGTGCAAAGTCTAAGTAAAATGAATGTAAATGATGCATGACTTTGCAAAGCATTTGAAAAGATATTTTAGAGTTCAAAATTTTGAAATTAAATTTGAAAAGATAAAAAATTACTTTAAAATTTGAATTTAAAGTTAATATAACTTTGAAATTGAAGATTTTATGAAAAAAATATTGAAAATTTTCAAAATAAAGATCAAATGAACTGCAAAATTTGCTAAAATAAAGATAAGGTATTCTAAAATGATAAAACCCATTTTTTAAATCATAAAATGATATGAATTATACATGAAATTTGAGTTTTAAAATGCTAAAATGCCTAATTTAGCTTTATTTTTGAAATTTCACTAGAGGGGGGGGGGTGAATAGTGAAATACTAAATAGATCGATAAATTAAAAATAGAATGCAATAAGGCACAACACATAAAATACAGAATTTATACTGGTTCGGTCAAAACCCTGACCTACATCCAGTCCCCAAGCAAACCACTTGAGCTTTCCACTATAACATCTGAGTTACTAGATAAATAGTACAACACCCTCTTCCTCAGAGGTCTTCTTCTCTCAACAGAGAAGGGGCACACCCTCTTTCACAGAGGTCTTCTTCTCTCAACAGAGAAGGGGCACACCCTCTTTCACAGAGGTCTTCTTCTCTCAACAGAGAAGGACAACATCCTCTTTCTCAGAGGTCTACTTCTTTCAACAAAGAAGAAATACAGTGAATAACAGAAAGTTTACAATACTTCCTATAGAACCTTCAGAATGATATGAATGCACAAATGAAGGATTCTCAGAATGTTCTGTTCTTTTCACTCAGAAGATACTCTTTGTCAAAGAGCTATTCTTGACTTTTTCTCTTTCTTTTCTTTTTCTTTTTCAAGGCTCTCTTTCAAATATCGAATAGGAATTTTTCTCGTTGTAAGCTCACATGTCCTTTTGAAATAAGTAATTTGATTGTGTTTATATAGCCTTAGAAAAATAGTCGTTGCCTTTTTGAAATGATAGTCTTTTTGGAATGTGAGATGTCAAGTCATTTCAAAAAATATCTTTATGGATTTTCGAAAAAGTCTTCTTTCCATAAAAGTAGTATTTGGGGTACACTAGTCGTTGTAATATTTTAGGTATGATATATTTTATGTAAAAAGTCTTTTTCTTATAATAGTACATTGAACGTTGGATGTGTAAGCCATCATGTAGTTTTGTCTTTATTCTAATTAATGATTTGTAGTACTTAAGTATTTTATTTAGAAATTGTCACTTCTTTACTTAAATGAGTGTAAGTACAATAAATGCTTTAAGATCTTTATTTGTAAATAGTCATATCAAGAATTGCTTTATGATGTGCTATTTAATGTCTACAGAGAGAATGGAGACTTTAAGCAAGTCGACATTCTTGAGAGGGATTAAAATAGTTATTTCTAAAAAGATTTTTAGAGGAGGTATTTAATGTTTTACAAAGAGAATGATGACTTTAAGTAAGTCGACACTCTTGAGTTGTAAAAAGGTAACTAAAGTCTTTTCTAAACATATTATATTTGTTTTTCTTTGTCTAGCCAATTTCTATGTTTTGTCTTTTTCTTACACACTTGAAATCATTTCTTTTTATTTCTTTTCAAGTTGTCTTATACATGATAGAAGGTACAATTATTGCTTTTTGAAATCATGAGCTAATATATCATGTCAAAATACCTTTTCCATAAAGGTTTGTAAGAAGGTACAATTATTGGTTTTCAAAAAAGGTGTTGTTTGAAATTATTGTATACTTTTATGAAATATAGCTTTTGAGAATGAGTGACTTTTATGATAAAGTATGTAATATGCAATATGCATGCTTCTGAAGGTTATGTTACAAATGACTCTAAAGAAGAAAAAAGTCTTCATCTTGAGGAAGCCGATCTCTTTAGATGATCTTTAAGAATGCATGGCTCATCAAGCTTTTTCTTCAAGAAGTACGATTGCACCACGGTTGTACTTGAACAGGAGGTCTCCATCCTTTTGGGTGAGATATCCTTGCATCAAATACACTTTAGATACATGGCAAAGCATATCCAGTCATAATATAACATTTTTCAAGAAGACATATTATCATATCATATTAAATCAAATATGACAGTGTATCATATTCTGTGTCATCAAAATATAGTTTCTCAACATTCTCCCCCTTTTTAATGATGACAAAATATGCTCCCCCTGTCAAAAAGATATTATGAATAGTAATAATAATATCATAAGAATATTGAAAAATGTCAAAGAGTATTTTTCTTCACTATTGGAGACAGGTTTTTCTCCCCCTTTGTCATGGACAAAAAGGAGGTGATCAGAGTAAGTAGAGTTATTACAGACCAAATGGAAAAAAGTATATAAAGTTATTACATACGACATGAATAAAGAGTTCATTTAGAGCCAGATGAGGGGTGAAACTTCCTAAGTAAAGCATCTTGGCCGATTTGCAGTGATGCTTGACTTTTGAGAAGGAGATCCTAGGTGTTCTGTACATTGACAAGTGCTGAGAAGATGTCAAGGTCAGAAGTTGCTGCTGGATCTGCTTCTTGGGGGCCTTTGTCGTCAGAGTTTAGGTGAGAGGACTCTTCCTCAAGGAGAGAGGAGTCATCAAACGTGCGGTTGGAGTGATAGACGACATCGGTTGCAAGTGGTATTTGGAAGAATTCAAGAATGAGGATGATAAAGTACCCAAAAGGAAGAGAGTGAAAGGAACGAAAGTTAATCATGTTATGGAAGATGACACTGGACCAGTTGATGGGAAAGGCACAGAAGATTGCATAAAGAAGAAGGGAGATTTCATTGACAATAAATCCCCTAGAGGGCGACTTAGGTACTACATTGGAGGAAAGAATTTTGGACAACAACAAAGCATGAGGCTTTAAGTTGCTTTCATGCCATGGAAAGTGGGTGGAGCGAGTGAAGAGGAGGACTTTCTTAAACACGGTTTGGTCGAGAGGAACTATGTTGGGGAGCTCAATCCCGTAGGAAGATATATTCAGAATGTGGCCTAACTTAGACATGTCGAAGGAGAAGACTTTTCCATGCACCATGGAAGTGATAGTAGAGTGATCATGGTCGACAGAAAGGTTTGTGTAGAACACTTTGATGAGATGTGGATAGATGGTCATTAATTTTGGAGAGGCTAGGACATGAATAAATTCGGAAAGTGAAGTTAGTAAATCAAAAGATGAAAAGTCTTCAAGATGAACTAACTTGCCTGGTTGGAGGGTCATGGAGTTAATGGAGTGATATGTGTGAATGAGATCTGGAAATCTCAACTCCGAAGCTTCAAGCATGTTAATGTCGGATGTGGAAGAGGATGCCATTTAATCAAGGAGAGACTTAGAAAGAAGAGCTTGGAAAGAATGATAGCTTGGATAGTGAAATTCGAGTTGAATGGTGAGGGATGCACCAATCTATTAAATAGAAGGAAGAAAATAATTGTGAGATGAAATGAATGACATTTGAAGTGAATGATTTTTGAATGAAAAATTTTGTGAGTTGTAATTTAAGAGGCTTGTGAATGATAAATCAAATCAATTTTTGGACGATAGTGTAGTATATTAGTGTGAATGACAAGAAGGACAAAGTTATACAAATAATTTTTCTATATAGAGAAAAATTGCTAAGAAAGAGTTTATCGAATAGTGGGATGTGTCATGCTTTGAGTATGGAGTGCCCCATTAGAATAGATGTGTGATGAATGAATAAAGTCAAGAAGGTGAGTAATTTGTAGATTTTAAAGATTTTCGTGTGAGGAAGTGAAATAATGGCCTAATAGAACAAACAACTTTTTATACAATGTTTTTACTTTATGTGAAAGCATTCTAAATTCGTGAAGAAGGAGTTTGGAATAAGACAAAAAGGATATATGAGTGAGATGCAATAATTTCTTATTTAAGAAGTGTTTTTATGGATATGTGTGGAAGGAGTGAGAATAGTCATAAAGAGAGGTGATGCTATATACGAATTTGGAGTGAGATAATAGTGGTTATAAAGGACAACAATCACTTGAGGTTAGATATGAGATGTATGACATAAAGTAAAGTTATGATTGACATGAATTGATGCTTTGCTTAAAGGACATGGTTTCAATGAATCTCGTTTGGAGGGAGTTCATGGTTTTTGAAAAAGATGAATAAAAAATGTAAAGGGGTCAATGGTTACGGATGGAGGCTCACTTCGTATGAGATAGAGAGAGAAAAGGATGGTACTAAAAGTACTTATGAGAATAAAAAATGAAGGACAAGTTGTCGAGAATAAGTTTTCACAATATTTTTTATAAAAGGTGTGAAAGATAAAAAGACAAAAGTAGATTGTACTTAAGATATGATATAAAAGATGACATGAAGCATTAAACAGTAAAACTGTACGTGAAATATTAAAGAACTTAACTTTGCAAAAGGTGGTGAAGAAAACAAAAAAAATAAGAAGGATAAACATTCGATTGTGACTCAAGTTTGAAAAACAAGATTTCTTATAATGTTATTTTTTGTTTAAGTTATGTATAGGCATAACGATTAGTGAAGTATCTTGATAGGATGAAAGAAAGTAATGAAAATGGATATTTTATTTGATGATAAGAAACGAAAAACAATGAGTAGTAATAAGTGAGGAATATAATATCATGTTGGAGATGGGCTGGCTTGTCGTAAGAGAGGTTTTCACAAAAAGACAAAAGTGATTAAGAAGGTGTTATGAGATGAGTGATGTGAACGATGTCATGATAGTTTTAGTTAATGTAAATGGTTCTTATGGATATGTGTGAAAAGAAATAGGACAATGAGATATTATTGATGTGTACTTGAAAGATGACAAGTTGAAAGACATAAAGAATGTGTCATGATAAAAGTGTTTTTATGAAAATTTAGAGTATACGTGAATATGGAAACACAGTTTGACTATAAAGAAAATGTATATGATAGATAAAAGAAAAGATCGATAAGAAGGAATCGGTTTTTAAAATAAAACTTTATCAGAACTCATAAGATGTTTTAATCCAAATAAGTGTGATTAATTATAAGTCACTTAATTTGCATATTCCTAATTCTCTTATAATTCGTGTAAAGTCTTCGTGTTTTAAAGGTTTAGTGAAGATGTCTGCTAACTGTTGATTAGTAGGTATAAATTCGAGTTTAATTATGTTTTTTAAGACTTGTTCTCTTAAGAAGTGGTGTCCTATTTGAATGTGCTTAGTTCGTGAGTGTAAAATAGGATTTTTAGATAAATTTATAGCACTAGTATTATCACAAAAATAGTTGTATTTTCAAATTTTAAACCAAAGTCTTTTAAAGTTTGTTTCATCCAGATGACTTGTGTGCATGCTAGGCTAGCAGCTATGTATTCAGCTTCAGTAGTTGATAATGATACACAGTTTTGTTTCTTACTGAACCATGAAACTAGTGAGTGCCCTAGCATGTGACATGTTCCACTTGTGCTTTTTCTATCAGATTTACTTCCAGCAAAGTCAACATCACTGTATGAGATTAAATCAAATGTAGAAGATTTTGAATAAAATAATCCAAAATCAACTGTGTCTTTTAAATATCTCATTATTCTTTTTATAGCTTTAAGATGTGATTCTTTTGGATTTGACTGAAATCTAGCACACAAGCAAACACTAAACATAATATCTGGACGGCTAGCAGTTAAATAGAGTAGTGATCCTATCATACCTCGGTATACCTTTGTGTCCACAGACTTACCATCTTTATCTTTGTCCAAAACAGTAGTTGTGCTCATAGGAGTATTCTTTGAAGCAGTTGAGTTCATGTTGAACCTCTTCAGAAGTTCATGAACATACTTAGATTGATTGATGAAGACTCCATCATTGGTTTGCTTAATATGCAGTCCAAGAAAGTAGGTGAGTTCTCCCATCATACTCATTTCAAATTCTTTCTACATGGACTTAGAAAAATCTGTTTCATCTAGCTTGTTTCTGAAGATCCATTTTGTCTCAATGATCTGATGATCCTTCGGTCTTGGTACAAGATTCCAAACATCATTTCTTTGGAATTGATTCAGTTCTTCAGTCATGGCTAGCATTCAGAACTCATCGATGATGGCTTCATCAATCTTCTTTGGTTCAAGTTGAGAAATGAATGTCATGTTTGCAATCCGTTCCAGCTGAGCTCTAGTTTGAACCCCCTTGGTTAGGTCTCCCAAAATCTGCTTTTGAGGATGATCTCTGATTTCAACAAATGTTCTTTGATGATCATCTTCATTAGCTTTAGTTGTGTTATCTAGGAATAAATCTGTACTTTCAACATCATCATCGTTAGTCTGCTTAAGAACAGATTGATTAATAGATTCACAAAAACTGACATGCATAGATTCTTCAATAGTATATGAACTCTTATTAAAAACTCTGTATGCTTTACTATGACTTGAATATCCTAAGAATATGCCTTCAACAGATTTAACATCAAATTTATCCAGGCTATCTTTTGTATTAAGGATAAAGCATTTACATCCAAAGACTTTAAAATAGTCTATTCTTGGAGTTCTGTCATAGAATAATTCATAAGGAGTTTTTTTTAATAAGGGCCTAATAAGAACTCTATTTGTTATATAGCATGCAGTATTAACATCTTCTGCCCAAAAAGATTTAGCAAGATTATTATGTTGGAGCATAGTTCTAGCAGATTCCTGAAGGGTTCTATTCTTTCTTTCTACTACACCATTTTGAGATGCAGCTCTAGGAAAGGCAAAGTTATGAGAAATACCATGCAAGTTACAAAAATTTATAAAAAGTTCATTATCAAATTCTCCTCCATGGTCACTACGGATTTTTATAATAGAACAAGATTTTTCATTTTGTAACTTTTTACATAAAATTTCAAATTCACAAAACGTATCACTTTTGTTTTTCAAAAATATAACCCAAGTAAATCTTGAGTAATCATCTACAATGACAAAAGCATATTTATTATGATTAAGACTAGCTACTCTAGAAGGGCCAAAAAGATCCAGGTGAAGAAGCTCTAAAGGTCTTTTACTTGAAACAATATTTTTTGATTTGAAAGATGATTTTGACAATTTTCCTAGTTGACATGCATCACAAAAATAGTCCTTTTTAAAAGATATTTTAGGTAACCCACGTACTAACTTGTTTTTAGCTAATTTAGACATGTATTTGGAGTTGACATGACCCATTCTCATGTGCCACAAATGTTGAGTGTCATTATTAGCTATAAGGCAATGTTCAATAATGTTTTCTAGGTATAATTCATATATATTATTTCTTCTTATACCTTTTAAAATGATGTTTTCGTTGGTGTCTGCTATAAGACATGCATCATGTTTAAAGCTAACATTATAACCTGTGTCACACATTTGACTTATACTTAGAAGGTTATGTTTTAAGCCTTTAACAAGGAGAACATCTTTGATAAGAGGTTTATCAATGTTGCCAATATTTCCAATACCAATTATCAAACCTTTGTTGTTATCTCCAAAGGTGACAGTTTCTCCTTTATGATGAAGAACAACAAAAAGATCTGGATGTCTTGTCATATGTTTTGAACATCCACTGTCTAGTATCTATCTGTTCTTCTTCTTTGGAGCCTGCAAAATATCAAGTAAAAATCCTTTGTGGTACCCAATCGGGTCCCTTTTTGTTAGATTTAGGAACCCATATTCATTTTGATTTGGGTTTGTCTATAACTTTAGAGGAGTACAAGGAATTAAAATAATACTCCTTTTTAGGTTCAGAAGAACCTTTGACAAAAGTGGTCTTTTGATTCATACAAGAAGGTTTGTTAAAATGAGAGTAGCCAATGCCATTCTTGTAGAAAGAGACTTTTTGAGAGGATAGGAGTTTATCCAGGTTCTCTTTTCCTTTAGTAAACTTGAAAACCGTTTTCATAAGGTTCTCAGTTTTACTTTTTAATTCTGAAATTTCTACTTGAAGATTTTTAGTCTTGGAGCTAGTAGAAGAGATTTCAGAAGTAATCAGAAAATTTTTCTTTTGTAACTTAGAATTTTCAATACTGAGTTTTTCATTTTTCAAGATAAGCTCTAGATTTTCAGATTTCAAATGTTTATTTTTGAGAATCGTTTTTCTTGATTCTTCAAAAAGTTCCTGAAAAGCATTTTGAAGATCTTCAAAGGAGAAATCAAGGGATTCACTTACAGAGCTTTCTACCATGAAGCACATGTTGGCGGTTTCAACTTCATCATCACTTGACTCTTCACTTGTGGATGGTTCTGAATCATCCCATTGAGCATGCAGAGCCTTTTTCTTGAAGAACCTCTTCTTTGGTTCCTCAATTTTGGTTTTTCTTTTGAGAAGAGGACAGTCACGTCTCAAGTGACCTGGCTTATTACACTGATAGCACATGGAATCTTCCTTAGAGTCTTTTCTTTCCTTGTGCTTATTTGGAAGCCGGTTCTTTCTCATGAAGCGCTGGAATTTTCTGGTGAGTAGCGCAATTTCAGATTCTTTTTCTAAGTCCTCATTTTCAGAAAGAGCTGGGAAGGCTAGAGTTTTCTTTGTAGGTTGTTCATCTTCCCTTCTTTCCTTCATATGGACTTCATAGGCCATAAGATTGCCTATTAAGTCGTCCAGGGTAAGCTTCGATAAATCTTGAGCTTCTTCAATAGCTGTAGTCTTTTTCTCCCAATCAGTTGTGAGAGATCTCAAGATTTTTTTCACCATATCTGTCTGGGAATGAGTTTCTCCCAGAGATTTCAGGTCGTTGGTGATGTTGGTGAATCTAGTAAACATCTCTGTGATGGGTTCATCTTTGTTCATCTTAAACAGCTCATATTTTTGAACCAGAGATGAGATTTTGGCTTCTTTTACTTTGTTGGTTTCTTCATGAATAACCTCTAAAGAATGCCAAATATAATAAGCAGATTCACAAATGGATATTCTGTTGAATTCATTCTGATCAATGGCACAATATAAGGCATTCATAGCCTTTGCATTTAGATTTGCCATTTTCTTTTCTTCATCAGACCATAAGCTATAGTCTGCGGATGAAGATGTGTATGGATGCTCAACAATTTTCCATACAGCAAAATCTATGGACTTGAGAAATATAGCCATTCTGCATTTCCAGTATCCATAGTTGGAGCCGTTGAAAAAAGGAGGACGAGATGCGTGTTGACCTTCAATATCACGAGCATAAGAGGTAGATGTCAATTGTGCTGGAAGACTTGTTATGTCGAAACCATCAAACCTGCTCTGATACCAAATGAAATTCCACTAGAGGGGGGGGGGTGAATAGTGAAATACTAAATAGATCGATAAATTAAAAATAGAATGCAATAATGCACAACACATAAAACACAGAATTTATAATGGTTCGGTCAAAACCCTGACCTACATCCAGTCCCCAAGCAAACCACTTGAGCTTTCCACTATAACATCCGAGTTACCGGATAAATAGTACAACACCCTCTTCCTCAGAGGTCTTCTTCTCTCAACAGAGAAGGGGCACACCCTCTTTCACAGAGGTCTTCTTCTCTCAACAGAGAAGGGGCACACCCTCTTTCACAGAGGTCTTCTTCTCTCAACAGAGAAAGACAACATCCTCTTTCTCAGAGGTCTACTTCTTTCAACAAAGAAGGAATACAGTGAATAACAGAAAGTTTACAATACTTCCTATAGAACCTTCAGAATGATATGAATGCACGAATGAAGGATTCTCAGAATGTTCTGTTCTTTTCACTCAGAAGATACTCTTTGTCAAAGAGCTATTCTTGACTTTTTCTCTTTCTTTTCTTTTTCTTTTTCAAGGCTCTCTTTCAAATATCGAATAGGAATTTTTCTCGTTGTAAGCTCACATGTCCTTTTGAAATAAGTAATTTGATTGTGTTTATATAGCCTTAGAAAAATAGTCGTTGCCTTTTTGAAATGATAGTCTTTTTGTGATGTGAGATGTCAAGTCATTTCAAAAAACATCTTTATGGATTTTCGAAAAAGTCTTCTTTCCATAAAAGTAGTATTTGGGGTACACTAGTCGTTGTAATATTTTAGGTATGATATATTTTATGTAAAAAGTCTTTTTCTTATAATAGTACATTGAACGTTGGATGTGTAAGCCATCATGTAGTTTTGTCTTTATTCTAATTAATGATTTGTAGTACTTAAGTATTTTATTTAGAAATTGTCACTTCTTTACTTAAATGAGTGTAAGTACAATAAATGCTTTAAGATCTTTATTTGTAAATAGTCATATCAAGAATTGCTTTATGATGTGCTATTTAATGTCTACAGAGAGAATGGAGACTTTAAGCAAGTCGACATTCTTGAGAGGGATTAAAATAGTTATTTCTAAAAAGATTTTTAGAGGAGGTATTTAATGTTTTACAAAGAGAATGATGACTTTAAGTAAGTCGACACTCTTGAGTTGTAAAAAGGTAACTAAAGTCTTTTCTAAACATATTATATTTGTTTTTCTTTGTCTAGCCAATTTCTATGTTTTGTCTTTTTCTTACACACTTGAAATCATTTCTTTTTATTTCTTTTCAAGTTGTCTTATACATGATAGAAGGTACAATTATTGCTTTTTGAAATCATGAGCTAATATATCATGTCAAAATACCTTTTCCATAAAGGTTTGTAAGAAGGTACATGTAAACACCCCAAATTTTCACTCACCTCCCATCATCATCTAGCCTCTGAAATCGCTGGAGGGCAAAATGGTCATTTGCTGAGCCTGGACCTTGCAAAAGTCCAAATTTCATCTGAAACTCTCAAATTTTCTCTATTTTTATCTCAGATGTTCAAGATTTTACTCCTGACAGGAGACAGACATCTCCAGAGTCTTGGTTCAAGATTGTGTTTCATAAGACATGACATTGCATATCATTGCATGAGCATTTCAAATCACTGCACTGCACAGCATGTCATTTCGAGGTCCAGAACTCTTGATTTCAAAATTTTCAATCCAGATTAGAATTTCAACTATTTTTAAAATTGATTTCAAAACCCTGGGTCTTCAAAATTATCAATTCTTCCCATTTTACCCCCAGGGCTCTGAATTTCAAAATATTTCCTCAGGAAAACAATCTGGATAATTTTCAATAAATTTCATCTCAGATTTTGCCCTTTTGTCAAACAATTTCAAACATCTTCCTTTTACAAAATCGCCCTACAGGGGCCAACTCTTTAAAAAATTTCTGTTTTACCAATTAGTCCAAATTTTTATGAAAATTCCTAAAAGAGGTTTTGTTATTTTATCCTTATTTCAGTAAATAAGCAATGTGGGACCCACACTGAGGTGGTGTCACACAAGCTTTTCTTTTGAAAATTTGAATTTTGAAAAACCCAAAAATATAGGAGCCTTGTCCCCTGGATTGGTGCCACTTGTCATTTCTCTCTCCTCCCTCTTCTGCCAAGTGTCAGTGTGGGACCACCTTAAGATGCCGCCACATGTCATTAGTCATCCTCTTTATTTTATGCCACGTGTCAATGTCTACCATCTTCACCCTGTGCCAAGTGTCATTCCAAGGTCACCATGAGATGCCACGTGTCATGTGTTGTCCTGTTCAGAAAAAGTAGAACTTGTCTCCCCTGAGGTGGCACCATTTGAATTATGTCTCCTGCAGGTGACACATGTCACTCTCTCCTTTCCTCAGGAAAAGCAAGCGACACGTGTCAATCTCTGCTCCTTTCAGAAAAAGCAGAGGACACATGTCTCCCTCCTATTTTTTTCAGAAAAGTAGATGACACATGTCATCTCCAGCTTCCTTTAGAAAAAGTAGAAGACACATGTCACTCCCTGCTTTCCTCAGAAAAAGCAAGTGACACATGTCACCCTCTGCTCTTCTCAGAAAAAGCAATGGACATGTGTCTCTCTCTGCTTTCTTTAGAAAAAGTAGAGGACACATGTCATTTCCTGCCTCCTTCAGAGAAAGCTAGAATTCAAATGTTCAAACTCCAGTCTGAGGTGGCGCAAATCCTGAACTTCACCTTTTCTATTTTGTGTGAGATGGTGCCACGTGTCCCTTTTCCTCCCTCTTGCCACATGTCATTGTAGGAGCCACCCTGAGGTGGTGCCACATGGCAGTCTCTCATTTCCTCTAGAAAAAGCAGAAATTTAAATTTCAAACTCTCTCTGAGGTGGCACCATCTGAATCCTCTGCCTTTCCTTCTGACACATGTCAATGAAGATGCTCTGAGGTGGTGCCACATGTCAGTCTCTCCTTTCATCAGAAAAAGTAGAATTCAAACCCCTCTGAGGTGGCGTCTTCTGCTTCCTCTGCTCCTACCTTCTGACACATGGCAATGTGGATGCTCTGAGATGGCGCCACATGGAAGTCTCTCCTCCTTCCAGAATAAAGCAGAATTTGAATTTCAAACTCCAAGACAACACCCTCTGAGATGGCGTCATATGGAGGGCTCAGATTAAGCTTCTTTGAATTTCAAAATTTTCCAAAAATCTCTATAAATACAAGGCCCCATGCCCAGCCTAGGGGAGCTTCTTTTGGATTTAGCATTTTCACTCTGAGAGCCCTGTTTGAGAATTGAACTTCAGAATTCCATTTTCATTCTTTCTTGGTTTCCTCTGGATTCACGCCCCTCTGGAGCCCATTATCAAGGTAGCCACTCATTTTGGGAGTTCCAAAACCGCTGGAGAACACAAGGTAAGCTTCTATTCCTATTGATTTCACTATGATAATTCTTTTGGTTTGATTCGTGTTGTCGTTTGAAGAAAGAGCTCATCCGAGGGATGGATTGAGCTATTCTCATAAAATGACATATATAAAAATACATAATTATACTTCCTTGATGATTTTTAACATGCATGTAGTTATCTAGGTTTAATTTGCATTTTATTTCATTAATTTAGCATATTTCATGAATTAATTAGGATTAATTTAGCATTTATTTCAATTCTGCTTATTTTCAGTAGGTCTCTGTTTTTGTCAGTCAGTCCACACGTCATTTCATGTATTTAATTTTTGTTAAAAATCCCAAAAAAATCACGGAATGCGTCCTTAGGTGTCCCTAAAATTTTGCCAAAAATTCGGAGCCATTTGAATTTGTTTACTGCGGTAAACATTCAAAATGGCAAGTCGGGTTTTGTTACCCGGGATACGTTTTGAAAATCATTTGCCGACTTGTAAAATCGAGATATCCCTCATGGGAGATCCGATGTTCGATCCGAAAGCTATTCTGAACTCGGGAGAATGTCTAGTTTTTAATATGATTTTTTCAGATTTTTCTGAGTTTTCTTATGTCTGACAAAAATTAGATAGTTCGGGACACGTGTCAGAGCCTAATTTGGGCCTCTGAGATCGTGGATCGACTTAGGGCTATGGTTTTTCTTTGTGTGTTGCTCCAAATCCAAAACTGTAAAAGGTGAAAGTTGTGTACGAGATGTCCTCTGTTTGAATCTGAAAGCCTGTAATTTTTAGAACAGTTTTGACCCCTGCTTCGGATTTTTCTTGTCAGACCCCGGTTTTGCTATATTTGTCTATTCTGTTAGTTTAGGCATAAATAGTTATATTTTTATCTGTGTTTCAGTTGATCAAATGCCGAAGTCATAAACATGAAAATTGTTTATGTAGGTGTCGTGCATAACTCTGATTAATTTCATAAATTTCCATGTCTGTTTGATATTTTTTTAGCATTTTACATCAGATTAGCGTGATTTTCACCTCTGTCAGAACTAAATCCCTGTTGCCGAACTCACCATGGCTCAAATCCCGAGGCTGTAAAAACAAAAAATGTTCCATTTCGGTTCTTTTAGCAGTCTGAAAAATATCAGAAGTTTCCATGGTGTAAATCTTGCATTATCATATTAGGCATTGCATTTGGTTCGAATCCATAGGCAAAATCCACCATTTTAGGACTTTCTTTGAATTTTAGCATTTAAATCATATCATTTCATGATTTTTAGCATTCTAGGCTGTTTATCAGAGTAAGTAGATGCTTCATACCGAATTTGGTGCAATTTGGAATCCATTTGAGGTTCGGATTAGCCACAATACCAAAATAGGGTCCCGCAAGACCCGGATCCAAGTGAAAAACAAGCAAAATTCGCTATTTTGGCTAAATTTCAAAATGTCAAATTCTGATTTTACAGTCATAATGTGTTTAGCAGCATGTCATCATGACTCATACTGCATTTCATCATCATTGGATTCAATTTGAATTTCGAAATCTCAATTTTACCTAGTTTTCCTTCAAAAAACCCTGATTTTAAAGATGTAACTTTAATTTTAGGGGTATTTTGGTCATTTTGACCACCATTTCGAATTTCAAACTATTTTTCACTGAATTTCTTGCATTTTCATCATTTCAAATATCAAGGAAGCATGAGAATAGGGTTTATATCCAATTAAATCCAATAATTTCATAATATTATTGGAAAATCTTGGAAAAACCCACATATTTGAGCTAACCTTATTTCAAGTTTGGCAGGGACATTCAAAAGAAGGAGCTGAATTCTGCAATTTCCATTTATTTCATTTGATTAGTGATGTAATAATGTAAATTTTGGAATAAGAGATTTAATTTTCTGCTTAGACTAGGATGCATATCATATAGTTTGAATTTATGCAATATCCTGTTTCTATGATTCATGCATTTTATTTCAAAGCACTATGGATGTTCACGAATGGCACGTGCACCAACTCTTAGGGAGTTGATGGACTCGGTGGAATCCATATTTACGGCCCTAGTCGGAATATGGACGAGACCCAGATCCATCATCTTTCTACTAGTCACATTGAGCCTACACTCTTAGGCTATCTTGAAAATGCACATCATATTTCCAATGTTTTCAAAATCTTGTGCATTAAATCAATTAAACTCGGAACATATTCATGGCCACAGTCAGAATATGTGAAGGATTTACTTTGACTTAATACACATTTTTCCAACAAATTTCCCTAGAAAACCTTTCAAAGTGCATTCTTTCATTCATATCATTTGCATCATGAAATCATTGGTTTTCTTATGATTTTCTTAAGAAAATTTCATTCTCAAGAAATCGATTTCTCAAGAAACTCTAAGAATCTTTCAAAATCGGTTTTCCCAAGTCAATTTCCCCATAGTTTTCCCTGGAAAATGTTATTTTCTTAAGAGCTTCAAAAGAGTTTTCCAATCTTTCTCCAAGATCAAAATCGATTTCCAAGTATTTCAAGGGTAAAAATTCCTAGGATTTCAATTTCCCAAGTTTTGAATTTCCTTCTCCAATGAATTTACCTATAAATCTTCCATCATTTTCCTAAGAAAACTCTCAAAGTCTAAGTTTTCCTAAGAAGTGTTTCCCTTTTCAAAAGGTTCATCTTTTCTCAAGAATCACTTCCATTTTCCCAGGATTTTCAACCATTCATGATTTTCCCAAGTCTTTATGAACTTTCCTGAGATTTCAAATCTTTTTCATCTGAGTTTCCTGAGAAATTGACTTTCAGCTTTTTCCTGAGAGAATCTTTTCAACTCCAAATATTTTTCAAGCATACATCATGTTTTCCCAAGTTGTATTTTCCAAAATCTCATAGCACATGCCTGAATTCTTTGTGCATTTAGGATAGAACATAACTTTGATAATTTCGCTAAGTCAAGCACAATTTTGGTCCTTGGTTCGATTACCCCTGTTAAAGGCGGCAGGAACGGTCGAACCTCGTACCGACAGGTCGAGCCCCATCCCATGGATTTTCCCGCAATTTTCAAAACGGAGGCAAGTATTTCAAAACAATTTCCAAAATCCGGTCAAAGTTTGAATCGCGGAAGCGTTTCTCCCTTTCTCTCTTCCGCAAGGAAGGGGAAGACGGGGGAAAAATTTCGCGACGATAACAGTACAATTATTGGTTTTCAAAAATGGTGTTTTTTGAAATTATCGTATACTTTTATGAAATATAGCTTTTGAGAATGAGTGACTTTTATGATAAAGTATGTAATATGCAATATGCAATATGCATGCTTCTGAAGGTTATGTTACAAATGACTCTAAAGAAGAAAAAAGTCTTCATCTTGAGGAAGCCGATCTCTTTAGATGATCTTTAAGAATGCATGGTTCATCAAGCTTTTTCTTCAAGAAGTATGATTGCACCACGGTTGTACTTGAACAGGAGGTCTCCATCCTTTTGGGTGAGATATCCTTGCATCAAATATACGTTAGATACATGGCAAAGCATATTCAGTCATAATATAACATTTTTCAAGAAGACATATTATCATATCATATTAAATCAAATATGACAGTGTATCATATTGTGTGTCATCAAAATATAGTTTCTCAACAATTTTAACAGAAATATGCTTTTTAGAAAACCAGTTTTGAAAAATGCGATGAATGAAATGAAGTTTGACCATAAAAATTGCTAAAAATTGGCATGGAGACTCCTAACAACTCTAGGAATACTCTGAAATTTATGGATTTTGAAAATCAATACGAAAAAATCAGAATTAAGGTCTTGATCAGACCTTGGAAATTTAAGACAAGAATTATCAAAAATGACTTTTACAAAAAAACTAGTCAAAGTATTTTGAATGAATGGGGGCCTAAACGGACTCAGTTTGAAGCAAATTTGATTATGTAGAATCTAGACAAGTTATATAAACTTGTCTATTTTACAGATCTTAAAAATCATTTCTAAAACTTGAGATATTAAGGCAACAATAGAAGGTAAAAAATGAGAGTATAGGAAACTAAGAAAAACTGACATGTTTCTATAATTTGGTTGTTTCAGTGGCTAAATAAAGTTCATTTCTCCCAAATTTTTGAGATAATGCTAAACCCACCAAAATTTACAAAAGTTAAAAATCAATTTTGGTTAGGGAGTAATAACTTCGGGAAGTCAAGGTTCTATCTTAGAACAGAAACCTGTTACAAGAATTGAAATCATGTAACCAGTCCCAGTTTCAATATAAATGAAATAGCAAATGACCATGGAAATTTGTAAAATTTTATGGAGGAAAACTATATATTTATATGAAGAAAATGGAATTTACAGATATAAAAGGTCATCTCCCATTGAGGAGATATGATCTTGACAAGTCAGTCCAAATTCTGTAACATACAGGATGTTTACAGAAACATGGATTTCGACTTTGATTTTTTAAAATAGATCAAATGGAATGATATGAAGGTAAAATTTTAACAGAATTTGAATGAGAGATGGATGAATGTTTTGTAAAAAAATTAGATCTAAATGATGACTAATTATATACGAAATGATAGAATTATAAGGAGATTGAATGAAATGATTGTAGAAGCAAGAATTAACAAACAAATCAGAATTAACAAAAGTAATCAACAGAATTGAAATAGAATTTAAAGTTCAAAATTAATGAAAATTAATAAAAAAATACTAGACATCTAAATGAAGAGAATGCAAGTTACAGATCTAAAAAATAATCTCGCATTAGGGAGATATCACTAAAATAACTTGATCTAAATTTTAGAGACTTATAGGAAATGCAAGAAAGACAAGTTTTAAATTAGATTTTTGAAAATGGGTTAAATGATCCCCAAATGCCATGATTTTTGGTGGAGATCACATGAACTCATTCATAAAACTACTGTAAAAAGTTGAAATCAAAATAATATCTAAATCTATACGAAATGATGGATCTAAAATCAGACCAGAATTGAAAATGCAGTCTACACATGATTGAATGAAATAAAACCTAATCTATGTATGGATCAAATGATCAAGAATGATAACTATGATTTCAGATCATGGATGATGATGAAAATGATGCAAAATTAGAATTAAAACATCTTAAAATCAAAATTAAAGTGCTGAAGCATGAATTGAAATTGATTTGGCCAATTGAAAGTGAGATTTGATCAAATCTCTACAATTATAATGGCTGCATAGATCAAAGCTCAAAATGCATGGATCAAATGCATAAAATTGGAATTGACATGCATATGAATTAGATCTACTATGCTATACATGAAATTAAAATGAAATTAAGCAAAGAAAGAAGAAAAGAGGGAGGCATCAACTTGAAAAATCAAAAAAAGAAAAGAAAGAGGAAAAGAAAAGAAACTAAAAGAGAGAGAGAGCTTACCTTGGCTGAATGATGAAGGAGGGAGAGGGCTGGAGCTTCTTCTCAAATTGGCATAAATCCCAAGAAGGTAGGTCATGAGAAAATTGTCCCCCTAGGGGGTTTATTTATAGTTAGAGCTAGGGGCATTTTAGGCATGATTTTTTAAAAGGTGGTTAGGGCAGGGTTGATGTGGATTGGGATTCTGGAATCCTATTTCCACATGGCATTCAAAGAACACACAAGGAGGGGGGGGGTCGACCCCCCTTGTGGGCATTTAAAAAAAAATTAAATGGACAAACTGGGTATTTTAGCAAAAGGGTGACATGTGGCACCACTTTCAAGTGTGTGCACATGTGGGATTTTGAAAACAAGTTTAAAAATGTGGTTTTAAAATAAAGAAAAAGGTTTAAAGTGAAAATAAAACTTGAAATTGATAGAAAATGCCAAGTGGCGCCCCTTTAGAAAAAAACTCTTTTTGATTTTAAAAGCTAATAAAAGAGGGGATTTAAAAGAGAAAGTGAAAATAAAAGAAATAAAAAAGAGAATTTTGATTTTTGAATTTAATGGATCTTGACTGGATCTAAGATCCATTTTGATTTTTTTTATTTTTCTTTAAAATCCAAATCGAGTTATCAATTGGATCCAGACTAATTTTCAAAATATTTTGTAAAAATGATGAATTTGGATTTGAAATCCAAGGATTTAATTTTGAAAATTGGATAAAAATTAATTTTTGAATTTGGATCTGAATCTAAAATTTTGAATAAAGTGGATCTGGATCTTGATTAAGGATAAAAATGAAAGAAATTGGTCTGAAACAATAATTAGACCATGAATATGGATTTATAAAATGAATTGAAAATGAAAAATCCAAGCTCATCATGAAAATTAGATTTGGATATTGGATTTTGATATTAGATTGAACCATAAATAGAATTAGATCTTGGACTCGGATAAGGATCCAAAGAATGAAATTATGTCTCAGATATCAGACAAGGAAATGGGTCCGAGTTCGAGTTTTAGAAATCGATCCAATTATCCTTCTGAATGGATCAGAAGGTGGATCTAGATGGAAATGGATCTAAGAATAATTGATTGGATACTACATATCCAATGAGACATTTCAGGTTCAGAAAGTAAATTGGACTATGGATATGGATAATAGAATAAATTGGATGAAAGATCTAGGTCTGAGATAGAAAATAGACATCAGATCCAATATTGGATTCAATATCCAAATTTGAAATATGGATTGGATCTCAGATATAGATAAAATATCAAATAAAAGAATTGATCCGGGTCTAAATTGGGAATTGTCCTAGCTTGAAAATTGATAGAAATGATGCTCTGAGAAAAAAAATTTTGTTTTTGTTTTTGCCTTGCAGGGGTAATATAACATGATACTGGACTCGTTTGAACTGGACAATACTGAAATGGAATGAATTGGAAGTCGGTTATACTGAGGCGAACTAAATTTGGAGCTAAAATACTAGCTGGGCTAACTGGAGTCAGCTCAATTTTGACTGAATTAAGTTGAAATGAAGGTCCGAGAGTGTAGAAAGTGACTTAGGACTAGAACTGGACCATTCAAACTTTTAATAAACTCAAATTAGACTCATGGGGATAGGATCTATTAGATTTGACTGACTCGAGAATAATTTGGCTAAAATTCGAGCTAGAAATAAGCTCATTTCACCTAAAATAAACTAAATTTAGCTGAAATGGACTGACATTGCTCATCGTGAGCTCAAAGGAACTAGAAATGACTGTCATTCTAATTCTTTTGAACTTAAAATGAGTTTGGCTAAGTCTATCTGACAAAGGGCTAAGGGTGACTTAAGGGTAAAATGGTAATTTTATTGATAAAATAGGGTAAACTAACCTCTAGACTGGGATAAACCTAGAGGTGAGACCCTTATATTGCCCTGTAGGGGGTTGGCATCTGTGAAAGCGGGTGTCCGAAATGGACCTGGAAAATTTGGGGTGTTTACACTAAGTTGTCAAGACCATTTGAATTTTATCGAATGAGGTTGAACCAATTTTTGTAACAACTGAGTTTCTGAGGCCATTCAGATCTTGCCAAATGAGGTCAGACCAAATTTTGGGACAACTGGGTTATCAAGACTTTGCGTGGTCTCGCTGAACAAGGTCGAGTCAGTTTTTGAAAACCACTAGATTATGGTGATCGTGTTGGGTCTCTTCAAACATGGTCGAGTCAGTGTTTGAAAGGTGAATTGGGTTATAAAGACCATTTGGGTTAAAAAACAAAGTATATACTATTGAAAAAATTTCTCAGTGGGTATGACAACTAAGCTCCAACGAGGTACACTAGGAGGCACACATTATATTTAAAGCGATAGTTGCCCGACTTAGCACAACGTTGTTGGTGCAATGAGTATTCATGCAACCTTGCTCTTAGGATATAATCGAGTTTTTGCTTATTCTCGAAGGTTGATCTATGCCTTGCACTAGGTGAGACTAAGCAACTCAATATAGTCCATCTTAAATAACTCTTGAATTGGTTAAGTAGACCCTAGACTCAACATAGGCTTAGGCCCTAGGTCAGGCTTACATTGTAAGCTCAACTGAGATAAAACTTTGACTAAATAAAGGTCTAAACCAATTAAGGAGAGAGACATGAAGAGCAATAGAGAGAGAAAGAGAAGAATGAGAGATGACTTGCGTATATATAAGCCTCAGACACACCAACCTCATAAAAGAAGGGCAAACGGCTAACAATGAATGCCTTTAATGACTAATGACTAGCAATAAAAGCCCTAACGACTAGGAGAAAAGAGATTATGGGCTAAGCTAAATCAAAGAATAAAAAAGACAACCAAAGGGTCAGAGATGACTCTGCCATGTTCAAATCATGCCCAAAAAGTGGGGCACAGTCAAAAGTCAACCATTTGAAATAAATAGAGGAACTAGGAACATGGGAGCAATGCAGGAATGTTGGACTCTGTCAACCGAGGCTCTAATGGCTTGGGTTGATTGGATCATTGGTCCAAAATAGTTGGTCAAGGCTCTGAAATGTGTGGATAAAAAGCTAAGAAGGGTTGATCTTGGTCTTGGGGACAAAATCATCTCAAATACTATAAAGTATGGTAAAAGGTTATAAGAAGATCAAACCAATTAAGGTTCAAAGCTAAATCCAAATTACAAAGTTCAATTGATATGTTCTCACTAAGCTTTGTCCATAAATGCAAGTCCCCATTATATAAACCCATGACAGGTTTCTTTCATCCTTCAACGTACTATTACACTTTTAAATGGTTTGCTAACTTACAAACTTAGGCAAATCTACGAAAAAATAGACAAAGCTAAGGTTTATCCTTTAATGTAGGACTAAACTTTTGAATGGTTTGATATCTCATGTTGGTAAAAAATTTATGTTGAAAGAAATATGAAGTCGACTAGATTTCAAAAAACTATTTTTTAAATCTTTCAAAAGATGTGAAATGCTCGTTTCAAGCCTCGACCATCCTTTCCAACAAAAAGGTAAAGCAAATGTTTTTCGATATTTGTAGTTCAAAGCTAACTATTAGGATTAACAAATATGTAATAAAAGATCAAATGTGTATTAATATCTATGCCAGAAATAGATTGAATATAGAAATTAAAGCAAATCGATCTGAAAATCACCTTTTTAAGACTTTAGTGTTTGTTTAGTTCCTTTAAATCAGTTCTTTGGTCTAGCAGTTTTGCGTAGGTACAATGATTATGACAATAGTATCTATAGCACCTCTGCATAGGTATCAAAGTTTATGGCTCAGACTGAGACAAGGTTAGAGTGAGGTCAAGGCTATGCTAGGCGTTTTCTTTAGGGCAAAGACTAAGACATAATTTTCAAATCTTTTGACTATAGGGGTCAACTCCTCTTTATAAAATTTCTAGATGAAATATGGATGAAGTTTTTTTTTAATTTTAATTTAACCCAAATAGATCCATTCTTATTCCCATGGGGTATAAGGTTCATCAAGAAGTGTCCCATATGAAAGACATAAGGAGTGATTCAGTTTGACTGGAACATGCCTCTTCTACGGCTTATCCCATGTGATCGACGGGGTAGATGATACAAGCAAGTGTCATCCTAGGGGAGGATGGGACACTAGTATGCAATCTCATGGTTGGAAGACACACTGATATGCTGTCCCAAAGTTGGATGACACCTAAGTGTGTCATCCCATTGTTGGATGACACCTTAGGGTGTGTAGTCCCAAGGCTGGATGGCATCTTGGTGTGGCATCCTATGGTTGGACGATACCCTAGGGTGTGTAGTCCCAAGGATGGATGTTATTCCATGGTTGGATGACACCCTAAGGTGTGTAGTTCCAAGGTTGTACAACACCTTGGTGTGCCATCCTATGGTTAGACGACACCCTAGGGTGTACGGTCCCATGGCTGAAAAACACTCTAGTGTGTGATGCTATGGTTAAACGTCACCCTAGGGTGTGAGGTCTCAAGGCTAGACGATGCTATGATATATTGTCCCATGGCTGTCCCAAGGCAAAAAAAAAAGAGTGTTTACAAATGTTCCTCTTTATCATTAATCAAATGTGATTCAATTTATAACAAAGAAATAGACAACCCTAGTTGGATCATCCAATTTTTGCAATAACTCTGTTGTCGAGACTGTTTGGGGTATCACCAAACGAGGTCAAACCAATGGTTAGACAACTGAGTTGCTGAGACCATTTGGATTTTGTCGAATGTGGTTGAGCCAATTTTTGTGACAATTGAGTTGCCAAGATCATTTGGATCTCACCAAACAAGGTAAGACAAATTTTTGGCACAATTGGATTGTCGAGACTATGTGTGGTCTTGCTGAACAAGGTCCGATTAGTTTTTGAAAACCACTAGATTGTGGAGATCGTGTTAGGTCTCGCCGAACATGGTCGGATCAGTGTTTGAAAGGTGAACTGGGTTATGAAAATTGTTTGGGTTAAAAAGTCTATTGGAAAATTATATCAGTGGGCATGACAACTAAGCTTGAATCAGGTACACTAGGAGGCACGAATTATCTTTACAAGTATAGTTGCCCCACTTAAGACCACATTCTTGATGCAATGAGAATTCATGCAACCTCACTCCTAAGATATAATAGACTTTTTGCCCAATCTCGAAGGTCGGTCTACGACTCGCACTGTGTGAGACTAAGCAACTTGATATAAACCACCTTAAATAACCTCTTGAATAGGTTAGGTAGACCCCAGACTCAACATAGGCTTAGGCCCTAGGTTAGGCTTTGATCCTAAGCCCAACTTATGCAGAACTTTGACTAAATAAAAGTCTAAACCCATGAAGGAGAGAGACATGAAGAGCAATAAAGAGAGAAAGAGAATAATGAGATATGACTAGGGTATATATAAGCCTCAGACACACCAACCTCATAAAAGAGGGGCAAACAACTAACAATGAATGCCTTTCATGACTAATGACTAGCAATAAAAGCCCTAACGACTAGGAGAAAGGAGGTTATGGGCTAAGCTAAGTCAAATATTGAAAAAGACAACCAAAGGGTTAGAGATGACTCTGCCATGGTCAAATTATGCCAAAAAAATGGGCACAATCAAAAGTCAACAATTTGAAATAAATGAAGAAACTAGGAATATGGGAGCAATGCAGGAATGTTGGACTCAGTCAACTGAGGCTCTAATGGCTTGGGTTGATTGGGTCATTGGTCCAAAATGGTTGGTCAAGGCTTTAAAATGGGTGGATCAAAAGCTAAGAAGGATTGATCTTGGTCTTGGGGATAAAATCATCTCAAATACTAAAAAGTACGGTCAAAGGTTAAAAGAAGACCAAACCAATTCAGGTTCAAAGCCAAATCCAAATTACAAAGTTCAATTGATATGTTCTCAATGGGCCTTGTCCATAAATGCAAGTCCCCATTATATAAACCCATGAGAGGTTCCTTCAATCCTTCAACATATTATTAAACTTTTAAAGGGTTTGATAACTTACAAACTTAGGCAAATCTATGAAAAAATAGACAAAGCTAAGATTTATCCTTTAATGTGGGACTAAACTTTTGAATGGTTTGATAACTCATGTTGATAAAAAATTTACGGTGAAAAGAATATGGACTCACTTGGATTTTAAAAAACTATATTTAAAATCTTTTAAAAGATGTGAAACAATTGTTTCAAATTTCGACAATCCTTTCCAACAAAAATGTAAAGTATGGTTAGGTTTTTCGATATCCTTAGTTCAAAGCTCACTGTTAAGATAAACAAATATACAATAAAAGATCAAATGTGTATTAGTATTTATGCCATAAATAAATTGAATATAGAAATTAAAGCAAATCATTATGAAAATTACTTTTTTTGACTTTAGGGTCTTTTTAGTTTCTTTAAATCAATTCTTTGGTCCAACAATTGTGTGTTGGTACGATGATTATGACAATAGTATCTATAGCACCCCTGCGTAGGTATCAAAATTTATGGCTCAGATCGAGACAAGGTTACAATGAGGTAAAGGCTATGCTAGGCATTTTCTTTAGAAGAATGACTAAGATAAATAATTTTCAGATCTCCTGACTCTAAGGGTCAGATCCTATTTATAAAAATCCTAGATGAAATATGGATAAAGTTTGTTTTTTTAATTTTAATTCAACCCAAATAAATCCATTCTAATCCCCATGGGATATAAGGTTAATCAAGAAGAGTCTCACATGAAACACATAGGGAGAGATTCAGTTTAACTGGAACATGCCTCTTTAGGGGCTTATCCCGTGCGCTCGACGAGGTGGATGATATAAGTTGGTGTCATCCTAGAGGATGACTACACACTAGTATGTAATCCCATGGCTGGAAGACACACTGATATGTTGTCCCAAGGTTGGATGACACTTAAGTGTGTCATCCTATGGTTAGACGACACCTTAGGGTGTGTAGTCTCAAGGCTAGATGATACCCTGTTGTGCCATCCCTTGGTTGGACGATACCCTAGGGTGTGTAGTCCCAAGGATGGACGATATTCCATGGTTGGTCGACACCCTAAGGTGTGTGGTCCCAAGGTTGTATAACACCTTGGTGTATCATCTTATGGTTGGACGACACCATAAGGTGTGCGGTCCCAAGGCTAGACTACACCCTAGTGTGTCATGCTATGGTTGAACGTCACCGTAGGGTGTGAGATCTCAAGCCTAGACAATACTATGATATGTTGTTCCATGGCCATGCCAAGGCAAAAAAATGGGTGTTTACAAATTCTTCTCTTTGTCATTAATCGAATGTGATTCAATTTATAAGAAAGAAGTAAATGCCCCTGGTAGGATCATCCAATTTTTGCAATAACTCGGTTGTCGAGACTCTTTGGGGTATCACCAAACGAGGTTAAACCAATGTTTAGACAACTACGTTGTCGAGACCATTTGGATTTTATCGAATGAGGTTGAGCCAATTTTTGTGACAACTGAGTTGTTGAGGCCAATTGGATCTCGCCAAACAAGGTCCGACCAATTTTTGGGACAATTGGTTGTTGAGAATATGCATGGTCTCGCTGAACAAGGTCGGCTCAATTTTTGAAAACCACTGGATTGTGGAGATCCTGCTTGGTCTCGCTGAACATGGCCGGGTCAGTGTTTAAAAGGTGAATTGGGTTATGAAAATTGTTTGGGTTAAAAAACAAAGTATATACTATTGAGAAATTTTTCCCAGTGGGTATGACAACTAAGCTTGAATGAGGTACACTAGGAGGCATGCATTATATTTAAAGCGATAGTTGACCCACTTAGCACACTGTTGTTGATGTAATGAGTATTCATGCAACCTTGCTCCTATGATATAATTTAGTTTTTGCCTATTCTCAAAGGTCGGTATACACCTTGCACTAGGTGAGACTGAGCAACTCGACGTAGACCACATTAAATAACCTCTTGTATAGGTTAGGTAGACCCTAGACTCAATATAAGCTTAGGCTCTTGGTCAGACTTAGATCCTAAGCCCGACTTAGGCAAAATTTTGACTAAATAAAGATTTAAAACCATGAAGGACTGTGATCATCGCAAAATTTTTCCTCTCTTGTGATTTCTCTCTCTTCCTTCTCTTTTCCTTTTCTAACCTCTATTTTTCTCCTTTTTGAGGGGAGAAAAATAAAAGACAGAAAAAGAAGAGAGAAGAGAAAAGAAGAGAGAAGAGAAACTCTTTTGCGGGGTCTCACTTGACCTTAATTTGAAAATATTTAGCAAATAACTCGCCTTCGTTTTGAAAAATGTTTGCGGGAAAATGGAGAGACAGGATTTGCTCGTCGGTACGAGGTTCGACCGTTCCTAACGCCTTTACCAGGGGTAATCGAACCAAGGATCGAATTTATGCATTTTGCTTTGCCTAAATATCATCTAAGAATTTATCCTAAATCTAAATGCACAAATAATCATGCTTGTGCAATGCAAGGATGTATGCCCTTTTGAAAGATGTTTTGAAAATTTCCAAGTTTTCTGAGATGAATTTGATAATAAAATGAAGAAAGGGTAGAATCTAACTTAAAACTTGAGATAGATTTTTAAAGTTCTAAGTCTTTTGGAATGATCAGAGTTGGGAAAATAAATCTTTGAATTTTGAAAAGAATGATTGGGAGATGAGTGATAAAGAAAATGAAGCTTCAAAGTCAGAGATGGACTTTGAATTTGAATTTAAACATGGATTTAAGAGAAAGAGATGAAATTTGAAGTGATATTGAATTCTAGATTTAAAATTTGAAATCAAGATGGATTTGAGAAAATCAAATGGTATTTAAAAATAGAAATGGATTTAGGAATTTTAGATGAGATCTGAAAATAGAATTGGATTTGAAATCCAGACTTGGGAATGGAATTGAATTCTAGATCTTAAGTAGAATTAGATCCAAGATCTGGAATCCAAGATGAAATTGGGTTCTGAATCTTAAAATGGATTTTGGATCTCAAAATGGATTTAGGATCTGAAATCTGAGATCCAAGATAGAGTTGGACTCTGGACCCTAAGATGGAATTTGGATCTGAAGTCTGAGATCCAAAGTAGAACTGGGTTCTGGATCCTAAAATGGATTTTGATTTTGAAGTCTGAGATCCAAAGTAGAATTGGATTCTGGGTCCTAAAATGGATTTGGATCTGAAGTCTGAGATCCAAAGTGACATTGGATTCTGGATCCTAAAAATGGATTAAGATTGAATTCTAACTTTGGATTTTGGACTTTGAAAGTCCAAATGGGACTTTGAAGATGGATCTGGGTCTTTGAAAACCCAGATTGAATTTAAAACTTAGAAAAAGACTTGAATCTTGAGATTCAGAACCAATCTCAAAACTTGGATTTTGAGGATAAGAAAATAAACTTGATTTTGAACTTGAAATGAGAAGATGAATCAGAAGTTTCAAAGTTAATTTGAACTTTGAAAATAGAATTTTGAGATATCAAATTGAATATGAATTTGAATTTGATAATGAATTTGGAATTTGATTTGAAAATTGAATTTTGAGTATACAAATGAATTTTAAGTCAAATTGGACTTTGAATTTAAAGTTTGAATTGTGAATGGGAAGATGAATCAGAAATTTCAAAGTTAAATTGAACTTTGAAACTTGATTTGAATTAGAATTTGAATTTTGGATACACAAATGAATTTCAAAGTCAAATTGAACTTCGACTTTAAAGTTAGAATCTGAAAATGATTTTTGAATTTACAGGAGTTGAAAATTGATTTGAGAAGTGAAGAAGATATCTGAAGGAAATCACTTGAATTTATGAAAAAGAATTCTGAAAATATGATGCAATTCTATCCTAAATGATGAATGAATTTAAAGAATTTTGAAATTGGATTTTGAAAACCATATTTCGTTCTTCAAATGAATTGAAACAAGATTTGAAAATATAATACATCCTTGACTATGGTCATTGAATGTATTATATAATAATCTATATTTAAATTCAGGTGAAGAATGAAACATATTTTGGTGTTTTTATAGAGTTAAAAATGAAATTAACTCTCAATATACCCTGACTATGGCCATTGGTATATGTATTGAATCAATTTTAGACTAAACTCTGATAAAAGAGAAAAATATTTAAAGAAAATATGATGAATTTTGAAAAAGGAACCAGTGTGGATCCAGTGTTATTTTATAAAAGATAAAAATACTAAGTTTTGTTTACATCCTGACTATGGCCATTGATGTAAACCATCAACTTAGGATTGATTTACCTCTTACGAAATGGTGCACGTGTCATTCGTGTTTCACCATTTGTGAGATTTTGGAAAATAAAGATAAAAGCATGAAAATAAGCAATTTATGATATTTACAATGCTCATTTATTCTATCTAAACAGGAAATGCAGAGTTTTTTTTTATTAATGTATAACTTATTACAACACTGAAACTAAAAATATCAACCGCTTCCAGTTCGGCCTTTTCACATATTCCTGCAAAAAAAGGGGAGTTTAGCATGATGGAAGAAATTAGAAAAAGAATGTAAATGGTTAATTCTAACTTAAGATACTGTACTCATACTAGATGAAAGATGCACATGGTCATATTTATGAGAAAATATACATATATATGCATATATACATATGCATGTGTATATGTATACACACACATATATATATATATATATATATAGAAATGTTATAAGCAAACAAAAACTTATGTGTAAGAGGGTATATGTAATGGCTGAAAGCAAGAGCCATGATGGTCCAAGGTGAACCATCATGAACTATGGTAGTTCTTGATGAACCGCCATAGAAAGGAAGAGACACGGTGATTCATCGTGAATCACTGTGAAACATGACAGCTATGGTAGTTCTTGATGAACTACCATAGAGAAAAGGGGAACACAGTGGTTCTTTGTGAACCACTGTGAATACACAACAACTATGGTAATTCTTGATGAACTACCATAGAAGAAAGGGGAACACAATGAACCACTGTGAAAACACAGTAGGTTCCCTAACTTAGTCACATAACCAGCAGATTGAATTGATTACATAGCTCCAAGATCAAATATACAAATTAGTTCAATCAAGGGGATGTCACAGGTCCACATAGTTTCAGCAAGCTGTTTGAAGTAAGTTGTTTGTGCCAATTTATGACACACAACACCATAAGATCAATTGACAGATCAATTTCTGCAAAGAATTGGCTAAGGGACCATGCACTGTATGATGAACACGCAGTAATCATGAGATTTTAGTGAGACTGAATATTGGGCAATCATATGGGAGTCAGTACACAGAGTTTAAAATCACCATGAAACATTTGATAAATGAAGGCACACATATAGAATATACAGATGTTGTTAGATACAAATGAAATAAAGTATATATAGAATATACAGATGCTGCTAGAATGAGATGAAGTGTATAAAAATATAGAATATACAAATGCCAACACAGGATGTACAGATGCCTCCGCAGTGAAGAAAGTATTATAGAAGTGGGTGATAGTGTAGGTGATATGATGCATCATGATGATACAAACTGCAGGGGATTTACTATACAACTCACATAAATGCCAAAGGATTTCTAACATTTAGCAGTGTAATTACATATGCAATATTAACATAATGTTACAACTAACATGTACAACTAATATATAAACTGGTATGTACTGTGTGATCAAGGCTAAAGGGGTGGTATTGAGTGTAAATAGACAGCAAGCTGTGAAAGATGCTGAGAGCTGTAGGATGTACCTTTACATCGTTCATTTTCACGATTATGATCTGAGAACATATTCAAATAACATCCAACCTTTCGCTTTAAAATTTACTGCAGAACCACACTCAAGTTCAATCTGCCATTTCATGATTTGATGAGATCGCTTGCATCGCTGGAATGGTTTGTAAAGAAACGCCAGATTCTTCAAATGCTTGCTACCAAATGATGTAAACCTTGAATCTGCTGCAAAACAGCAGATGTATTGCCAGATATTCCTTGGGCCAACTGAGATAGAGCATTTCAGGTGGATACAACGTGGATTTTATGGAGTGGTTGGGTGAGCATAGACCGGACAGGGTATAATAGAAAAGACTCTGTTGTAGATGCTTCATAACAGCGGGGGTTGTTATGGATCAATAGCAAAATTGCAATTTAGCCTTCTTCTTTATAGCTCTGGTAAGCCAAGAAAACATACCCACATTTCTGGACTGGATTTACACAATATAGATTGGAACCATTCACCAGCACACTCTCAAGACACCCACTGTTACATACCGATCAGTGTCTTGTATCACCTGACATTTATATTCACTCCAGGCCTAATTGCACATATTCAATCTAAAACAAGTGAACCTGTAGACTTGCAGATGAATAGCACTGTAACAGGTTGCTGCAATTACAATCAAAAGTGAATAATCTTACTGGAAGAAATTATACAACAACCCTCTCAACTCCGTTCAAACGAAATCAGCAGCTCTTTCCAGCAATTGTTCTGGACACTCGACTGTTAGCCCAGGCAAATTCTCCAACCTGTATACTACTAAATGACAAGAACATTGCCATTTGTAATCCTTCTGCAATACCACACAGAATTTGCACATGTGTTGGTTCATGTCTTGCCAGAAATAAGCTTCTAATATTAAGAATCACAATATTTCAGATGAGTAAACAACTGTCACCATAGGGTACTAGCATTAGATTAGCAAACATAAAATTTACTGGAAACGTATCACAGCCTACCAATGATGGCACACACTAGCCAATAGATTCCAAACACCATTCCTAACCTCACAACTAAATTAAACTGCAAAACATAATGGAGCTGGGCTGAATGTCATATGTTGAGCACTGGTGAAATCATTAATTATCAAGATTAAACTGAAAAGGAACTGGTATATGGTATGTGCATATATGAAGATATGAATAATCTCTACTTTAGAGAATCTAAAAAAAAGGTGAGACTATATGGATATACAATGATAGATGAAACAAGAGATGTTGTTTCTCACAATCCGATATTGAACTCAATTTGAGACATTCAATCAACTGAATTGTTACCTCCAATCGCTGGACTTGGAGACAGGAGGGACACAATTTTATGCCAATGAAACCTGATAAATAGAGAGTTGATGTTATGCCATAGTGGAGATGTAAGTACACCAATGATACACAAATGATAAATCAGCAGAGAATGATATCAGTTCACAATAAGCTAGTAATAACAAATTTTTTTTTTTTGAGGAAGTTGGATCAGGTAACTGTTATAAGAAGCACGAAATAAAAGAACTCAATCACCTTACCTGTGGACATACGTGTATATACCCTGTTAATAAAATGCATTGGCTTGATATCCCTGGCTATGATAACACACGAGATCTATGGTAGCTTTCATCATAATGGAGGAAGAAGATTGATTTTAACACCTGATTTTAACAAATTGAATTCCCTTTGCCAATATCGGCCATGAATGGCTATCGACAGATTGGGGCAGGAAGGTAGCTGTTGACAAAGTATGCTTTGAAGAACAAAATACATTTACCAGAAAACTTACCTTAGGTGCTCTGCTGTAGCAGTGACGATGGTGAGATGCAGGGGTGATTAGTAAGATAGCAACAATGAAAGCCTGCTGAGGAAGGTGCTTTCATTGTGATGCTATATTCCACTGAACATCCATGGCAAGAAAAGACTAGTGCTTTTGGTTCTTGATTTGTGGGCAACCATCTACAAGTGAAGGGTTTCGGTCCACCCCGATTGATCATGAATTCCTCTCCACATTTAAAGCTCTCTGTAATATCTGCCGTAGAGGGTGCATCCGAGGAATATTATTGCGCAGCCCAATCATGTTTAATGGAGATCAAATTATAGTTTTAATTGCACAATCACAGCTCCTTGAGATGGCTCTATGTCAATTGCCTAACCAAACAATTGTTTTGTTGTGTGCAAGGTTGGCATACTTCAAGGTATTTAAAGTTACCTCTGAATTTGTTTCAACAGGGCTAACACAGACTATAATCAAAGCATATATCAGTAGATGATTATGATGGAATATCAACAATTTTTTAGAAAGCACAATATTTAATTTGAAGAGTTTTTTTTTTACCTGAAGCTTAAATGGCAACCATAAAACACTACCTATGCATGTTAGAACTCAAAATATTTTAAACATAGTGATGGAAAATATGTCTATCTAAAATATCTTGGTGCATATATTTGCTAAATCAAATGATTTGGTATAGTAACAAAGGGAAAGATTCTTATTTCAATACAGGCAAAGGCAATACCTATGTACTTACCATTGACGAATGCATGTAATGCATAGCCAAGAGAAATAATCTGGAGGACAGGCCAGACGCCACCTCTTGTAGGCAAGTCATTGAAACTCACATCAAAGCTTAGGTGCTTGATTTAATAAAGCAGAATTCACAGCTGAACTTGAAATGAGGGCTACTGTGAGACTCAACCGGCATTCTTTTTTATATGATTCAGAGGCATTCATGCAAAAGCCCCTCATACTCTGTGATCATAACATTCTACAAGACATCATTTCCTCCAAAGGTCATGATTCCAAAGTACCTTTTCTACAGGAAGCAAATTTCCACAATGGGCACACATAATAAAATTTTGCTTACAGCTAGATCGAATCAATGTGTACATAGTTACATTTGCCCAACAAAACAAAACAAAAAAAAACAAATTGATTAAACACCTATAATTTAACCACACACACCCAATGAAAGGGATGCAACTGTAGTGAAGGCCTTACCTGGCAGAACAGACCAAGAACTTCTCCATAATCTCTAACTTGACCATGTGCAGATAGCAAATATTTGAATAAAACAGGACCTGTATTGTTAACTCCGGAGAAAATCTGATATTAGTTACATTTTCACACTTTTGAGTTCATAATCTCAAATGGATTTTTTTTATTGGCTGCTGGAGGAGAAATCAGACTGTTTCAAAAGGGTAACTAATCTTCACAATCTTATCAATAGGGTGAACAAAAAGATACAAATACAGGGTTAGATCCTGCGCAGGGAGACTAATGATGCTATTGACCACATCCGAAAATAGGAAATGCAATAATATAGAAGATCACCCAAATATAGCAATATTGTGAAGGAGTTGTACCAGGTAAGATGAAATACATCGAAAGTATTAAGAAAATGAATGTATAGTCACAACGAAATAGAATGAAATTGCTAATAACGTGAAAGGGGAATGCAAAAACAAAGTGGAAATGCTGAACCATATTTGATGAAGCTGAAAATCAAAACCAAACTGCAGAAATCAAGTAAAACCTATCAATCAAAAGAGAAATTGGAATCCTACAAGATGGAGCAACTGGAAATAAAACAGGAATCAAGGCAAAAAAAAAAAGAACAGATCGTAACACAAACAAAAATTGAAATGAAAAATAAAAAAAGGAAAGAAGAAAGAAAGAAAAATTTGTTGGAACACATTCGTTCCTGTTAATCTTGCACATACGTAGGTCAGTTTTGCAATAAACAAAACGACACCACGATGGTTGCGTTAAGGTGAAGGAAACATTAAAAAAAAAAATGAAGGAGACGACACTTACCTTGGCCCTTCATTGCAGAACTAACCTGTATTGCTGGGGCTGAACGAATACATGGCAGAGAAAATAAAGCAAGAAGGGAAAATAAGAGAGAGGAGAAGAGGGAATGAAGAAGAGTCGTATACACATAAGGATGGAGGGGTGAAAGCGATGCCAAGAAGGGAGAGCTACGGTTTGTTTATGTAGGGATGAGAAAAGGGTGGAGAATGGAGGTTTTGGTTGGCGATGAAGGGTTTAGGGAGGTGAAGATGGGGGTTGTTGGTGATGAGGGGTTGGAAATGGAGGGTTCGGCCATGGAGGGATGAAAGAAGGCGGCGGAAGAAAGGGGATTGAAGATGTAGGATGTTTCGAGAGGTGGAGAGAGGTGCTCTTCTCCTCGTTAAAAACCCTAAAGAGAAATTTTGCCATATGCCCCCTTTACTTTCAAGATTTTACCAAGAGGGTTTTTTTTATGAAATTTCGCTAAAAAAGGTGCTTTTCATAAAACTCGATTTTCAAAAGGTGTTTTCAAAAGATTATTTTGTGTTATTTTTTTCCTATTTTCTTATTTTTTTGTGTTTTTCTTGAAATTATATATATTTTTTGTATTTTTTGAAAACAAAACTCTAAAAACTAAGAAATTTAAACTAATTTTACAAAATTTCAAAATATTTACAGAAGAAAGGGTTTTTCTGAAAAATCAAGGTTATTTTGGGAAAATTTCTTCAGAAAATGGGTTTGGATCCAGGTTTTGAGAAAATGTTCAAGTTTTGACACTCAAATTGAGAAATACAATACGATGGATCAAAACGGATGCCGGATGGATTGTCCGAGCTATTTAAAAACTATTTTTGGTATTTTCTGTAATTTTAATTTAAAAGTTGGACAATGAGACTCAGATTTGGATCTGGACAATGGATCCAGATTCGAAATCAAGTCAGACATATAAAATGAATTTAATTTCAGTAAAACTTGAGAAATAAACTGGAATTTAGTTTTAAAAGTGACTCAATTGCTCAGAAAATGGGGTCAGGGGCAAAAAGGGGAATATTTATAAGATTTTGAAAAATTTGGGGTGTTCACAAGGACAGAGACATGAAGAGCAATAGACAGAGAAAGAGATTACTAGGGTATATATAAGCCTGAGACACACCAACCTCATAAAAGAAGGGGCAAACAACTAATACTGAATGTGTTTAATGACTAATAGTTAGAAATAAAATCCCTAACAACTAAGAGAAAGGAGGTTATGGGCTAAGCTAAGTTAAAGAATGAAAAAGACATCCAAAGGGTCAGAGATGACCCTGCCATGGTCAAATCATGACCCAAAAATGATCACAGTCAAAAGTCAACCATTTAAAATAAAGGGAGGAGCTAAGAACATGGGAGCAATGTGGGAATGTTGGACTCAGTCAACTGAGGCTCTAATGGCTTACACTACAAGAAAAACTTTAATTAGTGATGGACGTTTACGATAGAAATAATCCGTCACCAATTTACAACAGATTAGCTAGAGAAAACTATTCGTCGCTAATATTTGCGTAATTAGTAACGAAAAACTTTTGTCGCTACTTGGCGATGGATTAGCGACGGAAAAATTCTGTCTCAAGTTCCTTCACACTTTAGCGACGGATCATTGGCGGAAATTTTCCATCGCCAAGTAGCGACGGAGTAGAGACAAAATTGTTCTATCGCTAATCCATCGCTAATTTCCCCAATAAAACCCTAATGCTTGCCCCTTTTCCCTTTCTATTTCATCTGTCGCCCGCCCACTGGCCGTCGACCTCTCGTAGCCTGCCCACTGCCTGTCGACCTCTCATCGCCTGCTCGACCATCGCCCGTCGACCTCCCGTCGCCCGCCCGCCGCCCGACAACCTCCCCTCTCGTTTCCTCTCTCGTTCTCTCTCTCGTTGCTCCCCCTCTGTGTTTTTCGGTGAGCCCCATCTAGCGACCTTCTCTCTCATTCCCTCTCCCGTTCTCTCTCTCGTTGCTCCCCCCTCTACGTTTTCTGGTGAGCTGATGACCTCAGCCTGTGACGACCCGGCCAGCGACCTCTCATCGGTGCCTTCCGCAGGTAACCCTCTCCCTTTCCCCATTGCTTTTTCCCTTTGAAATAAGGGTAACCGATGGTCCGACAGAGGGCCGTCAACCTCTGTTGGAGCCTCATCCTTCTCCCTATGGTTGTCGGAGGGCCAACAGAGGCCCAACAACCTCTGTCGGACCCTCTCCACTCCTCTGTAGTCGGCGGGGGCTGACAGAGGCCCCAATCACCTCTTCTAGGCCCTCCCCTTGCCCTAATCTCTGACAGGACAGAGGGCTTCGCCCCTGTCCTTTTGAATGCCGACAGGGAGCTTTACCCCCTGTCCTCTTGACTTCTCTGGCAGTGGGGCTTCGCCCCCCTGTCCTCGTTATGATCAGCAAGGGGAGAAGCCCCTTGCCCTTTTGTTTTCCCTAGCAGGGGGTGGCTTCTCCCCCCCTGTCTTCGATAATTTCGACAGAGGGCGAAACCCCCTGCCTCATGATTGATTCCTGACAGGGGGCTCAGCCCATACCTTCTGTGAACACCCCAAATTTTTTAAAATTTTGTAAATATTTCCTTTTTGCCCCTAGCCCCATTTGCTGAATAATTGAGTCAGTTTTAAATCAAAATTCCAGTTTATTTCTCGAATCTACTAGAATCTAAATCCATTTTATATATCTGACTCAATTTTGGATCCGAATCTAGTGACAAAATCCAAATTTGGGCCTCGTTATCCAATTTTTAAATCAAAATTATAAAATACCAAAAATAGTTTTTGAATGGCTCGGACAGTCTATCCAGCATCCAATTGGATCCACGACTCTATATTTCTCATTTCGAGGTTAAAAACTTGAATATTTCCTCAAAACCCGGATCCAAACCCGTTTTCTGAAGAAATTTCCAAAATTCAAACCCGAATTCTCAGAAAACCCCTCTTTTGTAAATATTTTTAAATTGTACAAAAATAGTTTAAAATCCTTTTGTTTCCTCATAGTTTTAAAGTTTTTTTTATTTCAAAAGCACAAAAAAATAGAAAATGCCAAGAAAAGAACAAAAAAATGTAGAAAAAGAAAAGGGAATTTGAGAAAGATATAGCTTAAAGCCCTCTTTTGAAAATATTTCATGCTTAAAATCCCCTTTTAGAAAAGTTTATCAAAAGGAGCTCTATTTACAAAAATTTCCTAAAGCCAAGGGACCTGATTTGCAAAATTTGCAATGATTTTTTCTTATAAAACCATTGCAAAGGAGATCGAGTTTTTCATCGCCTTCACCCCATCATTTCTCAACGCTTCTTCTTTTTCACGATCCGTTCTCACCTTCCCATTCTCTCACCTTCCTCTGATCCCTTCTCCTTCACAATCAAGCCTTTGAATCCCCTCTTCTTCTTCTTCAGTAGGAGAGGATTTCCACGGTAGAGAAAGATGAGCTCCTCCCTTCCGATCTCTCCTCCTTCCTTCAAAACCTCTGCAAGCAAGGTAAGAATCCCTTTTATCATCCCTGGGTTTTTGTTTTATAGAGTATTAACGCTGGTTTAGGATTTTGATTTCTTCTATTTTATTTGCTTACATATAATTTTGCATTTTAATTTCTAAGATTTATCTCTGTTTCAAATTCACCATGGATTTTCGATTTTCATCTTTCCTTATGTACTGATGACCGATGATGCCTCGCAATGGCATCATCAATTCAACTATTTTTTTTTAGTTTTACCTCTGCATTCATTTTACCTTTTCCCTTTGTGTTTTAATTTTCTTTTTGCAGAATCTCCATCTTAAACGCTTTAACTCTGTTCCTCTCATTTTTGTCCCATCAAGAGGCATAAAAAGTAGGATTGACCTGCATATAGAAATGTCGATCCTCCTAATGCTACTACAGCAAATGGAACAATTAGGTTCCAACAAATTTTTTTCTTTTTTCTTTTATCCACGTTTTGATCTCTTTTGGTGATTTCTTATTGTCATTTCTATTGTCCTTTGATTTGCGATTTCTCTTCCATATCTGATTTCCAATTTTCTTTTATCAATGGGTTTGTGCATCGAGGATCGAATCCCTGTTTGTTTTGACCATCTGCTGATTTTCAAGATTTTCATTTTCATTTTGACGACCAGTTGATCCTGACGATCACGAGGATCTTGATTTCCTGTTTTAAGCTTTGCTCAGCATTTTAAGTCCCAATTTGTATTTGGTTTCTCATTTTAGTTGGCATTTGATTCCACCCCCCCCCCCCCCCTTAATCTTATTTATGATTCATGGTATTTCACCCATTTGAATTACCATTTGTTCCATTGCATTTTTTTGTGGTTTCTAATGTCTTTTCCATTTAGGTCCCCCATTTCTTTCTTTGGATCTTCTCCTTCTTCTTCTTCATGATTTCCTCTGCCAAATACCTCTTCCCTTTACCTTCACTCCAGAGTTTCTCCTCTAGTCGGTGAAGGGATCTTCAGTTCTAGTAAGAAAAGCGAAAGAGTCCCCCGTAGCTGCAAATCACATAAGAGGTTCATAACTGCCACGTTGAAAATTAAATGGGGGTCAAATTACAAAGGTTCAGAAAGATATTGAGGCAGAGCCTGCTGCATTCATCTTCCTAGGCCATACTGGGTCATATATTCAGAAGTATAGTGAAGCCAAGATTTGTATGCGGAGCTGTATTTACATCCTTCCAGAAAATTTTACAAATTTCACGGTAGTAATCAAGTCCTGCATTCATTTTAATTCATTTTAAGCATCATTCACTCTGCAGTCATTCATAGAACTTTGATGTATGGGTCGAACAGTTTCTGGTAAAATGGTTGTCTGGTGCTCAACTGGATTTAAGTATTCTGCTTATGATCTGTGTGTGTTGATCAATTGAAGGATTCTCACAGTAAAAACATTGTTGTACATAGTTGAAATTGCTTGCTCTCACATAAATTCTTGCTGTGACATGTGTGTCATGACCACCGAGGTTCATATCTCATGAGAAGATAGGGACAATGGAGTCATTAGTTTGTCATTCATGAATAGTTGACGTATTTCCCATATATTAGCTAATGCATAATGAAGCTGTCATAGCTATGTATCTTTTTTATTTTATCTCAGTTGTTTAGAAGATGGTGGCATTCTTCTTAGCTAGCAGTTACAGGTTGTAAATAAGAGGTTGCTAAAGATTTGAGAGCATTAATTCAGTAAACTCCATCGATGGGATGCACATATATACTCATAGGTAATGTAACTCTCCTCCTTTTAACGCTTCTTATGGTAGCTTGCCTGCTCTGATTTCATTAATTTCGCGTACTTTATTATTTGTTTATGTTCATTATGGATTAATATCTCTTTCCTATAATTCATCATTTATGTCTCATTGGTATGTTTATATTTTCCTTACAGCATGGCATCACTTTTCATCTGGTTTCATTTGCACAAAAACTGTGTTTACATTTCATCACCAGCTACATTCATCCTCCTATCGTTCTGAGGGGATTTCCGCATTTCACTAATCCATCACCTCCACCCATTATATCACCATTCTGTTTATCTTGCTACCAAACAGACCCGAGTTATGTTAGAATCAAATAGAGCAATCATCCTTAACTAGTCGGTGACTGCAGATGAACTGGCCTCTTGCATCAAAACAATCCAGATAGAGATCTAAGTCTCACATCTAAACATTTGTTTATAATCGTCATCGAGCCTTGGTAATAAATGTTCATTGAACAGGAGTAAATCATAGTGGGTGTGATCTTTCACATGAGCTCTTTAGGCATTATAGAAGTTAAGATACGCATAATTTTACTGCTCTGGATAGCAAAGCACAATGTGGTGTGGGAGGCTCAACCAAGGCAGAACTTGTGAACTGTTGTGGATTCCTGCCACTTCATCTCACCAATACTAACCCTCTTGTACCTACAACAATGCCTAGGCACTGTTGTGGCTTCATTTCAAGCACCTGCAGCATTGCTAAACACTGCATATCTTCATTCTGTGTCAGCCACACACCTTGCATCCGTGCACACACCTTCACTATCCACTTTGATCCCCTGCTCTCATTCGTTCTCCTGTGCATTATCTTCACCACCCACCACATACCATGCACATTTGCTGCAAAATGCACTGTTCACCTTTCTGTAGCCACGCTACAATTTCACCTACACAGTTGCACCATACCATACTGTAAACACCCCAAATTTTCACTCTTATCCAATACTTATATTTCATGTGTCATTGCATATCATTGCATGCATTTGGCATACCATTTCATTGCATTGCATGGCATTGCATGTCATTACATCTCATTTTCAAGATCCAACACTTCTGTTTTTAAAATATTCAATCCAGATTCGGGTTTTTTAAAACTTTTCTTTCAAAATCAATTTTAAAACCTGGGTTTCTAATCAACATTATGTCATTTGCCAACCCCCAGGACCTTATATTTTGAAATATTTTCTCAGACAACAATCTGGATTCATTTCAAACTCAATTTTAATTGATTTCAATTCTCAGATGAGGCCCATTTAGGTGGTGTCGCTTCTGGATTCTTTCATTTATCAAAAATCTCAAAAATTTTAGAGTCCTAGTTGGATCAGGACTTTGTATTTTCATCAGTTTGAATCTTTTTGAACCTTTTTAAAACATCATTCTGAATTTGAACCAGTTATGGTCCTATCCCTTGTCCATTTCCTCCATTTTGACCAAAATCTCAGAGTCCTAATTGGATCAGGACTCTTTTTCCAGAGTCCTAGTCGGATCAAAACTCTACTTTTCACTACCTTTTTACCTGTTTTGAAGAAAACCTTTCAAAATCTTCTATTTTGGCCAAAATTTCAGAGTCATAGTTGGATCAGGACTCTTCTTCAAGAGTCCAGTCGGATCAGGACTCTTCTTCAGAGTTTCAATTGGATTGGGACTCTAATCTTTTACAGCTATTTTATTCATTTTCAATCAAATCTTTTAAAATCTTTCAAAATGAGTCAGAAACTCAGAGTTTTAGTCAAAACAGGACTCTGTTCAGAGAGTCCTAGTTGGATCAGGACTCTGATCCTGATTTCAATTTTGAAAGAATCTTTCAGAAATCTTTCAATCTATCAAAACTATTACACTTTTATCGAAGAATTTCAAAATTCTGAGGTTTTATCTCAGAGTCCTGATCAAATCAGGACTCTACCCCAGAGTCCCGATCGAAGTAGGACTCTATCCAAAATTGGTTTTCATACTTCATTTTCACTGGTTTTCAAAAGCTTTGCCCAAATTTCATCATTTGCTTATCAGAAAAACCAAAATTCTTAGAGTTTTGATTGAATCAGGACTCTTTCTCAAAGTCCTAATTAGATCAGGACTCTGAACCAAAACTTCAATTTCAGCCTGTTTTCACTTGTTTTTCAAAATCCTCTCATTTGATTTCTCAGAAAATCCAAAAATTGGAGAGTCCTAGTTCAATTAGGACTCTGTCTCCAGAGTCTCAGTTGAATCAGAACTCTGTTTTATTTCAATATTTGTTATTGTTTTCACTGTTTTGACAAGTTCTTTCATTTGTTTTTCAAAAAAATACAAAAAATCTACAGTTTCAGTTTGATCAGAACTCTTTCTCAGAGTCCTAGTCCAGTCAGGAGTCTGTTTTGAAGTTTGTTTTTATTCCATTTTTCATTTATTTCCATTTGTTTTCAAAAATTAGGTTATTTTGTAGAGTCCAGTTGATCCAGGACTCTATTTCAGAGTTCTGATCGAGTTAGGAGTCTAACCCTGACTGTCTGACTTGTTTCACCATTTTCGATTAAATCTTTTTCAAAAACTCCTTCATTTGGCTTTTAAAAACCAAAATCACAGAGTCCTAAAAATCCAGGAGTTTCAGTTCGCTTGAGACTCTACTTTCAAAACTTTGAATTTCAATTATTGATTTTAACCTCTTTTCAAAGTTATTTTTAGTGTTTATTTCAAATTTCTCAAAACCTGATGTGGGCCCATTCAGTTGGCGCCACATCCAGAGTAGTTCTAACTCAGTTGGAACTCTATGCCATTTCAAAACTTTTAATTTCAAGCTTACTTTTGGAAACCTTTTGAAAACCCTCTCATTTTCAAGTTTTAAAATCGTTTTTGAAAATTCAAGTGGGGCCCACTCGGGGTGGCGCCACATTTGAAGAAGTCAAGGTTAGACTAGGGTTAGTCATTGTCCTAGTTAGGCTAGGGGTTTAGAGGAGTCAAAAGCAATTTTAAAAATCCATTTTATTTAAGTTTTAAACCATTGGTTTTTAAAGGTTTTAAATTCAAGTTTTAAAAACCAAATGTGGGTCCATACTAGGTGGTGCCACATTTGGACTTTCTAGGGTTTTATTAGGTGTTCATTAGGGATTAATTAGAGTCCATTTAGGTTAGAATTCTCCAAAAAAATCGTCCTCCCCATGTGGTTTATCAAAAACAATTAAAAAGAGTCCAAAAAAATCAAAACTCTTCATAAACAAATCCAAAAAAAAAATCTATAAATAGGGGACCTAAAGGGGGTCAAGGGGAGCTCTTTTTCTCTCAAATTTTCATGGCTTCTCTCTCATCTCCAGAACCTCCACCTTCCTTTATTGCAGATGCAGCCCCAAGGTGAGTTTATTTAATATTATTTTATTATTATTTTATTAGTTTTTTATGATTTTTCAATAGATTTCACCATGGAAACTCTTGTGTTCATGGATTTAACCATGGATTTCATCCAAAAACCCCAAAATCGACCCAAGAAAATGATCTAACTCAGTTTGAGGGTGATTTCAAGGATTCTAATCCATTAGAATCGATGAGAGGTACATTTTTCATGTTCTTAACCGACGAAACGTGAGATTTACCCGTTAAATGGGTTAAATCCATGATTTCAAAGGTGAAAGCAAATTTCAGCCATGGATTCCCTGTATTTTATTTATTTATTTGCTTATTCATGTTTATTACACGTTATCCAGCATAGAAATCAATTTTATTTTACTATTTTGGTATTTTCTTTATTGTTTTCATTGATTAATGCATGCTTTATTAGGTTTTATCAAATTTCTGTGTGTTTTAAGCTTACATCAGAAAAGAGCATGCTGCTTCGGATTGAAATACTCACTGTTAATTTTTGATTTTTTTATATGTGATACATGGATGTGTAAATGAACTACTGTAAAAAAGCCAAAGGTTTTGGGATTCGGGAACCTTGTCAGAAAAATCAGACATCAAATCGGGATTTTAAAGCTTTAAAATCGTTATTAAAATCAAAAGGGTAACTTGCTGTTATGATATTTTTCTCATCCTAGATCCGATTTGAGATCCGTAAAGTGCTATGGATTTATATTGATTATATATATCTACTGTGAAATTGTGAGATTTTGTGATATCTGTTTACTATTTTTATTCTATCAGAGGACCAGGTTTTTAATTCCAAACTCGTTAGGGTTTACCAAAACCCTAATCAGACTTGTGTTATTCATAGATCCCAAACCACAGATCCGATTCATGATCTGTAAAAAGTGAGTATTGTTATTTTTATGTCTACTATTCACTGATAAAATTTTAGAAATTTGTGATTAAGTTTGCTATTTATGTATGTATTTTCAATCTGAAGTAGCTGTTTTAACCCCTGTTAGATTTGTTAGATTTTAGTTCAGATTGCCGGAAGGGTTTCTCCCTAACAGAAGATGATTTTTCCAATCTGTAAATTGGTAAATATCTGTTTTTTCCCTAGTTTATCTCTGTAAAAAATTCAAAAGTTTTCATAGAGGATTGACCCCTAATTGGGGTCTAACTCTGAAACTGGTTTGTGACCTAGGTTAAAAATAGCTTATTTTAGGTTGTTAATGCAATTTTCGGATTAAAATAATGTCAAAAAAATATTTTTGCAATTCAAATCTGTGTTTAGGGTTATAATAAGTGTCTGTGCCAATTTTCATGAAATTTAAAATTCATTTGATGTCTGAATTAATAAAATTGCAAAACTGGATACCTGAAAGATCCAACAACACTTATAAAATCACAATTTTGGTGATATTTCTTGATTTTCGTGCATAAGTATGTAGTTTTAGGGTTTTTTCATGTTTAGAATCATATTAGGATGTTTCATTTTTTATTTTATGCTTATTTCAATCATAAATCTCAAATTTTTATCAAAATCTATTTCAAAAAACCTTGATTTCAAGGCCATAGTCTTGCTAGCAGGGGTAATTTGGTCATTTGACCTAAATTTCGAAATTCTAAACCCTAGTTTTCACATTTTTAATCATGTCACATCATATTTAGTTTGATTTATTTTCATTTGAACTTCAAAACTTGCATTTTACCAAATATCTTTCTAAAAACCTTAATTTCAAGGCCATGGTCTTGTTATTAAGGGTATTTTGGTCATTTTGACCCCAATTTCGAAATTTCATATCTTATATTTCTTATTTATTTAATTTTATTGCATATTTCATCATTTTAATTTAAGGGAATCATGGCAAAAAGGCTTATATCTAGCAAAATCCAGCAATTTCCAGATATTGCTGGATAAATCTAGAAAAGCCAACATATTATCACTAACAAAGTTTTCTAGTTTTGCAGGGATATTAAAGACTTTACTTTTATGTATTTAAATTTCAATAGTGATGTAAATTAAATTAAATTTGGAATAAGAAGTTAAATTTCAGCTTAGATTAGGATGCATTGCATATAGTTTTAAATTTTGATATATAACTGCTATGAATGCATTATTCATGCACATATTACAAATTCACCATGGTCTACACGAATGGCACGTGCACTAGCTCTTATGAAGTTGACGAACTTGGTGGAATTTGTATTTATGGCCATAGTCAGAATACGAATGAGACCCAGATTTGTAATCTTCGTATTAGCCACATTCAGCCTACACTCTTAGGCTAACTTCAAAATGCACTGCATTTCTCAAAAATACAAAAAGATTTTCTCAATTCCTCAAAATCAAGTCTTTCAAATCCATATTCATTCAATTCATGCATTTACAAATTTCTATTTCAATTCAGAGAAATCAGTTTTCTCAAATTTTTCTAAGTCTTATTCAAAAATCGATTTTCTCAAAATATTGATTTGCCAATGATATTTCAAGTATTTCCCAAGTTCCAAATTCGATTTTCTAAGTTATATTTTCAATTTTAAAGTTTGAATTCAAAGAAATCAAGTTTTCCAAAGTTATTTCACATTTCTCAAAATCGATTTTCACAAAATCCTTATATTTCTTCAGAAATCGATTTTCACTTTCTCAAATATAATATCTCAATCATGATTCATGATTTTCAAAGAGTTTATTTTACAAATATTTTACAATCTTTGAAGCAAACATCATGTTTTCAAATATGCATTTTCAGAAATTCATAGCACATGCCTGATTCTTTGTGCATTTAGGAAATAGAATATGATTTAGACAAGTTGAACAAAGTTAAGCACACAATTGATCCTTGGTTCAATTACCCTTGGTAAAGGCGTCAGGAACGGTTGAACCTTGTATCGACAGGCGAGTCCCATTCTTTGGAATTATCCCGCATTTTAAAATGGAGGCGAGTTATTTTCAAAATCTTTTTCAAAGGTCAGTTTGACTCGCAAAAAGTAAAAATTTTGCGATGATAACAGGTTTGGCGACCGTGATGGGACATGTCTTCGCCTGATCAATCTAATGCTTTGCTTAGTTCAAATTGTCAAAATCGTGTTCCATGGAATGTCAGCTTTTACTTTATAATATCATGTGAACCTAGGAGCCTAGACTTGAACTCAGCTGACATGGACTGCATGTAGACTAAGTATGGTTTGGTAGGACCATATTGAGGAGGAAATTATTCATGCTCACATAGACTTAGGTCTAATACAACCCTCCTCAATCTAGGAATTGTATGAAAACAATGCTTGCTTCTTCAAATTTTTCAAAAATCTATCTCTTTAGGTTTTAGAGCCTTCTGATTTGCTTGCATGTGCTCATATTTTCAAAAACCACCCCACCTACTTTTACCTGGTCTTCACGTTGCTGGGCTTTCTTCCAGAACCATAGTTCGGGACAAAGCCTCACAGCTGGGCCACTTATTTGGGTGAAAACCCCCCTGCCACGTACCAAGGGCCATAGTCCAACGTATATCAGCAGGTGCTCAAGGATGTTGGAAAACTTGAACCTAGAACCAGAGAAATTGATTTTATGCCACGTACATCGAGCTTTGGCTTGAGTATATCGGCATAGCATGATTGAACACAGTTGATCTGAACCTTAGAGTTAGGATTAAGGTCCTACAACTATTTCAAAATTTGTGCATCTAGAGTCAACTTTTAGGGAATGTTGTATGTGCATACTTGTTTGTGCAGGATGTAATTGAATGTGTTATAGTCATTTCCTTGTTATTTTCCATATTTTCCCAATTTTTCAAAATACTGGACGATTTTTCAGAAATCCCCAATCCATTTCCATATACTTTCCATGTTTTAAATCCTGGACGATTTTCAAATACTCCATTTTATGAAGTATTTCTTTATATTTCATTAAACCTTGGACGATTTTTCTAAATTCTCCTAATTTTCTTCAAAACTCCAGGTGATTTCCATTCTTTCTTTCTTCTGAATCTCGAATTTCCTACTTCATTTTATCCTGCCTGCATTTTTTTCAAAATCCTCTTATTTCCCCAAGTCTTATTCCAATTTTCTATGTCTTCTAGTCTGATGACATCCAGTCAGCTTGATTCAGTTTTTCCTGAGGGTCACATCTCTTACGAGGTGCGACAAAGTCTTCCTGAGCATCGAGTCCTCAACACCGGATCCTTCTTTCCTCGGTGGTATTATTCATGGTTCAAGAACTTCTCTCGTATGTTTTCGGACCACTTGGACGATTGTGGGTTAGAACTGGCGTCCGCAGTAGGAAACAGACAGTCAACAGCAATTTGATCCATGCACTAGCAGAACGGTGGAATCCGAGCACTTCTACTTTCTGGTTCCCATGGGGAGAAATGACAGTGCTGATAGATGAATTTTCAGAAATCATGGGATTGCCCGAACCAGTTGGTCAGCCTGAAGACCCATTGGAGAAACAATTTTTTATCAATGTCAAGGGTCTGGATCCCCGAGACGCTTTAGCCTGCATGATAGGACGAAAGTCTTGGCCCTTGATCGAGGAGAATGGAAATGAATATGTGGACCTACTCGAAATCTACAGACAGTATGGAGCATTTGTGGAGGTCAGCTCCTTGTCCAGGATAGCTCAAGAGAGAATCGAGCACACGATGGTCTTATGCACTATGGGATTAGCTCTCTTTCCCGATGGACGAAACTACATGGATATCAGGATAGTTCAACTTCTGCAAAGGTGGGGAAGTCGTCAGACCAACCGCCTCTCTATAGCCATGGCTGCACTCGCTTTTCTGTATCGAGGGTTGACCCGTTTCACACTTGGAGAATTGATTCTAGTCGAAGGGTGCACTTATGCATTGCAATCCTGGTTCCTCCGACATGTGCCAGTCTGAGCTAGTTCATTCAAATACAATGGTGAAAAGCTTCTTCCAGTTGCTCGATACCGGTTCTTGATCGATAACCTTCAGGAGGAAGAAGTCGTGTGGGACTACTTTGATCGTCAGGAATCACCTCCTAGATATACTTATGCATATGGTAAGCGATTCAGGTTACTTGGCCCATTCTTCTGCGCATACTACCATCCGGAGCGGTGTGTCAGACAGTTCTCTCAGAGACAGAAGCGCATAGAAATTCGCCCACTATCAGGGATCTTGCCGGAGTTCGATCTCACATCAGATCAGTGGTCCGGAGCATACCATTCTGCCAGACATGGCTGAGATTCTTTTATTACTCTCACTATTTTTCCTGGTCCTCGAGTGTCCTCTGATTAGCAGGAGTGGTGGAAAAGTGTTTGTCCCCCTCCCCTCTGTCAAGTGTATTATTAAAATCATATTTTCAATAAAATTCCTTTAATCTTCATTTCACCTTGGTTTGACAACCTCGCCTAGGTAACAAGGCATATTTTCAGTTGTTGATTTTGCAAAGAATAGCAGCGCAATTGTCGTAACTTCAGCGACGACTCAATCCCTAGTAATGGGATATTATTTCAATTGTCTACCAAAATTCTCAATAAATATTTTCCTCCAACCAAATTTCTTTCAAAATCCTAACCATCAGTTCTACCTTGCAGAGAGCGTTAATAACATTCAAAAGAACATTCGTGATACTCAGTGGTTCAGACAAGGTCCGGAAAGAAAACTGCCTCAGTCAAAGGTATTGCATATCCAACCGCTTCAGAAGAAGAAATGGACTCACCTCGATCAATCCAAAATCAGAGTCAGCAAGCGGATGATGGCATCAATCTCCAAATGTATGTCATGTTCAAAGAGATGATGACCAAAATGCTGGCAGAACAAGCCGAAGCTAGTACAGAAAAGATCCAGGTCAAGCAGAAGGCAAAAGGCCAGGCAGTCAAGAAAGTTCTGAAGCTATCCAAGAAACATATCCAACAGAAAGATACATCTGATGAATCAGGATCGGTAGGTGACACCGATGAAGAGTATGAAGTTCAACAAGCACTTTAAAGATCCCCTCATAGACAAGAGACAACCTATAAATTGAAAAATCAAGCAATGGATGATCCAGTCCAAATACAGCTGAAGGAAATGACAAAGAAGATTAAAGATTTGCAAGCCCGCGACAAGGGCAAGGAGGTCTTCAGGAGCAAAGATTCCTACAAGAGCATCACCCCCGTCAGGAATAATCAAGATTAAAAAAAGAAGATGAATTATGCCTTCTTCGTCAATGCCAACCGCGATGGGTGCAAAGATAACAAAGGCAATCATACCAGTCAGAAAGAGAAATCTTTAAAGCAGAGTGGAAAATTGAGTCAACAGAAAGAAAAGATAAAGCGGGATGGCTGGGGTTGCGATCGCCAGTTTACTCCTCTCGCGCAGTCTCTCGATGAAATCCTTGAATATATGTTGGCCAAGGAATTGGTAAAGCTTCCAAGAGTCACAAATCCTACCACAGTCATGGGAAGATTCATGGACCAATTCTGCAAATTCCATAGGGCAGTAGGACATGATACCGACCACTGTTTCGTCTTCAAGAACATTGTCTAAGATTATATCAACAAGAATTTCTTCGTTGAGAATAAGAAAGAATACCAGTCGACTGTCTTACCCAAGTCTCAGCAGAAATCAAGCACTCGACAAGAAGTGCAGCGTGATGATCCGAACCAGGATCGCAAGAGGGCCCCATTGGATCAAATATTCGAGACCTTTTTGGAATACATGCTCACAAAAGACACAGTCGGATCTCTGAAGGCTCACTCCACATTTTCTACCAATTCCACCAAAATAGCAATGGACAAAACAAAAGAGGAGGTAGAAAAAATCATGCTGGAGGTTCGGGAGACTCAAACCCAGAGAGAAATGACCTTGCGAGTCGAAAGGATAAAATGGATAAGTGAAATGGCAACTCTTCCTCAAGTGTCCAATTAGAATTAAAATTCCAAGGAAAACCAAAGCATGATGGTTGGGGATACGATCGCAATTTTACTCCCTTAGAACAGCCACTGGAGCAAGTTTTGGAATATATGATAGCCAAAGAGATGGTTAGACTCCCCAAGATAGCGGATCCTGCCATGACCATGGGAAGGTTTAAATATCAGTTCTGCAAATTTCATCGGACAATGGGTCACGACACTGAGCACTGCTTTGTCTTTAAAAATATTATTCAAGACGGCATTGACAAGAATCTCCTCGTTGGAGATGAAAATGAGGACCGATCATCCTGATCACGCTTTTCCTCAATTATTCAAAAAATTTATAACACTAGTGCTTTTCCAATTTTTTGTCTTGTTTTTATGGGATGATACAATTCCGTTTGTCTTTCCTTGAGTTGTCACTTTCCTTCAATATATCAATAAAGTTGTCTATTTTTCCCGCAAGCTCGGTGCCACTTTTATTCTCCTTCTCTGCAAAATGTTTTTTCAGGAGGAATGATCCTCTTCAGAGTCTCTTCTGGATCAATCAAAAGTCAGTTGCCGTGTCACCTTCAGAGAGCGCTCTTCGAACATCAATCATTTATCCTTTTGTTCAAAATATTCTTCCCCCATTACACTGGGGCATTTTTAATTTTTCATTTTATCTACAAATACCCTGTATGCAGGCAGGATCAAACAAATCTCTCATTTTGCACGCATGTGCACCCATTTACATGCATTTGCATTTGCATGCATTTATTTGCATTCACTTGCATTCATCTGCATCAATTTGCATTTGCATCGAACTACCCATTCAGGGTAAGGGATAAATTCTGAGGCCCCGACAGTTGTCCAAGTCGTCGTGCAGGTGAAGACTGAAAATCTTCTATCAAAATCAATTAGTAATTCTTCAAATTCCAGTGTTTGTGCTGGTAATTTTTCAAAAAAAAAAACCAATGTTCATGCTGGTAATTTTTCAAAAAAAATCCAGTGTTCGTGCTGATAAATTCCCAAAACCCAGTGCTCGTACTGGTAACCATTTAAAATCCAGTGCTCGTACTGGTAATCTTCCAAAATCCAGTGCTCGTACTGGTAATCTTCCAAAATTCAGTGCTCGTATTGGTAATCTTCCAAAATCCAGCGCTCGTACTGGGAATCTTCCAAAACCCAGTATTCATACTGGTAATTTTTCAAAACATAATGCTTGTACATTTTCAAAATCCAGTGTTCGTATTGCTACACTTTAAAATTCAGTGTCCACATTGATCTAGTTTTCCTTCGGGATTCGAGTTCCGACTCGAATCTTCTTTCCTTCTAGTTGATCTAGTTTTTCTCCGGGATTCGAGTTCCGACTCGAATTTCCTTTCCTTCCAACCGGTCTAGTTTTCCTTCAGGATTTGAGTTCCGACTCGAATCTTCTTTCCTTCTAGTTGATCTAGTTTTTCTCCGGGATTCGAGTTCCGACTCGAATTTCCTTTCCTTCCAACCGGTCTAGTTTTCTTTCGGGATTTGAGTTCCGACTCGAGTCTTCTTTCCTTCTAGTTGATCTAGTTTTCCTCCGGGATCCGAGTTCCGACTCAAATTTTCTTTCCTTCCAACCGATCTAGTTTTCCTTCGGGATTAGAGTTCCGACTCGAATCTTCTTTCCTTCTAGTTAATCTAGTTTTCCTTCGGAATTCGAGTTCCTACTCGAATTTCTTTTCCTTCCACAATGGATTTAGTTTTCCTTCGAAGATTCGGATTTCGACCCGAGTTTTCTTTTCCTTCAGAGTTGGTCTAGAAAATTAGAGTTCCGACTTGAATTTTCTTCCAAATCCAATCCGCCTAGCTTTCCTTTAAAAGTTTGAACTTCTACTCAAACTATCCTGCGAGTTGGTCTAGAAGATTTGAGTTTCGACTCGAATTTTCTTTCAAAATCCAATTCATCTAGTTTTTCCTTGAAGAGTTGAATTTCGATTCGAATCTTCCCTCAAAGACCCAGTTTAACACCTGGTCCATTCAAAGCTCACAAGTTGGAATCATTCCTTCTTAAACTCTGATCCTTAGATTAAATCCCTATGGAATTGATAGTTCGTAGGTCGAACCCCTGCGGAACCAATGTCGTTCTCAATCGAACCCATGTCGTTCCCAATGAATCAATGTCGTTCTCAACTGAAGCAATGTCGTTCTTAGGCTGAATCCCTACAGAACCCATGACGTTCCCAGTAAACCAATTCACAATTTTGACCTCCAGGTCATCCAATTTCCAATTTCAAATGTCGACCTTTTGAGTCAATCAATTTCCAATTTTTAAATTCCCAATTACCAAATTTCAAATTTCAAATTTCCAATTTCAACCTTTAGATTAATCAATTTCCAACTGCAAACTTCAAATTTCAAATTTCCAATTTCGACCTTTAGGTTAATCAATTTCCAATTTCCAATTTTTAAACTTCCAATTTCCAATTTTTAAATTTCCAATTTTTAAATCTCCAATTTCCAATTTTTAAACTTCCAATTTCCAATTTTTAAAACTTCCAATTTCTAATTTCCAATTTCCAATTTTTAAATTTCCAATTTTTAAATCTCCAATTTCCAAATTTTAAACTTCCAATTTCTAATTTCCAATTTCTAATTTTTAAACTTCCAATTTCCAATTTTTAAAATTTCCAATTTTTAAATTTCCAATTTTTAAATTTCCAATTTTTAAATCTCTAATTTCCAATTTTTAAACTTCCAATTTCCAATTTTTAAAATTTCCAATTTTTAAATTTCCAATTTTTAAATCTCTAATTTCCAAATTTTAAACTTCCAATTTCCAATTTTCAATTTCTGATTTTCGATTCCCAATTCTCTATTTCAACATTCGGGTCACTCAAATTCTAATTTCGACCTTCGGGTCATTCAAATCCTCAACTTCGACCTTCGGGTTATTCAATTTTTAAATCTCAACCTTTGATTTCCCATTTCAATCCCTTGTGTCGTTCGACTCCCAATTTTGACCTTCGGGTCATGTAATTCTCAAATCTTGACCTTCGGATCATCCAATTTGATCAATCAGGCCTCTGGGCCGCCCACTCTATCAGATTCTCAATTCAAGCCTTCGGGTTACAATCTTACCAACATCAGTCATGCTCCTACCTTCGGTTTACAACTTTATCAATACCTATCACTTTCCAAGCCTTCGGGTTAAAACTTCATTAATGTCAATCATTTTCAAATCAACAAATCCTGCTTTCGAGCTGGTCGGTCATCAAATCCTGCTTTCGAGCTGGTGTGAACACCCCAAATTTTCCAAAAAATCCAAAAATGACCTTTTTGCCCCTGACCTCCGTCTTCTGAATAACCGGGTAAATTTTTAACCAAAAAACTCCATTCATTCCTTGAATTCATTAGAATTCAGACCCAAAGTCTTAGCTCTGACCCAGTTTTGATCCGAATCGGATCCGATCCCCTCTTTGAGAAAAATTTCAAAAATATGAACCCGAATTCTCAAAAGACTCTCTTTTGTAAATATTTTTGCAAAACCACAAAAAAAAATCAGTTTTAAAATCTTTATTTCTCGTAAATCTTAGGATTTTTATACAAAAAAAAATATATATAGAAAAATAAAACAAAAACCAAAAAATGGAAAATTTCAAAGAAAAATGAATGAGTTTAAACCTTTTAAAGTCGATTTTGCTAAAAAAAAATCATTTTTAAACCTTTTTTTTTATGAAAATTTTGTTAAGGGAGCCTCTTTTTTAAAAAAACCAAAAAGTTTTTACAAGAAAAACCCTAATGGCCCCCCTCTCGTTCACGCTCGAAACCCTCATCGCCCACCCGCCTTCTCCTACCTCTCCCTTTCTCTCACCTCCATTTCCCACCGAAACCACCTCTCTCTCCACCCTCGATCACACGTCTTCCTCCTCCATCCATCTCTAACAAACCGCAAACCCTAAACCCCTTTCTCGATCCTTCCACCTCTTCTATAAGAAGAGGCATCCAGGCCTCTTCTCGGGATCGCCTTCAACCCTCCATAGCATTCTTCTTCTCTATTTTTTCTTCCTCCTTCCTTCTTCCTCTCGGTCTCCTTCTTCAAGCCCTGAAGTCCCGACAAACCAGAAGAGCCAACAGGCCTCCTCTCTAGTTCCATCTAAGAAGTACCAGCTCCCTCTTTCAGAATTTTTACAGAACAAGGTGAGATTGCCCCCCCCCCCCCCGTTTTCTTAATTACTTTAAAATTTCTTTCATCATTTTCGCACTTCGTATTCATTTTCTTTGATTGTCATTTCGATTGCAGTTTCCTTTGCTTATTTTAGAGATTTCCCTCTAATGATCTGTTTCGACCATTTTTATTTATTTATTTATTTATTTATTTTTTTGGAGGGGGGGAACGACGATGCCTCGCAATGGCATCGCCGATTCACCCGTGTTTTATTACAATTTTATCTCTGCATTGGTTTTACTTTCCCCTTTGATTTTCCTAATTCCTCTTCCAGTTTTTCCTTACTTCATTCCCATTAGCGCACCATGGATGGCAGTGGGTCGTCTATAGCTATCTCAATGCATCCTTGTGCGACACCAAAGGAATTCCCCAATTCCAACAAATTTATTTTCTATTTTCTTCTTCCGCTTCTTCTTCTTCCCATTGTTGAATTTTATCCACAACGATGCTCTCCATCATCGCCCTGTACACTGTAGCCTCAATGCATGTTCTGTTTTGATTCCCTTTCATAGCTAGTTTTCAATTTTGGATCAGCCTGCGTTTTACGGCAAAATGATAATTAAATACCTTCCTTTCTCTTTTGGCTCTTGTGATTGCCTGTTGATTATCAAAGTAATGGCTGACTGATCTTGATGATCACAATCGTCGTGATTTCCTGTTCGACCATGAACGATCTTCACCGTGATCTCTTGATGGTTTGTGCATTTCATTTATCCTTTTTATAAAATCTATTTTGTTTGGATCCCCTGTTTTACCATGGACAGCTCATTTTCATTATTTTTAAAATATTGGTTATCTCCTTTGATAGTCTGTTCCTACATCATGTTAACCATAAATATCGATGTCTGCTCCCTCGTTTTAATTCCCCTTTCCCTCGCTGCCTCTAAAGCACAGCACTTACGTGCACATCTGTATGGATGGTATATGTGGTTGAATTCCCGTTTTAGGGCTAAACTCCATGAAATTGGGTGTAAGCCGTCAGGAGGATCCTGCTGTAAATGTGGGTGGATATCAGTCTTTAGCCGCTTTAAGTTCTAAAAGCAAGCAATATCTCAGCTAAAAAAAAAGGGGAAAGAGAGTTGTTTAGTCGAGAAACCACTGTTAACGTGCATAACTGATGAGCGTCTAGCCTCCCCTGCATTTTAGTCACAACTCGCCCCCGTATCAGATCCTTTGGTGATAAGCCTTTCGATCCCTACTTCTTGCCTTTGCATTCAGGCATTCTCATATTACGGTGCTGTGGTTTTTCAGGTGGGTATGTTGTTTTACCTCTGCGTTTTTTTTTTATCCATGATCACACTTAAAAACTCCTTTCTGTGGTGTTCTTCATGCTTGTATAATGGGTTAGGTATATCTCTTACATGACCTTCTGTTAATTTGCCTTCTTAGTCTAAGGTACATGATACAATGTAAGGTAAGGGACTTGCCTCTCATTTTCCTATCCCGTTCTATTTCCATAATACTTAGTTTGATTTTCTTTGATTCATGGGTTTATCATGTTTCTTAAGTGTTCATATATCTGCCCTGTTAACAATTTAACATCTCACGGTCTTTTCAATTTTATTGTGTGCTCTACATAGATTTGGTATATTCACTATGGGTATGTGCCTCTGTCGAAATCTCATAGTGAAAATCCTTGAGAAATATCAGAGTTAAAGACTGCTGGGTGTTTCTGGACTCTGCCGTCAATATCCATGAGTGAAAGGATGGTTGTGTCTCATGACTGAGATTTAAAGCTCATTATCGTAAGTTTCAATCACACTCTGCTTGCAACATAAGATTCATGATACAATTGAGGTGTAGGAAAGCTTGACCAAGAGGTGATCCCAATCACAAATTTTCTTATCGAGATTATTGAAATGGCCATTGATGTGAATCTGTGTGCTGCATGATTGTTTGATTAATTGTGGTTGTTCTGTTTTTCTGTTTTAATATAGCAAAGAATCAGTGAACCTTATTTCTCTTACACAATTCAGGAAAAGATTCTTTTGAGAAAAATAAAATCCCATTTACATTCCCATCTCTCTTTACAACCTATAGGGTCACCACACATTCTTCCTGCAAATGCCACTGTAGCACCATCAGCTACAACCTCATCCATGTTATGGTCCATCCACAGCAATGTGGCACCCGCTGTAGCAGAGCAATATCCATCTGTTGGCTGTGCATTACAGCCCAGTAGCAACCAAATGCTCAAGCTCAAACATCTACACATGGACAATCTCCTGCAACTACTTGTATGCATCCCACCATGTCCACCAGCACATCTCATCCCACCAGCATGTTCATTGCTGCATATCCCCGATTACACTCTCACAGCAACTATCTCCCCACTTACATTTGTTGCACTTACACTCCATTGCATTTTTATTTTTCAATGTTTTGCACACTTTCATTTACCTGCAACATTCATGTTCACCTTGCTATGAGCCCTTAATAGTGGCTCATGATGGCTGCAATTCACAACACCCATCCTTCACAAGCCACTGTATTTGCAACAGTATAAAGGCTGATGTTACACCAACTCAGCATCTCTCCCATCTACCACCTATGGCAGTCACCTACTTTTTTTTTAGCCCAGCTACAACACCATAGCACCAGTAGGCTGCTTTCTCCACCTGCAATGCATGTAGCATATATCACTGTTATTTTCCATGCCATCAAACCATTTCATACACAGTCATCTATGTATTCATATATCCATTCCATCTACACCCTGCAACTCATATTATAATATATCATTAATAGCATAAGCAGCATCTGTATTTCACTGTCTTGTTGCACTTACATCATAACAGTATATTCTGATTTCATACTCACTCATTCCCTGTTGTGATTCCATCATGTTAATTTGTGATTCCCCATCGTTGTTAATAGCAATTTCTGATTTCTTAGCCTTAGCTGTTAATGATGAATAATTGCGAGCAGGTTAACTTAGTTGGTTTGAAGTAGTTAGCATACTTTACCTAGATTAACTCAATCAATAGTTGTGTGTATACAATAGTAACCATGTGGTGATTAGTGCAACTTAGCCAATAGTTGTGATTAGCCAACAGCTGTAATATGCTTTGTAGTTAGTATTGTACATGTGTCAGTCCTGATTAGTGTGAACGTGTCAGTAACTCTGTGTCAATAGTATGTTAGCATTGGGTAAATTGGCATCAGTGTGTGAATTGGCACACACCTGGCTAAGTTAAATCGGAGTGTTATTTAGCCTGTGCAATGAGTTAGTTAGCTTGTATAGATTGTGTTGATATGTTGGCATATGTATTAATAGTTATTGTATATTAATACCTTAGCAGTAAGAGTGTGTTATTAGATCCGGGTTCACAGTGCACAAGTTAAAACCATATGAGTAATGTAATGTGTCGACCATCAGGTGGTTGGTCTATGTTAGCAATGTATTAGGCAGTGCAGTGTATATAGTTAGCAATGTGTTAGAATAGTGTGTCAAATAGTGCGTCATAGCTACTGCTTCTTCTTTTGAATTGTATATCTAAGTCTTGTAGCTAGGTTTAAGGGAGGGTTGATGTGACTTCGGCTATTGTCGGGTATTAATTCCCAATGCCCTTTCTAATTGTTGATTTTTCACCATAAAATGTCTGACTGTTCCTTAATGTTTTCCCTAAATATTGCCTTACCAAGTATATATAGTAGCAATTTCCACCTTTTATAGCACACATTAACACTGGTTCTAGTATATGTTTTGTCCTTGGCATTTGCATAGTAGGCTTTAACACTATCATAGGTATTATAATATACAAATCTCCTATTGGTTTGGTATATGTTGTCATACCCGATTTTTCATAGAGCTAGGGTGTCACTCATGCATTCCAAATGTGCATATCTTCAGCTAGCCTTGAGATAGGTGTGTATATGTTAATATCTTAGTATGATGTGTTCTTTCTGTATTTTGGATATTGCTATCTTGAATTTTGCAGGAAATGGGTAAGATATGTCTATTTTTCTTTGGGAATTAGAAACTTTGTAAACTTGAACCTAGTAAAATCTGTAATAGCTAGGTGATTAATGAGAATTTGTTACACTTCCTGCTTTAGATAGAATGAATGGGCATTGTAAATATCATGAATTGCTTGTTTTCATGCATTTTTAGCCTTTATGTCTCAAAATTCTCACAAATAGCAACACGAATGACACGTGCACCATTTCGTAAGAGGTAATTCATACTAAGTTGATGATCCACATCAATGTCCATAGTCAGAGTGTGGACAAAACTTAGTATTTTTATCTTTTACAAAATAACACTGGATCCATACTGGATCCGTTTTCAAAATTCATCATATTTTCCTTAACTATTTTCTCCTTTTATCAGAATTCAACTTGAAATCAATTCAAAATATATACCAATGGCCATAGTCAGGGTATGTTGAGAGTTAATTTCACTTTAAATTCTATAAGAGCACCAAATGTGTTTTATTCTTCACCTGAATTTAAATATAGATTATTATATAATACATTCAATGACCATAGTCAAGGATGTATTATATTTTCAATTTGGTTTTAATTCATTTAAAGAATGAAATGGCTTTTCAAAAATTCAAAATAAAAAATTTAAATTCATTCATCATTTGGATAGATTTGCATCATATTTCTAAATTCTTTTTCATAAAATCCAAGTAATTCTTTCCTTTCTCAGATCAAATCCTATTTATAAATTCAAATTCGATTCTATTTCTCAAAAGGATTCAAGAATTCAATTTCAAAGTCCCATTTGAGTTCGAAACTTCAGAATCATCTTGTATTTCAAATTCCAAATTCTATCTTAAATTTAAAATCCAATTCAACTTTGAAATTCATTTGTATATTCAAGATTCAATTTTTTAAAATTCATTTTCCAAGTTCAAATTAAACTTGGAAGTTCTTGATTCATCTTCTGAATTTAACTCCAAATCCATTTTAGGATCCAGGATTCAACACTCATATTGGATCTCAGACTTCAGATCCAATTCCTCTTTAGGATCCAGGATTCAATACTCATATTGGATCTCAGACTTCAGATCCAATTCCCTTTTAGGATTCAGAGTCCAATTCCATTTTTGGATCTCAGATTTCAGATCCAAATTCCCCTTTAGGATTTAGACTCCAATTTCACTTTGGATCTTAGACCTCAGATCCAATTCCATTCTAGGATGCAGAGTCCAACTCTATATCGGATCTCAGACTTCAGATCCAAATCCATCTTAGGATCCAGAACCCAATTCTACATTTGGACCTCAGGCTTCAGATCCAAATCCATCTTAGGATCCAGAACCTAATTTTATATCGGATCTCAGATCTTAGATTTTAAATCCATCTTTAGATCCAATTCCATTCCCAATTCTAGATTTCAAATCCAATTCCATTTTCTGATCTCATCCAAAACTCCCTAAATCCATTTCTATTCTTAAATACCATTTGATTATCTCAGATCCATTCCAAACTTAAAAATCCAAATTCAATTCCATCTCAAGTATTCATTTCCTTTCCTAAATTCAAAATCAAATTCAAAATCCATTTTTTTGAAACTTCATTTTCTTTCGTTTCAAAAGCTTCAAGTCATTCTCAAAATCAAAAATACATTTTCCCAACTTCAAAGACTTAGAACTCCTCTGACCTATCTCAAGTTCTAAGTTAAAATCAAACATTTCTTTACTCCCTTATCAAAGTTCGTCTCAAAATACTTGGAAATTTCTAAATCAAATTTCAAAAGAGCATACATCTTTGCATTGCACAAGTATGATTCTTTGTGTATTTAGAGTTAGAATAAATTCTTAGATAATATTTTGGCAAAGCAAAAGGCATAGATTCGATCCTTGGTTCGATTACCCCTGGTAAAGGCGCCAGGAACGGTCGAACTTCGTACCGACGAGCGAACCCCGTCTCTCTCAGTTTTCCCGCAAATATTTAAAAAACGGAGGCGAGTTAAATTTCTAAATGGTTTCAAATTAAGGTCAAGTGAGACCGCGCAAAATAGTTCCTCTTCTCTTCTTCCTTTTCTCATTTTTTTCTTCTCTCTTTCTTTCTGTCTTTTATTTTCTCCCTTCAAAAGGAGAGAATAGTGGTTAGAAAGGAAAAGAGAGGGAAAAGAGAGAACATTACGAGAGGAAAAATTTTGCGATGATCACAGATTTGGCGACCGAGATGGGACTCGTCTTCGTCCGGTTGAATCTATGCCTTTGCTTTGCTTTAATGTCATCTAAGTCTTTATTCTTTCTATGTCAGCTATATTTTCCATGCAAACCTTAGAAGCCTAGACTCTGTCCTAAGCTGACATCATTGCATATAGGATCTAAGTATGGTTTGGTAGGATCATATTGAGGAGATTATATCCATGTTCACATTTGATTTAGGCCTTAAATACAACTCTCCTCAATTTTAGGGATTGAATGCAAAAACAATATATGCAAGTGTATGCTTCTCTTTATTTAAATCTATCTCTTTAGGACTTGCATTAGAACCTTCTGATTTTATTGCATGTTGATCATATTTTGAAAACATCCCTACCTATATTGTCCCGGTCTTCACGTTGCTGGGCTGTCTCACTGAACCATAGTTCGGGAAAGAGCCTCACAACTGGACCACTTATTTGGGTTCGCGCCCCCCTACCACGTACCTAAGGGCCATAGTCCGAGGTATATCGGTAGGTGCTCAAGGATGTTGGGAAGCCATTACCTTAGAACCGGAGAAATAATTCTTATGCCACGTACTTCGAGCTTCGGCTTGGGTATATCGGCATACCTTGATTGGAATCAGATGATCTAAACTTTAGAGTTAGGATTAAGGTCCTACGAGCCTTTTCAAAATTTACATTTAGAGTCAGCTTCTAGGGAATGCTATTCTGTGCATCATTGCTTGTATAAATTGATTCTTTTTGTATATATTATCTTGAAAATTCTTATCTTTCAAAGCCCTAGATATTTATTTCATAAAAATTCTTTTATTTTCTCAAAAATCCAGGATGGTATATTTCTTATTTCTTTATTCTTTCATAAATTTCTTAAATCCTGGACATTCTTTTTTCCCTTATCTCTTAGAAGTCCAGGCGTATTCTTCTTCTTCTGATTTATTTAAATTCTTTTGATCTTGCCTGCAATTTTCAAAAATATTCAAGGTCTTGTCATCTTAAAAAATACTCTTCCTCGTATATTCCATCTTCTTCATATAAAATCCTTTTATCGAGAGATCTCTTTAAAATTCTCTTTCATTATCTCTTTTCCTTCCAAAATTTCTTTGATCGGAACCTTTCATTTATTCGCCAGAAAACACCAACAGTTCCAATCATGGTTCAAACGAGAGCAGAAAGAAGGGCAGCTCAGCAGCGCGATAACAGCGAAGTGGAAGAGATGAACTCTTCCAGATTGTCCCGAAAACATGATTCAGATGAGGATGATGTCGACCCGGCGATGTATAAAATCTTTCAAAAGATAATGGCAAAAATGATGTCCGAACAAGCTGGGGCAGGTTCGAAGAAAACATCCTCTAAAAACAAGGTAAAAAAGAAGCCAGTGAAAAAGCATGTCAGGATCAGCAAGAAGAAGGTTCAGCAAGACAGCACCTCTGAAGGTACAGAGTCAGAAGATGAGGATTCCGAGGAAGAACAGTTTGTGTTCGTCCCGAAACATCTGCGACAAGTCAAGAAAGTGGCAGAGGAACCTGAATCAGTCAACAAGCCCAAAGACGGAGTCCCGGCGGAAGACTCAGTTCAAATATTGACGAAGATGGTCAAAGACCTACAGATCTGAGATAAGGGAAAGAGGGTATATACCAGACAGGACTTCTACCTTGGTTTAGATGGGGACAGCAGCTTGGAGGATCTCCCCCGAAAATTTATTAAGTTCGATGGGTCCGGCAACCCAAAGGCCCATCTCGCAATGTTCTTCGCCGAATGTGCCAGATTCAGTGAAGACAATCGAGCTCTCTTCTTGTGCTTTCCTCGCAGCTTAGAAGGCGTAGCCGCAAAATGGTACGCAGAGCATATCAACCCCGTCGAGCTGCAAAATTTTGATAAAGTTGTTAATCTGTTCGTGGAAAGATTCATGTTCAACACTGAAGCACTTCCGACCCTCAATCACCTGTATAACCTGAAACAAGGAGATAAGGAAAAAGCTGTAGACTTCATTCGGAGGTGGAGAGATACCTGCAACAAGATGAGAACCCCCATTTCAGAGGAGCACGCACTCCAAGTTATCCTAAACAATTTTTCTCAACCTCTTAGGAGCCTCATTTCCACTTACCCCTCTAAATCATTCATAGAGCTTATCGAACGAGCTGAGTGGCTCAAAATGGGGATGGACAATGGGAATTATGAGGGCATCACTCTCGTCAAGGGCAGCCAAGACCTCAAAAAGAAGGTGAATTATACATTCTCGGCTAATTCTGGGGGCAGCGGCAGCAAAGATAACAAGATCAAGCAGATGGGTCAGCAAAAGGAACCCTTCAAACAGAATGACAAGCCAGTTCAGGCCAAGCAGAAAGAAAATATAAAACGTGAAGGTTGGGGTTATGACCGCGAATTCATTGCTCTTGAACAGTCCCTCGAACAAGTTTTGGAGTATATGCTGAGCAAAGATATGATTAAACTCCCGAGAGTTGCTGATCCTCCGGTCTCCCTGGGAAAATGGAAGGACAAGTTCTGCAAGTTCCACCGGGCAGTGGGACACGACACCGAGCACTGCTTCGTCCTAAAGAACATCATCCAGGATTGCATTGATAAAAATCTTCTGATAGAGGACGAAGAAGAAGAGCAGCCCGCTGTCCTAACCAAGCCTTTCCCGGATCACTCAAAGAACTGATGATATCAAAGTTTTTCTTACTTTTGATTTTTCCCGTCGTCTTGTAGGGGCAAGTCAGCCCTAGTCTTTTGTGATCTTTTTGGTCATATGCTTGTAAATAATCAAGTTCTTGTTTTGCAGTAGTTATTTATAAGTGAAATATCAATTTCCTTCATACCTGTGTGTTCAATTCTTATTTCTTTCACCATATTGGGGCATCTTTTGTTAAAAATTACGTTTACACTTCAAAATATTCTCTTGTCATTGAATTCCTGTTCTTTTCATAATGCAGGGCAAAATCCTGACATCATTCATGAGAGAAATGATATTACCTATGAGGGTTTTTCCAAAAATCATGAAATTTTGAAAGTCTTCATTATGATGACCAAAGAGTTCAAATACTCTTTGGTCCAACCTTTGTCAAAATCAACCCTCGTGTTGATCATATTAATGAAAATAGGTTTTCGAACCGTTGCATTGAAAAATCAACCCTCGAGTTGATCATGTTTTAAAAAAAAAAAGTTTTCAAACCATCGCATTAAAAGGTCAACCCTTGTGTTGGTCTTACCTTCCAAGATTGATTCCGAAACATTTATACCTAAAGATCAACCCTTGTGTTGGTCTTATCTTCCAAAATGGGTTTCAAAACACTTATGTTCAAAAGATCAACCCTTGTGTTGGTCTTATCTTCCAAATTAATTCTGAATCATTGCATTCAAAGATCAACCCATGTGTTAATCTCATTTTCAAAAAATTGATTCCATTACATTCAAGCATCAACTCTTGTATTGATCATATTTTCTAAAAAAAAAAAAAATTGATTTCGAATCATTTCATTCAAAGATCAACCCTCGCGTTGGTCATATTTTCTAAAAATTGGTTTTAAAATCATTGCTTCAAAAATTAACCTTCATGACGATCTCTCGTGAATGATCCCCCTTCAAAAATCTAGCTCTCGCAGTTAATCCTCTTTTCAAAAAAAAGATTTCCTTGTATTCTTTTCCTACTTCTTAAAAGATCCCACATACAGGCAGGATCAAACAAAATTCCTTTTCTTCTCAATCAACTCTTTCTTTTTATTATTTGTTTGTCAGTCTTACCAATTTTTATTCATCTTTATCAATTTTGACAATTTTATTGATCCTTCTTTAATTTTGTTAATTTTCTTGTCAAAATTCTTATTTTCAAAAAAATCTTACCCTTTCAGGTTAAGGGATAAACCTGATGCCTCTTTCCCATGAGGTATTCCTTTTTTCCCTTCTTCTTTTCCCATTCAGGATAAGGGATAATCCTGAGACCCCTCATAGGAGCACCAATGCTACCTGTGAGAATTCTTGTTCAAAATAAATTCCTTTAAATTCTTCCCCATTTTTATAAATTTTATTCAATTTCCCTCTCAGGTTAAGGGATAAACCTGAACCTCGGCCTACGAGGTCCTTCTTCCTTCAGGGTAAGGGATAGTCCTGAAGTCTTTTATCATCTTTCAAGCATTATCAATTCTCCTTCAAATCTTACCAATTTGTACCAGATTTTTGTCAATTCCTTATTAATTCTTATTCTTTATCAAAGTTTTATCAAATTTATTGATCCTTCGTCATTCTTTATCAATTCTTTCAATCCTTTACCAACCTTTTTATCAATTTTGCCAAATTTGTCAATTTTTATTCATTTCCCTTTCAGGATAAGGGATAAACCTGAATCATCTTCCATTTTCATCAAATCTTTAAATTTTCTTTTTATCTCTTCCTTTTAAGATTCGGGTTCTGACCCGGGTTTTCCTTTTATCTTTTTGTTTGAAATTCCGAGTTCCGACTCGAGCTTCCCTTTGGTTCTGATTGGACCAATCGTTTTCTTTTATCTTTTATCTTTTTCTTTTTAAAGATTCGGGTTCCGACTCGGGTCTTCCTTTTTATTTTTCGTTCGAAGTTTCGAGTTCTGACTCGGACTTCCTTTTGAATCCAATCCTCGCATTGGAAATCCATCATTTTTAGAAAACCGAATTTCAACTCGGGTTTTTCATCTATTATTTTTCATTCAAAGTTTCGAGTTCCGACTCGGACTTCCTTTTGAATCCAATCCTCGCATTGGAAAACAATTATTTCTTTAGAAAATTTAAGTTTTCAAAACTCAATTTTCTCTTTCATTTTTTTTATCTTGAAAATCTGGGTTCCGACTCGGGCTTTTCCCCTTTGTATATTCCATCTCTTTGAATATCCAAATTGAGTTTTATTCTCCCTTCATTCCCGTTCAGGATAAGGGATAATCCTGAAACCATTCATAGAAGCAGCGCAACCTTCTATAATGATCCTTCCAAATCCAGTCTAGCACTGGTCCTTCATCAAAATTTCTTCGTAAAAACCCAATTCTCACATCGATTCTTCCAAAATTTCAGTTTCACGCTGGTCCTTCAAAATCCCATTTTGTCTTTCATCAAATACCAATGTTTTCATTGGTCCTTCCGAATTCCAATTCTATGAGTTGGTGCTTCAAAATCCCAATTGGTCCTTCAAAAATTCCAATGTTTACATTGGTCCTTCAAAAATTTCCAATTTTCACGAATTGGTCCTTCAAAATTCCAGTTTCACGCTGGTCCTTCAAATTCCAATCGGTTCTTCATCAAATTCCAATGTTTTCATTGATCCTTCCAAATTCCAATTCTATGAGTTGGTCCTTCAAAATCCCAATTGGTCCTTCAAAAATGCCAATGTTTACATTGGTCCTTCAAAATTCTGATTTTGACAAATTGGTCCTTCAAAAATTCCAATGTTTACATTGGTCCTTCCAAAAATTCCAATTTTCACAAATTGGTCCTTCAAAATTTCAATTGGTCCTTCATCAAATTCCAATGTTTTCATTGGTCCTTCCAAATTCCAATTCTATGAATTGGTCCTTCAAAATCTCAATTGGTCCTTCAAAATCTCAATCAGTCCTTCAAAAATTCCAATGTATATATTGGTCCTTCAAAATTCCAGTTTAGCACTGGTCCTTACCAAAGTCTTTTTACCAAAATCCTTACCAAAGTCTTTACCAAAATCCTTACCAAAGTCTTTTACCAAAATCTTCCTTTATCAAAATCCTTCTCAAATTCCAGTTTAGCACTGGTCCTTTACCAAAGTCTTTTTACCAAAAATTCCTTCACCAAGTTCTTTTACAAGATTCTTTACTTTAGCCTCATTCTTTAAATTGGTCTCGTAAAACCCAGTTTTACTTATCTAGATTGCCAAAATGAAAGATGTTCAACCCGAGGTCCTATCAAAATCTATATTGAGTGATTATTTCATAAAGGATTCTCGAAAAAATTTGCCAATCTGCTAAAATATGTCTTGATTCCAATATTTTACTGCACAAAGGAATCACCTCGGATTACCTCTAGTATTCTTTTCAAAAGGGTGAAACTCTTTTGCGAAAAAGAGTGAAAATTCAAATCTTCTCTCTGTTGGTCAACCAAGAGGATGCGAGAAAGATCTTTGGTAAGCAAAAGAAATATTCAATGATGTTGAAAAGCTAAAAGCGAATCGATATTGATCATAACTATGACGCATGTTTTAAGACGACTTTCTGGCAATCAGGCAATGGAAATATCCTGAGCGATAAAAAGAATCCACTCAATCTATATCTCTTCATTCATTCATTCAAGCTTCAATCAAACATCCGCAAAAGGAATCTCTCAATTGTCGTCAAGATGAAGGCAAATTAAGCGAGTAGACCCCCGGGGCCAAAGAAGATTCGAAACATCTCCAAGATGACGGAGTTTGTGACGGATCCTTCCAGGGAATGTTCAGATCACCGCCAAGATGAAGGCGACTGTGCTGAGCCTCCCGACAAACCCTAAAAGATATTTGATTGTTGCTACCATCTAGAGATTTTTACCAATAAGCCAATATCACCAATATAATTCCTGAGAAAAAGAAGGATCGAAGCATCTCCAAGATGAAGGAGTTTGTGACGTACCCTTCCCCGAAAAAGAGAGAAAAGTCAGGAAACATCCAAATGAAGGATGATGAAGAAACCCAAGAAAGCTCAATGTCCCAAAAAAGAGTGCCAAAAGATCATTATGGGAAAAGCCTCAGGATATCAAACTGCCATAATTGCCAGGAATCATCTTTTCTTATGCGAAATCCTTTCATCAATGTCTTTTCACTGCTTACTTTTATGAAATTAAGAATACTTCTTCTCTATTCATATCAAGGAAATGGATAACTTCCTTGATGAAACTCAACAGCTTTAAAATTTGAATCTAACTCTAAAAAATCCAAGGAGTTAACCTCATTTTGGAGGAAATACTCTAGGTAAAAGAGGAAATATCTTTCGCACATACGTGCACACTTTCAAGTGTTTGAATCAATTACAATTTCATCTTATTGGCAAAATTTTCTAGTTATCCAAAAATGAGATAAATGCTCAATATCCATTTTGATACAACCTAGTATTATTTGTATATTCTTTAAACGAGAGTTGCCTCATTCGGGTGAGGTTTTTCTCCCAGTCCCATCATGGTTTTCCCCATCAAGGAATCCATACTTTGTATATCCATTCAAATAAAGAGTTATACTTGAACCTCATCCCACGAGGTTAGTTTTCAAAAATGTCCCATCCAGGTTAAGGGCTAAGCCTGTGTCTTTTCAAAAAAAGTCCTTATCTTTGTCTCAACCTTGAAACTTCTTTAAAAATCTCTCATTTTATTTCGGGATCTTTATCCCAAAGTTCCATCACGATTTCCTCGTTTTCTTCTGTCCAAATTATTTTCATCCTCGAGGATTTCGTTCTCTTTCCAAAACCCTTTTAGAATAAGGTACAAAACCTGAAAAAAAATATAATAAAGCTTTTTAAAGCAAATTCTTCCATACCCAGTTCAGACCATTTGACTGGGCCATTTTTAAGAAAATTTGGCGTGTCTTCTTTGCCGCTAAGCTCGGCTTACAACCGGCATAGCAGCAAAGAGGGGCATCTGTGAACACCCAAAATTTTCCAAAAAATCCAAAAATGACATTTTTGCCCCTGACCTCCGTCTTCTGAATAACCAGGTAAATTTTTAACCAAAAAAACTCCATTCATTCCTTGAATTCATTAGAATTCGGACCCAAAGTCTTAGCTCTGACCCAGTTTTGATCTGAATCGGATCCGATCCTCTCTTTGAGAAAAATTTCAAAAATAAGAACCCGAATTCTCAAAAGACTCTCTTTTGTAAATATTTTTGCAAAACCACAAAAGAAAAATCAATTTTAAAATCTTTATTTCTCGTAAATCTTAGGATTTTTATACAAAAAATATATATATATATATAGAAAAATAAAACAAAAACCAAAAAATGGAAAATTTCAAAGAAAAATGAATGAGTTTAAACCTTTTAAAGTCGTTTTTGCTAAAAAAAAAATCATTTTTAAACCTTTTTTTTATGAAAATTTTGTTAAGGGAGCCTCTTTTTTAAAAAAACCAAAAAGTTTTTACAAGAAAAACCCTAATCGCCCCCCTCTCGTTCACGCTCGAAACCCTCACCGCCCACCCGCCTTCTCCTACCTCTCCCTTTCTCTCACCTCCATTTCCCACCGAAACCACCTCTCTCTCCACCCTCGATCGCACACCTTCCTCCTTCATCCATCTCTAACAAACCGCAAACCCTAAACCCCTTTCTCGATCCTTCCACCTCTTCTATAAGAAGAGGCATCCAGGCCTCTTCTCGGGATCGCCTTCACCCCTCCATAGCATTCTTCTTCTCTATTTTTCCTTCCTCCTTCCTTCTTCCTCTCGGTCTCCTTCTTCAAGCCCTGAAGTCCCGGCAAACCAGAAGAACCAACAGGCCTCCTCTCTAGTTCCATCTAAGAAGTACCAGCTCCCTCTTTCAGAATTTTTACAGAACAAGGTGAGATTCCCCCCCCCCCCGTTTTCTTAATTACTTTAAAATTTCTTTCATCATTTTCGCACTTCGTATTCATTTTCTTTGATTGTCATTTCGATTGCAGTTTCCTTTGCTTATTTTAGAGATTTCCCTCTAATGATCTGTTTCGACCATTTTTATTTATTTATTTATTTATTTATTTTTTTGGAGGGGGGGAACGACGATGCCTCGCAATGGCATCGCCGATTCACCCGTGTTTTATTACAATTTTATCTCTGCATTGGTTTTACTTTCCCCTTTGATTTTCCTAATTCCTCTTCCAGTTTTTCCTTACTTCATTCCCATTAGCGCACCATGGATGGCAGTGGGTCATCTATAGCTATCTCAATGCATCCTTGTGCGACACCAAAGGAATTCCCCAATTCCAACAAATTTATTTTCTATTTTCTTCTTCCGCTTCTTCTTCGTCCCATTGTTGAATTTTATCCACAACGATGCTCTCCATCATCGCCCTGTACATTGTAGCCTCAATGCATGTTCTGTTTTGATTCCCTTTCATAGCTAGTTTTCAATTTTGGATCAGCCTGCGTTTTACGGCAAAATGATAATTAAATACCTTCCTTTCTCTTTTGGCTCTTGTGATTGCCTGTTGATTATCAAAGTAATGGCCGACTGATCTTGATGATCACAATCGTCGTGATTTCCTGTTCGGCCATGAACGATCTTCACCGTGATCTCTTGATGGTTTGTGCATTTCATTTATCCTTTTTATAAAATCTATTTTGTTTGGATCCCCTGTTTTACCATGGACAGCTCGTTTTCATTATTTTTAAAATATTGGTTATCTCCTTTGATAGTCTGTTCCTACATCATGTTAACCATAAATATCGATGTCTGCTCCCTCGTTTTAATTCCCCTTTCCCTCGCTGCCTCTGAAGCACAACACTTACGTGCACATCTGTATGGATGGTATGTGGTTGAATTCCTGTTTTAGGGCTAAACTCCATGAAATTGGGTGTAAGCCGTCAGGAGGATCCTGTTGTAAATGTGGGTGGAAATCAGTCTTTAGCCGCTTTAAGTTCTAAAAGCAAGCAATATCTCAGCTAAAAAAAAAGGGGAAGGAGAGTTGTTTAGTAGAGAAACCACTGTTAATGTGCATAACTAATGAGCGTCCAGCCTCCCCTGCATTTTAGTCACAACTCGCCCCCGTATCAGATCCTTTGGTGATAAGCCTTTCGATCCCTACTTCTTGCCTTTGCATTCAGGCATTCTCATATTACGGTGCTGTGGTTTTTCAGGTGGGTATGTTGTTTTACCTCTGCATTTTTTTTTTATCCATGATCACACTTAAAAACTCCTTTCTGTGGTGTTCTTCATGCTTGTATAATGGGTTAGGTATATCTCTTACATGACCTTCTGTTAATTTGCCTTCTTAGTCTAAGGTACATGATACAATGTAAGGTAAGGGACTTGCCTCTCATTTTCCTATCCCGTTCTATTTCCATAATACTTAGTTTGATTTTCTTTGATTCATGGGTTTATCATGTTTCTTAAGTGTTCATATATCTGCCCTGTTAACAATTTAACATCTCACGGTCTTTTCAATTTTATTGTGTGCTCTACATAGATTTGGTATATTCACTATGGGTATGTGCCTCTATCGAAATCTCATAGTGAAAATCCTTGAGAAATATCAGAGTTAAAGACTGTTGGGTGTTTCTGGACTCTGCCGTCAATATCCATGAGTGAAAGGATGGTTGTGTCTCATGACTGAGATTTAAAGCTCATTATCGTAAGTTTCAATCACACTCTGCTTGCAACATAAGATTCATGATACAATTGAGGTGTAGGAAAGCTTGACCAAGAGGTGATCCCAATCACAAATTTTCTTATCCAGATTATTGAAATGGCCATTGATGTGAATCTGTGTGCTGCATGATTGTTTGATTAATTGTGGTTGTTCTATTTTTCTGTTTTAATGTAGCAAAGAATCAGTGAACCTTATTTCTCTTACACAATTCAGGAAAAGATTCTTTTGAGAAAAATAAAATCCCTTTTACATTCCCATCTCTCTTTACAACCTATAGGGTCACCACACATTCTTCCTGCAAATGCCACTGTAGCACCATCAGCTACAACCTCATCCATGTTATGGTCCATCCACAGCAATGTGGCACCCGCTGTAGCAGAGCAATATCCATCTGTTGGCTGTGCATTACAGCCCAGTAGCAACCAAATGCTCAAGCTCAAACATCTACACATGGACAATCTCCTGCAACTACTTGTATGCATCCCACCATGTCCACCAGCACATCTCATCCCACCAGCATGTTCATTGCTGCATATCCCCGATTACACTCTCACAGCAACTATCTCCCCACTTACATTTGTTGCACTTACACTTCATTGCATTTTTATTTTTCAATGTTTTGCACACTTTCATTTACCTGCAACATTCATGTTCACCTTGCTATGAGCCCTTAATAGTGGCTCATGATGGCTGCAATTCACAACACCCATCCTTCACAAGCCACTGTATTTGCAACAGTATAAAGGCTGATGTTACACCAACTCAGCATCTCTCCCATCTACCACCTATGGCAGTCACCTACTTTTTTTTTAGCCCAGCTACAACACCATAGCACCAGTAGGCTGCTTTCTCCACCTACAATGCATGTAGCATATATCACTGTTATTTTCCATGCCATCAAACCATTTCATACACAGTCATCTATGTATTCATATATCCATTCCATCTACACCCTGCAACTCATATTATAATATATCATTAATAGCATAAGCAACATCTGTATTTCACTGTCCTGTTGCACTTACATCATAACAGTATATTCTGATTTCATACTCACTCATTCCCTGTTGTGATTCCATCATGTTAATTTGTGATTCCCCATCGTTGTTAATAGCAATTTCTGATTTCTTAGCCTTAGCTGTTAATGATGAATAATTGCGAGCAGGTTAACTTAGTTGGTTTGAAGTAGTTAGCATACTTTACCTAGATTAACTCAATCAATAGTTGTGTGTATACAATAGTAACCATGTGGTGATTAGTGCAACTTAGCCAATAGTTGTGATTAGCCAACAACTGTAATATGCTTTGTAGTTAGTATTGTACATGTGTCAGTCCTGATTAGTGTGAACGTGTCAGTAACTCTGTGTCAATAGTATGTTAGCATTGGGTAAATTGGCATCGGTGTGTGAATTGGCACACACCTGGCTAAGTTAAATCGGAGTGTTATTTAGCCTGTGCAATGAGTTAGTTAGCTTGTATAGATTGTGTTGATATGTTGGCATATGTATTAATAGTTAGTGTATATTAATACCTTAGCAGTAAGAGTGTGTTATTAGATCCGGGTTCACAGTGCACAAGTTAAAACCATATGAGTAATGTAATGTGTCGACCATCAGGTGGTTGGTCTATGTTAGCAATGTATTAGGCAGTGCAGTGTATATAGTTAGCAATGTGTTAGAATAGTGTGTCAAATAGTGCGTCATAGCTACTGCTTCTTCTTTTGAATTGTATATCTAAGTCTTGTAACTAGGTTTAAGGGAGGGTTGATGTGACTTCGGCTACTGTCGGGTATTAATTCCCAATGCCCTTTCTAATTGTTGATTTTTCACCATAAAATGTCTGATTGTTCCTTAATGTTTTCCCTAAATGTTGCCTTACCAAGTATATATAGTAGCAATTTCCACCTTTTATAGCACACATTAACACTGGTTCTAGTATATGTTTTGTCCTTGGCATTTGCATAGTAGGCTTTAACACTATCATAGGTATTATAATATACAAATCTCCTATTGGTTTGGTATATGTTGTCATACCCGATTTTTCATAGAGCTAGGGTGTCACTCATGCATTCCAAATGTGCATATCTTCAGCTAGCCTTGAGATAGGTGTGTATATGTTAATATCTTAGTATGATGTGTTCTTTCTGTATTTTGGATATTGCTATCTTGAATTTTGCAGGAAATGGGTAAGATATGTCTATTTTTTTTTGGGAATTAGAAACTTTGTAAACTTGAACCTAGTAAAATCTGTAATAGCTAGGTGATTAATGAGAATTTGTTACACTTCCTGCTTTAGATAGAATGAATGGGCATTGTAAATATCATGAATTGCTTGTTTTCATGCATTTTTAGCCTTTATGTCTCAAAATTCTCACAAATAGCAACACGAATGACACGTGCACCATTTCGTAAGAGGTAATTCATACTAAGTTGATGATCCACATCAATGGCCATAGTCAGAGTGTGGACAAAACTTAGTATTTTTATCTTTTACAAAATAACACTGGATCCATACTGGATCCGTTTTCAAAATTCATCATATTTTCCTTAACTATTTTCTCCTTTTATCAGAATTCAACTTGAAATCAATTCAAAATATATACCAATGGCCATAGTCAGGGTATGTTGAGAGTTAATTTCACTTTAAATTCTATAAGAGCACCAAATGTGTTTTATTCTTCACCTGAATTTAAATATAGATTATTATATAATACATTCAATGACCATAGTCAAGGATGTATTATATTTTCAATCTGGTTTTAATTCATTTAAAGAATGAAATGGCTTTTCAAAAATTCAAAATCAAAAATTTAAATTCATTCATCATTTGGATAGATTTGCATCATATTTCTAAATTCTTTTTCATAAAATCCAAGTAATTCTTTCCTTTCTCAGATCAAATCCTATTTATAAATTCAAATTCGATTCTATTTCTCAAAAGGATTCCAGAATTCAATTTCAAAGTCCCATTTGAGTTCGAAACTTCAGAATCATCTTGTATTTCAAATTCCAAATTCTATCTTAAATTTAAAATCAAATTCAACTTTGAAATTCATTTGTATATTCAAGATTCAATTTTTTAAAATTCATTTTCCAAGTTCAAATTAAACTTGGAAGTTCTTGATTCATCTTCTGAATTTAACTCCAAATCCATTTTAGGATCCAGGATTCAACACTCATATTGGATCTCAGACTTCAAATCCAATTCCTCTTTAGGATCCAGGATTCAATACTCATATTGGATTTCAGACTTCAGATCCAATTCCCTTTTAGGATTCAGAGTCCAATTCCATTTTTGGATCTCAGATTTCAGATCCAAATTCCTCTTTAGGATTTAAACTCCAATTTCACTTTGGATCTTAGACCTCAGATCCAATTCCATTCTAGGATCCAGAGTCCAACTCTATATCGGATCTCAGACTTCAGATCCAAATCCATCTTAGGATCCAGAACCCAATTCTACATTTGGACCTCAGGCTTCAGATCCAAATCCATCTTAGGATCCAGAACCTAATTTTATATCGGATCTCAGATCTCAGATTTTAAATCCATCTTTAGATCCAATTCCATTCCCAATTCTAGATTTCAAATCCAATTCCATTTTCTGATCTCATCCAAAACTCCCCAAATCCATTTCTATTCTTAAATACCATTTGATTATCTCAGATCCATTCCAAACTTAAAAATCCAAATTCAATTCCATCTCAAGTATTCATTTCTTTTCCTAAATTCAAAATCAAATTCAAAATCCATTTTTTTGAAACTTCATTTCCTTTCGTTTCAAAAGCTTCAAGTCATTCTCAAAATCAAAAATACATTTTCCCAACTTCAAAGACTTAGAACTCCTCTGACCTATCTCAAGTTCTAAGTTAAAATCAAACATTTCTTTACTCCCTTATCAAAGTTCGTCTCAAAATACTTGGAAATTTCTAAATCAAATTTCAAAAGAGCATACATCTTTGCATTGCACAAGTATGATTCTTTGTGCATTTAGAGTTAGAATAAATTCTTAGATAATATTTTGGCAAAGCAAAAGGCATAGATTCGATCCTTGGTTCGATTACCCCTGGTAAAGGCGCCAGGAACGGTCGAACTTCGTACCGACGAGCGAACCCCGTCTCTCTCAGTTTTCCCGCAAATATTTCAAAAACAGAGGCAAGTTAAATTTCTAAATGTTTTCAAATTAAGGTCAAGTGAGACCGCGCAAAATAGTTCCTCTTCTCTTCTTCCTTTTCTCATTTTTTTCTTCTCTCTTTCTTTCTGTCTTTTATTTTCTCCCTTCAAAAGGAGAGAATAGAGGTTAGAAAGGAAAAGAGAGGGAAAAGAGAGAACATTATGAGAGGAAAAATTTTGCGATGATCACAGATTTGGCGACCGAGATGGGACTCGTCTTCGTCCGGTTGAATCTATGCCTTTGCTTTGCTTTAATGTCATCTAAGTCTTTATTCTTTCTATGTCAGCTATATTTTCCATGCAAACCTTAGAAGCCTAGACTCTGTCCTAAGCTGACATCATTGCATATAGGATCTAAGTATGGTTTGGTAGGATCATATTGAGGAGATTATATCCATGTTCACATTTGATTTAGGCCTTAAATACAACTCTCCTCAATTTTAGGGATTGAATGCAAAAACAATATATGCAAGTGTATGCTTCTCTTTATTTAAATCTATCTCTTTAGGACTTGCATTAGAACCTTCTGATTTTATTGCATGTTGATCATATTTTGAAAACATCCCTACCTATATTGTCCCGGTCTTCACGTTGCTGGGCTGTCTCACTGAACCATAGTTCGGGAAAGAGCCTCACAACTGGACCACTTATTTGGGTTCGCGCCCCCCTACCACGTACCTAAGGGCCATAGTCCGAGGTATATCGGTAGGTGCTCAAGGATGTTGGGAAGCCATTACCTTAGAACCGGAGAAATAATTCTTATGCCACGTACTTCGAGCTTCGGCTTGGGTATATCGGCATACCTTGATTGGAATCAGATGATCTAAACTTTAGAGTTAGGATTAAGGTCCTACGAGCCTTTTCAAAATTTACATTTAGAGTCAGCTTCTAGGGAATGCTATTCTGTGCATCATTGCTTGTATAAATTGATTCTTTTTGTATATATTATCTTGAAAATTCTTATCTTTCAAAGCCCTAGATATTTATTTCATAAAAATTCTTTTATTTTCTCAAAAATCCAGGATGGTATATTTCTTATTTCTTTATTCTTTCATAAATTTCTTAAATCCTGGACATTCTTTTTTCCCTTATCTCTTAGAAGTCCAGGCGTATTCTTCTTCTTCTGATTTATTTAAATTCTTTTGATCTTGCCTGCAATTTTCAAAAATATTCAAGGTCTTGTCATCTTAAAAAATACTCTTCCTCGTATATTCCATCTTCTTCATATAAAATCCTTTTATCGAGAGATCTCTTTAAAATTCTCTTTCATTATCTCTTTTCCTTCCAAAATTTCTTTGATCGGAACCTTTCATTTATTCGCCAGAAAACACCAACAGTTCCAATCATGGTTCAAACGAGAGCAGAAAGAAGGGCAGCTCAGCAGCGCGATAACAGCGAAGTGGAAGAGATGAACTCTTCCAGATTGTCCCGAAAACATGATTCAGATGAGGATGATGTCGACCCGACAATTTGTCATCGAATATTTGTTGATTTCAAAAATCTTTATTGCACAAAATTATTACCTCAGAATACCTTCAGTATTACTTCCGAAAGGACGAAGCTTTCACGAAGAAGGATTCAAAATTCAAAAGCTTTCTATTGGCCAACCAAAAGGATGAAAAATAAATCCCCGATATGGTCAGCAAAGAAAATTCAATGTTGTTGCAAAGCCATGAGTGATTAATGTTTATCGCAGTCAATGGCACACTCTTAAAGATCATTCTTGAAAAATGAAGCAGTCAAAATATCCTGGGTGATACAGAAAAATCTACTCAATCTCCATATCTCCTCAAACACCTAAGCTGCAATTAAATATCTGCAAAAGGGATCTCTCAATTGTCGTCAAGATAAAGGCGAATTAAGCGAGTCGACCCCCGGGGCCAAAGAAGATTTGAAACATCTCCAAGATGACGGAGTTTGTGACGGATCCTTTCAGAGAAAGTCCAGAGCACTGTCGAGATGAAGGCAGATGCGATGAGCCTCCCGACAATCCCTAAAAGGTATTTAATTTTTGCTATCACCAAGAGATTTTCAACCAAAGAGCCAATAACTGTCAATATAATTCCTGAGAGAAAAGAAGAATCAGAACATCTCTAAGATGAAGGAGTTTGTGACGTACCCTTCCCAAAAAAAGAGAAAAGTCAGGACATTTCCAAAATGAAGGATGATGTAATTCCCGAAAAAATCTAAGAGAGCTCCAATTCTGTTAAAAAAAGAGTGCAGAAAGATCATCGTGAGAAAAGAATCCCAGGATATCAGACTGCCAAATCTACCAAGAATCTTCTTTAATTTTGTGAAATTCTTTTATCAATATTCTTTCACCAATGATTTTCACAATATCAAGAATACTTTCTTTTCTGTTCATATCAAGGAAATTGATAGCTTTCTTGAAAGAAAGCCAATCGCAAGTAATTTGAATTCGAATCTTGATTCTACGAAGTTAAGCCCAGTCGGAGGTAATACTTTCGGTAGACAAGAAGGAATATTTTCACACCAATGTGCATCATTTTCAATTATTTTGAATCAACAAAAATTTTCAACATTTTGACAATATTTTCTAACTATCCTGGCATGAAGCGAGGGCTTGAGGTTCATCTTTGGCGCATCCTGACACCATCCCTTTTAGGACTTGATAACGAGAGTTTTCAAGATTCCTTCCCTTCTTTGGTATAATTTGAGCGCATGGGCTCTCAGATTCGCACACTTCCCTGTGTCCCCACTGTCCCACCATAGACAGTCCAATTTCGGCTTGAGGTTAAGCCACCAATTCCAGCAAAAGGCAATTTCAAAAGTTATTTAGTCTCAGCAATGAGGCGCCCAAAATCAAACCCCTTTTTAAAACTTTAGGGACCCCAATTCTATCCTTTTGCAAAACCCCTATTGGATTTATTATGCAAAATCCAAAGGTTCCATCACGGTCTCTTATTTCGAGGATTCCGTTCATTTTTGCCCGATCAGGTTAAGGGTATAAACCTGAGCCTCCTTTGATGAGGTATTTCATTTCCCGGTCAGGATAAGGGGTCAAACCTGAGCCTCTTTTGATGAGGTATTTCATTGCCCGATCAGGTTAAGGGTATAAACCTGAGCCTCCTTTGATGAGGTATTTCATTTCTCGGTCAGGATAAGGGGTTAAACCTAAGCTTCGCTTTGATGAGGTATTTCATTTCCCGGTCAAGATAAGGGGTTAAACCTGAGCTTTACTTTGATGAGGTATTTCATTTCCCGATCAGGATAAGGGGTTAAACCTGAGCCTCCTTTGATGAGGTATTTCATTGCCCGATCAGGTTAAGGGTATAAACCTGAGCCTCCTTTGATGAGGTATTTCATTTCCCGGTCAGGATAAGGGGTTAAACCTGAGCTTCACTTTGATGAGGTATTTCATTTCCCGGTCAGGTTAAGGCTCAAACCTGAGCTCCGTTTCTACACGAGGTATTTTCTGTCCCATCCAGATTAGGGGCAAAACCTGAATCTCACTTCGTTTGAAGTAAAACTTTTTTCTTTACTCTCCATTTCATACCCATTATGAACACCGTCAGAGTTAATTCTTTCATACTCAACCAAAATTTTCTAACTGGGGCATTTTTATAATCCAAATTTGGTGTGTTTTCTTTGCCACTAAGCTCGACTTTCAACCGGCTTAGCAGCAAAGAGGGGCATTTATAAACACCCCAAATTTTCACTCTTATCCAATACTTATATTTCATGTGTCATTGCATATCATTGCGTGCATTTGGCATACCATTTCATTGCATTGCATGGCATTGCATGGCATTGCATGTCATTACATCTCATTTTCAAGATCCAGCACTTTTGTTTTTAAAATATTCAATCCAGATTCGGGTTTTTTTAAACTTTTCTTTCAAAATCAATTTTAAAACCTGGGTTTCTAATCAACATTATGTCATTTGCCAACCCCCAGGACCTTATATTTTGAAATATTTTCTCAGAAAACAATCTGGATTCATTTTAAACTCAATTTTAATTGATTTCAATTCTCAGATGAGGCCCATTTAGGTGGTGTCGCTTCTGGATTCTTTCATTTATCAAAAATTTTAGAGTCCTAGTTGGATCAGGACTCTGTATTTTCATCAGTTTGAATCTTTTTGAACCTTTTTAAAACATCATTCTGATTTTGAACCAATTATGGTCCTATCCCTTGTCCATTTCCTCCATTTTGACCAAAATCTCAGAGTCCTAATTGGATCAGGACTCTTTTTCCAGAGTCCTAGTCGGATCAAAACTCTACTTTTCACTACCTTTTTACCTGTTTTGAAGAAAACCTTTCAAAATCTTCTATTTTGGCCAAAATTTCAGAGTCATAGTTGGATCAGGACTCTTCTTCAAGAGTCCAGTCGGATCAGGACTCTTCTTCAGAGTTTCAATTGGATTGGGACTCTAATCTTTTACAGCTATTTTATTCATTTTCAATCAAATCTTTTAAAATCTTTCAAAATGAGTCAGAAACTCAGAGTTTTAGTCAAAACAAGACTTTGTTCAGAGAGTCCTAGTTGGATCAGGACTCTGATCCTGATTTCAATTTTGAAAGAATCTTTCAGAAATCTTTCAATCTATCAAAACTATTACACTTTTATCGAAGAATTTCAAAATTCTGAGGTTTTATCTCAGAGTCCTGATCAAATCAGGACTCTACCCCAGAGTCCCGATCGAAGTAGGACTCTATCCAAAATTGGTTTTCATACTTCATTTTCACTGGTTTTCAAAAGCTTTGCCCAAATTTCATCATTTGCTTATCAGAAAAATCAAAATTCTTAGAATTCTGATTGAATCAGGACTCTTTCTCAAAGTCCTAATTAGATCAGGACTCTGAACCAAAACTTCAATTTCAGCTTGTTTTCACTTGTTTTTCAAAATCCTCTCATTTGATTTCTCAGAAAATCCAAAAATTGGAGAGTCCTAGTTCAATTAGGACTCTGTCTCCAGAGTCTCAGTTGAATCAGAACTCTGTTTTATTTCAATATTTGTTATTGTTTTCACTGTTTTGACAAGTTCTTTCATTTGTTTTTCAGAAAAATACAAAAAATCTACAGTTTCAGTTCGATCAGAACTCTTTCTCAGAGTCCTAGTCCAGTCAGGAGTCTGTTTTGAAGTCTGTTTTTATTCCATTTTCATTTATTTCCATTTGTTTTCAAAAATTAGGTCATTTTTGTAGAGTCCAGTTGATCCAGGATTCTATTTCAGAGTTCTGATCGAGTTAGGAGTCTAACCCTGACTGTCTGACTTGTTTCACCATTTTCGATTAAATCTTTTTCAAAAACTCCTTCATTTGGCTTTTAAAAACCAAAATCACAGAGTCCTAAAAATCCAGGAGTTCCAGTTCGCTTGAGACTCTACTTTCAAAACTTTGAATTTCAATTATTGATTTTAACCTCTTTTCAAAGTTATTTTTAGTGTTTATTTCAAATTTCTCAAAACCTGATGTGGGCCCATTCAGTTGGCGCCACATCCAGAGGAGTTCTAACTCAGTTGAAACTCTATGCCATTTCAAAACTTTTAATTTCAAGCTTACTTTTGGAAACCTTTTGAAAAACCTCTCATTTTCAAGTTTTAAAATCGTTTTTGAAAATTCAAGTGGGGCCCACTCGGGGTGGCGCCACATTTGAAGAAGTCAAGGTTAGACTAGGGTTAGTCATTGTCCTAGTTAGGCTAGGGGTTTAGAGGAGTCAAAAGCAATTTTAAAAATCCATTTTATTTAAGTTTTAAACCATTGGTTTTTAAAGGTTTTAAATTCAAGTTTTAAAAACCAAATGTGGGTCCATACTAGGTGGTGCCACATTTGGACTTTCTAAGGTTTTATTAGGTGTTCATTAGGGATTAATTAGAGTTCGTTTAGGTTAGAATTCTCCAAAAAAATCGTCCTCCCCATGTGGTTTATCAAAAACAATTAAAAAGAGTCCAAAAAAATCAAAACTCTTCCTAAACAAATCAAAAAAAAAATCTATAAATAGGGGACCTAAAGGGGGTCAAGGGGAGCTCTTTTTCTCTCAAATTTTTGTGGCTTCTATCTCCTCTCCAGCACCTCCACCTTCCTCCATTGCAGCTGCAGCCACAAGGTGAGTTTATTTAATATAATTTTATTATTATTTTATTAGTTTTTTATGATTTTTCAATAGATTTCACCATGGAAACTCTTGTGTTCATGGATTTAACCATGGATTTCATCCAAGAACCCCAAAATCGACCTAAGAAGATGATCTAACTCAGTTTGAGGGTGATTTCAAGGATTCTAATCCATTATAATTGATGAGAGGTACATTTTTCATGTTCTTAACCGACGAAACGTGAGATTTACCCGTTAAATGGGTTAAATCCATGATTTCAAAGGTGAAAGAAAATTTCAGCCATGGATTCCCTGTATTTTATTTATTTATTTACTTATTCATGTTTATTACACGTTTTCCAGCATAGAAATCAATTTTATTTTACTATTTTGGTATTTTCTTTATTGTTTTCATTGATTAATGCATGCTTTATTAGGTTTTATCAAATTTCTGTGTGTTTTAAGCTTAGATCAGAAAAGAGCATGCTGTTTCAGATTGAAATACTCACTGTTAATTTCTGATTTTTTTATATGTGATACATGGATGTGTAAATGAACTATTATAAAAAAATAATAGGTTTTGGGATTTGGAAACCGTGTCAGAAAAATCAGACATCAAATCGGGATTTTAAAGCTTTAAAATCGTTATTAAAATCAAAAGGGTAACTTGCTGTTATGATATTTTTCTCATCCTAGATCCGATTTGAGATCAGTAAAGTGCTATGGATTCATATTAATTAGATCTATCTACTGTGAAATTTTGAGATTTTTGAAATCTGTTTAGTATTTTTCCTCTGTCAGAGGATCAGGTTTTTAATTCTAAACTCGTTAGGGTTTACTAAAACCCTAATCAGACTTCTGTTATTCATAGATCCCAAATCACAGATCCGATTCATGATCTGTAAAAAGTGAGTATTGTTATTTTTATGTCTACTATTCATTGCTAAAAGTGTAAATTTTTTTGATTAAGTTTGCTATTTATGTAAGTATTTTCAATCTGAAGCAGCTGTTTTAACCCCTGTTAGGTTTGTTAGATTTTAGTTCAGATTGTCGGAAGGGTTTCTCCCTAACCGGAGATGATTTTTCTGATCTGTAAATTGAAAAATATCTATTTTTTTTTCCTAGTTTATCTCTGTAAAAATTCAGAAGTTTTCCTAGATTAATTTGGGTCTAACTCTGAAACTGGTTTGTGACCTAGGTTAAAAATAGCTTATTTTAGGTTGTTAATGCAATTTTCGGATTAAAATAATGTCAAAAAAATATTTTTGCAATTCCAATCTGAGTTTAGGGTTATAATAAGTGTCTGTGCCAATTTTCATGAAATTTAAAATTCATTTGATGTCTAAATTAATAAAATTGCAAAACAGGATACCTGAAAGATCCAACAACACTTATAAAATCACAATTTTGGTGATATTTCTTGATTTTCGTGCATAAGTATATAGTTTTAGGGTTTGTTCATGTTTAGAATCATATTAGGATGTTTCATTTTTTATTTTATGCTTATTTCAATCATAAATCTCAAATTTTTATCAAAATCTATTTTAGAAAACCCTGATTTCAAGGCCATAGTCTTGCTAGCAGGGGTAATTTGGTCATTTGACCTCAATTTCGAAATTCTAAACCCTAGTTTTCACATTTTTAATGATGTCACATCATATTTAGTTTGATTTATTTTCATTTGAACTTCAAAACTTGCATTTTACCAAATATCTTTCTAAAAACCTTAATTTCAAGGCCATGGTCTTGTTATTAAGGGTATTTTGGTCATTTTGACCCCAATTTCGAAATTTCATATCTTATATTTCTTATTTATTTAATTTTATTGCATATTTCATCATTTTAATTTAAGGGAATCATGGCAAAAAGGCTTATATCTAGCAAAATCCAGCAATTTCCAGATATTGCTGGATAAATCTAGAAAAGCCAACATATCATCACTAACAAAGTTTTCTAGGTTTGCAGGGATATTGAAGACTTTACTTTTATGCATTTAAATTTAATAGTGATGTAAATTAAATTAAATTTGGAATAAGAAGTTAAATTTAAGCTTAGATTAGGATGCATTGCATATAGTTTTAAATTTTGATATATAACTGCTATGAATGCATTATTCATGCACATATTACAAATTCACCATGGTCTACACGAATGACACGTGCACTAGCTCTTATGAAGTTGACAAACTTGGTAGAATTTGTATTTATGGCCATAGTCAGAATACGAATGAGACCCAGATTTGTAATCTTCGTATTAGCCACATTCAGCCTACACTCTTAGGCTAACTTCAAAATGCATTGCATTTCTCAAAAATACAAAAAGATTTTCTCAATTCCTCAAAATCAAGTCTTTCAAATCCATATTCATTCAATTCATGCATTTACAAATTTCAATTTCAATTCAGAGAAATCAGTTTTCTCAAATTTTTCTAAGTCTTATTCAAAAATCGATTTTCTCAAAATATTGATTTGCCAATGATATTTCAAGTATTTCCCAAGTTCCAAATTCGATTTTCTAAGTTATATTTTCAATTTCAAAGTTTGAATTCAAAGAAATCAAGTTTTCCAAAGTTATTTCACATTTCTCAAAATCGATTTTCACAAAATCCTTATATTTCTTCAGAAATCGATTTTCACTTTCTCAAATATAATATCTCAATCATGATTCATGATTTTCAAAGAGTTTATTTTACAAATATTTTCCAATCTTTGATGCAAACATCATGTTTTCAAATATGCATTTTTAGAAATTCATAGCACATGCCTGATTCTTTGTGCATTTAGGAAATAGAATATGTTTTAGACAAGTTGAACAAAGTTAAGCACACAATTGATCCTTGGTTCAATTACCCCTGGTAAAGGCGCCAGGAACGGTTGAACCTCGTACCGACAGGCGAGTCCCATTCTTCGGAATTATCCCGCATTTTAAAACGGAGGCGAGTTATTTTCAAAATCTTTTTCAAAGGTCAGTTTGACTCACAAAAAGTAAAAATTTTGCGATGATAACACATACCTGATACCCTGCTATCCTTCACTTCCTGTATTCACTGCAGCCACCTTCAACACTTACCACAACATATACTCACTCTCACTTTCTTGTTAACACTCCCTTGCATTTCATTGTTGCCACCACCTGCACATATATTACACTAATCCCCATCCTCTCCTTTTCACCTGCACCTTCAACACTTTCAGCATACACTATTTACCTTGCTCCACTACACTTGTTCCCACTTACCTATTGTCACCATTTCCAGATACCATATACTTCCAACACACCTATATTGTTATCAACTACCGCTGCCAACCTCACTTTCTTGTTACATTTTCCATCACATGTTTATCACTCAAACACTGCTGCAAAACACACTATTCATTTCACTGTTCACCATCATCACTCCTTTAACCCTTCTGCATATGTTTGTTGTAACAGCCCTGCTTCTCCAAAACCCAATCACCATTACCTGTATTTTTATCACCCACTGTAGCATCACTATCTATCACAGCCACTTACCCACTTCTTCACCATCCATTTCTCTGCATATACTTCATTATACACTTGCTGAAATATTTCCCAAGGTAGTATACTCCTTTTGAACATAGGTATATTAGGCTGACATATGCATCTCCTGCTTTCATTTTGGCATCATACCTTAGGCAAATGCATGCAAATTCACATTTTGCTTAAAAGCATTGCACATCTCTCTCTCTCATACAAATATTCATGTACAATTTTTTTTTCCATCTTTCTAGTAAGCTTAAGATAGTACATGTGCATTTGCATTTGTAATATGACATCTTCCATTTTCTTCCTATATTCACATTTCGCTAACTCTATTTTTGCAGGAAAGTTGTAAATTGTTGAATTTCTTTTTCTAGATGAGAATTTTACATTTCCTGCATTAGATTAGAACGTATGAGCATGCATATTTTTTAGAAATCACTTGTTTTCATATCATTTTTCTCTTTTATTTCAAAAATTCATGAATGGAAACACGAATGGCACGTGCACTGTTCTAATAAAAGGTGATTAAATCCTAAGTTGACGATTTGCATCAATGACCATAGTCAAGATGTGAACAAAACTTAGGATTTTCATCTTTTATGGAATAACATTGGATCCACACTGGATCTTTTTCAAAAATCATCATATTTTTCTAAATATCTTCTGCCTTTATCAGAGTTTAACTTAAAATTAACTCAAAATATATATCAATGGCCATAGTCAGGATATATTGAGAGTTAATTTTATTTTAAACTCTATAAAGGCACAAAAATATGTTTTATTCTTCATTTGAATTTAAATATGATTATTATATAATATATTTTATGACCATAGTCAGAAATGTATTATATCTTCAATCTTATTTCAATTCATTTAAAGAATGAAATATACTTTTCAACATCCAATTTTTAAATTCTTTAATTCATTCATCATTTAGGATAGAATTACATCATATTTTCAAAAATTCTTTTTCAAAATTTAAGTGATTTTGAGATAATTCTTCAAGTATCTTCTTTACTTCTCAAATCAATTTTCAATTCTTATTTATAAATTCAAATTCATCTTTCTATTCTCAATTCTATCTCATTTCAAAATTCAAACTTCAATTTTAAAGTCAAATTTGACTTTGAAATTTCAAATTCATTTCTAAATTCAGAATTCAATTTCCAATTCAAATCAAATTTCAAAGTTCAATTCAACTTTGAAATTCTAAATTCATTTTCAGGGTTCAATTTCAAATTCAATTCAACATTCCAGATCAAATTTCAAAGTTCAATTTAAACTTTGGAATTCCCAGATTCGTCACCTAATTTAAAAAATTCCAGTTTTAAAATCAAGTTTTATTCTTTATTCTTCATTTCAGGTTCTCAAATCTTTCAGATCATCTTCTAAATTCAGAATTCAAGATTTATTCTTTATTTCTCAAAATTCCAAAATTCTAAGTCTTAAATGAAACTTTAAAAGATCAAAACTTGGTATTCACTCTGAAAATTGATTTTTCCTAAATTCCATCTCCCTTTCAAAATCGATTTAGGATTTCTCAGATCCAATTCCAAATTTCATCTGGATTTTCAAAATCAAAATCCCATTTTCGAAATTCATTCCCTATTCCGGATTTCGGATCCAATTCTATATTGGATTTTGGATTTCAAACCCCATTCCACCTTGGATTCAGATTTTTAAACTCAATCCCATTTAGGATTTCGGATTCAATTCCATCTTGGATTCCAGACTTCGGATCCAATTCTATTTAGGATTCCAGATTTTGAATTCAATTACATCTTGCATTTCAGACTTCAGATCCAATTCCATCTAGGATTCCAGATTTCAGATCAAATTCCATGTAGGATTCTAGATTTCAAATCAAGTTCCATTTCCAATATCCTATTTCCAAAAATCATTTTCTTCTTAAGTCTAAATCCAAATTCAATTCCTCTTTTAGGTTCTGAAATTAAGAATTCCTTTTTCAGAATCTATCCATTCAAATTCAAAGTTCATTTTGACTTTGAAACTCCATTTTCTCAAGATTTTATCTCAAGTTTTAAAATCTCCTTCTCTTTTTTTTAAAATTCAAAGTCTGGTTTCCAAACTTTGATTATTCCAAGACTTGGAATTTCAAGTCTCTCTTTCCAGATATATTTCAAGTTTTAAGTTAGATTCAAAATCTAACTTTTTTAAATCAATTTCAAACTCTTTGAATCATTTCTTCACTATATTATCAAATTTATTTCAAAATCACTTGGAAATTCTAAAATTTCTAAATTATTCTTCTCAAAAGCATACATATTTGCATTTGCATTGCACAAACATGATTCTTTGTGCATTTTAGACTTAGAATAAATTCTTAGACAATATTTAGGCAAAGCAAAAATCATAAGTTCAATCCTTGATTCGATTCCTCTGGTAAAGGTGCCAGGAACAGTCGAACCTCGTACTGACGAGCGAATCCTGTCTCTCCATTTTCCCATAAATATTTCAAAAAACAGAGGTGAGTAATTTCAAAACATTTTCAAAATTAAGGTCAAGTGAGACCTTTGCAAAAAAGTTCCTTTCTCTTCTTTCTTTTCTTTTCTTTCTTTTTTTCTATCTTTTATTTCTCCTTCAAAAAGGAAATAGAGGCTAGAAAAGCAAAGAGAAGGAAAAGAGAGAATAAAGAGAAATTTTTTTTGCAATGATCACAGAGTTGGCGACTGTGATGGGACTCGTCTTTGTTCGGTTGGATTTTTGCCTTTGCTTTGCTTTGATATTGTCTAAGTCTTTATTCTACAAATGTCAACTTCATTTCAATGCAAACTTTAGGAGCCTAGACTCTGTTCTAGCTGACATTAATGCATATAGGATTTAAGTATGGTTTGGTAGGACCATATTGAGGAGATTATTCCATGCTCACTTAGACTTAGGTCTGAAATACAACTCTCCTCAATTCTAGAGATTGAATGGAAACAATGTATGCAAGTGTATGCTTCTCTTTATTTAAATTCTATCTCTTTAGGACTTGCATTAGAAACATCTGGTTTTATTGCATGTTGAACATGTTTTCGAAAACATCCCTACCTATATTGTCCAGGTCTTCACGTTGCTGGGTTGTCTCACTGAACCATAGTTTGGGAGGGAGCCTCATAACTGGACCACTTATTTGGGTTAACGCCGCCCTACCACGTACTTAAGGGCCATAGTCTGAAGTATATCGGTAGGTGCTCAAGGATGCTGGGAAGTCATTACCTTAGAACCGAAGAAATTTTTATGCCACGTACTTCGAGCTTCGGCTTGAGTATATCGACATACCTTGATTGGAATCAGATGAATTGAACCATAGAGATAGGATTAAGGTCCTACCAGCTATTTCAAATATTGCATTTAGAGTCAGCTTCTAGGGAGTGTTGTTATGTACATTATTGCTTGTATAGTTCGATTCTTTTGTGGATATTATCCTGTAAATCCTCATTTACTTTACCTTTTCTCAAACCCTGGATATTTATTTTAAATCTTCTCTAATATCTCTTAAAAATCCAGGATTGTATATTCCTCATTCTTTATTCTTTCTAGAAACCCTGGATATTCTTTTAAATTTTTTTCTATATCTCTCAAAATTCAGGATTATGTATTTCTCATTCTTTATTTTTTCATAAATTTTCTTAAAACTCTGGATATTCTTTTAAAACCTTTCCCAAAATCTAGGTATATATTTCTCTTTCTATATTTCTTCAGAATCATTTTTCTGAAACCCTAGGTATTTTTTTTTGAAGTCTTCTATTATTATTCAAAGTCCAGGTGTATATTTTCTTTTCTTCTGATTTCTTCAGTTCTTTTGATCTTGCTTGCGATTTTTTCAAATATTCAAGTCTTGTCATATATTTTCAAATTTTTCTTCATATGTTTTCCAAATTCTATCTTTTCATGTAAAATCTCCTTTTGTCGAGAGATCTATTCTCAAATATTTTAATATCTCCTTCATCATCTCTCTTTCTCCCATAAATTCTTCAGTTTGAACCATCCCTTTTATTCTGCAGAAAGCATTAGCATTTCATCATGGTTCAGACAAGGACTGGAAAGGAAACACTTCCACAACAAAGTGACAGTGAGGCAGAGAAAATGAATTCTCCCAGGTCATCCAGGAACCAGGGTTAAGCAACAGAAAGCGATGTCGATCCGACCATATACAAGTTGTTTCAAAGGGTGATGGCCAAAATGATACATGAACAGGCTGAGGAAAACCCGAAAGAAAAATCTTCCAGAAACAAAGTCAAGGGAAAATCCATCAAAATCAGCAAGAAGCAAGTTCAGTATGACAGTGCTTCAGAGTCAACAGAGGAAGACTCAGAGGAAAAGCAACATGCATATTTTCAAAATCCCTTATATCGGCCCAGGAGAATCAGTGAGGGGCATGAGTCAGCAGGCAAAACCAAGTTTCAGATCCCAGTGGAAGATCCTTTCCACCAATAAATAAAGGAGGTAACCCGTGCAGTCAAAGACTTACAAGCTCAGGGTAAAGGCAAGAGGACCTACACCAGTGCAGACTTCTATGATGGCTTAGTAGGGGATGACAACTGGGAGGATCTTCCTCACAAATTCATAAAATTTGATGGGACCGACAACCTCAAGGCCCATCTGGCTACATTCTTCGTAGAATGCAATCGGTTCAAAAGAAACAATAGGGCTCTATTTCTATGCTTTCTGTGCAGTCTAGAAGGAATTGCAACAAAATGGTATACAGACCATATCAATCCTATTGAACTGCGAGACTTTGACAAAGTTATCAATTTGTTCATCGAAAGGTTTATCTTCTATATCGAGGCTTCGCCAACCCTCAACCATCTTTTCAATCTGAGGCAGAATGACAATGAGAAGGCAAAAGATTTCATCCATAGGTGGAGATCCACCTGCAACAGAATGAAGGACCCGATATTAGAAGGGCATGCACTATCAATAATCTTGAACAACTTCTCTCAACCTCTGAAGGGTCTGATCTCCACTTCTCCATCTAAATCCTTCATCAAGTTAATAGAGCGGGTTGAATGGCTCGAAATGGGATTAGAGAATGGAACCTATGATGGCATCACCTTGAAAAGAGGCAGTCAGAATGTGAAAAAGAAAATCAACTTCACCTTTTCTGCCAGTTCCTTTAACAACAACAATGGCAAAAACAAAAGGGGTGACAGAAAGAACCACACCGGCGAATCAGGCAGAGATGATTGCTCTAGTCAAAAGAACGGGATCAGTAGGCAGAATGATAGCCCTCTCTCGAGCATCTAATTATAATCAAAGCCCCAAGGGAGACCAAAGCACGATGGTTGGGAATACGACCATGAATTTACCTCCTTAGAGCAACCACTTGAGCAAGTTCTTGAATACATGATAACCAAGGAGATGGTTAAGCTTTCCAAGGTAGTGGATCCTTCTATGACCATGGGAAGGTTTAAAGATCAGTTCTGTAAATTCCATCGGGCAATGGGTCATGACATTGAGCACTGCTTTGTCTTCAAAAACATCGTCCAAGACTGTATTGATAATAAGCTTCTGGTCGAAGATAAGGAAGAAGATCAACCAGCCGTCTTGACCTAGCTTTCCCGAACCATGACAAAGTTTTTCTGCTTTCTTCCTTTATGTCAGTCATCTTATAGGGGCAAGTCAGTCCCAGTCTTTTGTGACCTTTGGTAAAAAACTTGGAAATATTTCAGTCTTTGTTATCAGTTTTGCTTATCAATGAAATATCAATTTTCTTCATATCTTTGATGATTCAATGTCTCTTTCTTCCCAGTTATACTGAGGCATTCTTTTATTATGATTCGATGTCTCTTTCTTCCCAGTTATACTGGGGCATTCTTTTATTATTATTTTATGAAAAATTTATTTTTTTTGAAAAGCCGTTTACAGATCGGGTCAAATAAACACTTTTCTTTTTCTTTTTTTTTATCAATTTTCATTTTTTGTCAATCTTATCAATTTTTATCCTTCTTTATTTTATTAATTTTTATCGATTTTTCATCAATACTTTCAATTTTTGTCAATCTTTATTCTATTCTTTTTCTCATTCAGGATAAGGGATAATTCTGAGACGCCTCATAGAAGCAATAATGATACCTATGAGAATTCTTTTTCAAGACAAATTTTTATTAATTTTCTCAAATTTTCTCCATTTTTATCAATCTTTCATCAAATTTTATCTCTTTATCTTCTCAAATTTTATTCTTCCCCATTCAGGATAAGGAGTTAATCCTGAAAATCAGACCGCATACAGCTAACTATGTTGGTCCACCTAAATCATAAATCTTTCATTTCCCTTCTAAATTCAAGTCTTAGGTTATCTCTTCACAATTTTCTTTTCCTCTTTCAGGTTAAGGGATAAACCTGAACCTTGTCATTTGAGGTATTCTTTTTTCCTTTCAGGTCAAGGGATAAACCTAAACCTCGTCCTTCGAGGTATTCTTTTTCCCTTTCAGGTCAAGGGAAAAACCTGAACCTCAACCTTCGAGGTATTCTTTTTCCCTTTCAGGTTAAGGGATAAACCTGAACCTCGACCTTCGAGGTATTCTTTTTCCCTTTCAGGTTAAGGATAAACCTGAACCTCGGCCTTCGAAGTATTCTTTTTTCCCCTTTCAAGTTAAGGGTTAAACCTGAACCTCGACATTCAAGGTATTCTTTCTTTCCCCCTTCAGGTTAAGGGTTAAACCTGAACCTCGACATTCGAGGTATTCTTTTTCCCTTTCAGGTTAAGGGATAAACCTGAACATCGGCCTTCGAGGTATTTCCTTTTTCCACTTCAAGTTAAGGGATAAACCTGAACTCCCCTTTCAGGTTAAGGGATAAACCTGAACCTCGGCCTTCGAGGTACTTTCTTCCAACTTCCCCTTCAGGTTAAGGGATGTTATCGTCGCGAAATTTTTCCCCCGTCTTCCCTTCCTTGCGGAAGAGAAAAAGAGAGAAACGCTTTCGCGATTCAAACTTTGACCGGATTTTGGAAATTGTTTTGAAATACTCGCCTCCGTTTTTGAAAATTGCGGGAAAATCCATGGGATGGGGCTCGACCTGTCGGTACGAGGTTCGACCGTTCCTGCCGCCTTTAACAGGGGTAATCGAACCAAGGACCAAAACTATGCTTGACTTAGCGAAATTATCAAAGTTATGTTCTATCCTAAATGCACAGAGAATTCAGGCATGTGCTATGAGATTTTGGAAAATGCAGCTTGGGAAAACATGATGCATGCTTGGAAAATATTTGGAGTTGGAAAAACATTTCTCAGGAAAAGGATGAAAGTTAATTTCTCAGGAAAATCAGATGAAAGGTGTTTTGAAATCATGAGAAAGTTCATAAAGACATGGGAAAATCATGAATGATTGAAAATCCTGGGAAAGTAGAAGTGATTCTTGAGAAAAGGTGAGCATTTGAAAAGGGAAAACTCTTCTTAAGAAAACTTGGACTTTGAGAGTTTTCTTAGGAAAATGATGGAAAATTTATAGGAAAACTCATTGAAGAAGGAAATTCAAACTTGGGAAATTGAAATCCTGGGAATTTTACCTTTTGAAATACTTGAAAATCGATTTTGGATCTTGGAGAAAGATTGGAAAACTCTTTTGAATCTCTTAAGAAAATATCATTTTCCAGGGCAAACTGTGGAAAAACTTGTCTTTGGAAAACCGATTTTGAAAAATACTTAGAGTTTCTTGAGAAATCGATTTTCTTGAAAATGCCACTTTCTTAAGAAAATCATGAGAAAACCAATGATTTCAATGATGCAAATGACATGGATGAATGAATGCACTTTGGAAGATTTTCTAAGGAATTTGTTGGAGAAATGTGTATTAAGTCAAAGTAAATCCTTCACATATTCTGACTGTGGCCATGAATATGTTCAGTGTTTATTTGATTTAATGCACATGATTTTGAAAACTTTGGAAATATGATGTGCATTTTAAGATAGCCTAAGAGTGTAGGCTCAATGTGACTAGTAGAAAGATGATGGATCTGGGTCTCGTCCATATTCCGACTAGGGCCGTAAATATGGATTCCACCGAGTCCATCAACTCCCTAAGAGTTGGTGCACGTGCCATTCGTGAACATCCATAGTGCTTTTGGAATAACAATGCATGAATCATATAAGCAGGATATTTCATAAGTTCAAACTATATGATATGCATCCTAGTCTAAGCAGGAAATTAAATCTCTTATTCCAAAATTTATATTATTACATCACTAATCAAATGAAATAAATGAAAATTTGCAGACTTCAGCTCCTTCATTTGAATGTCCCTGCCAAACTTGGAGTAAGGTTAGCTCAAATATGTGGGTTTTTCCAAGATTTCCCAATAATATTATGAAATTATTGGATTTAATTGGATATAAACCCTATTCTCATGCTTCCTTGATATTTTGAAATGATGAAAATGTAGGAAATTCAGTAGAAAACAGTTTGAAATTCGGAATTGGGGTCAAAATGACCAAAATACCCCTAAAATTAAAGTTACACCTTTAAAATCAGGGTTTTTTGAAGGAAAACTTGGTAAAATTGGGATTTTGAAATTCAAATTGAATCAAATGATGATGAAATTCAGTAAGAGACATGATGACATGCTGCTAAACACATTATAACTGTAAAATCAGAATTTGGTGTATTGCAATTTATCCAAAATAACGAATTTCGCTTGTTTTTCGCTTGGATCGGGGTCCTGCGGGACCCTGTTTTGGTATTATGGATGATTCGAACCTCAAATGGATTCCAAATTGCACCAAATTCGGTATGAAGCATCTAAACACTTTGATAAACAACCTAGAATGCTAAAATTCACGAAATGATATGATTTAAATGCTAAAATTTAAAGGAAGTCCTAAAAGGATGGATTTTGCCTATGGATCCGAACCAAATGCAATGCCTAATATGATAATGCAAGATTTACACCATGGAAACTTCTGATATTTTGCAGACTGCTAAAAGACCCGAAATGAAACATTTTTGGTTTTTACAGCCTCGGGATTTGAGCCATGGTGAGTTCAATAACAGGGATTTAGTTCAGACAGAGGTAAAAATCACACTAATCTGATGTAAAATGCTAAAAAGATACAAAACGGCCATGAAAATTTATGAAATTAATCAAAGTTATGCACGACACCTACATGAACAACTTTCATGTTTATGACTTTGGCATTTGATCAACATAAACACCGATAAAAATATAACTATTCCTGCCTAAACTAACAGAACAGACAAATGTAGCAAAACAGGGGGCTGACAAGAAAAATCCGAAGCAGGGGTCAACACTGTTTTAAAAATTACAGGCTTTCAGATTAAAACATAGGACATCTCGGACATCACTTTCACTTTTTACAGTTTCGGATTTGGAGCAACACACAAATAGAAACTATAGCCCTAAGTCGATCCAAGATCTCAGAGACCCAAATTAGGCTCTGACACGTGTCCCGAACTCTCGGATTTTTGTCAGACATAAAAAAATCAGAAAAATCTTCAAAAATCATATAAAAAACTAGACATTTTCCCGAGTTCAGGGCAGTTTTCGGATCGAAAATCGGATCTCCCAGGAGGGAGAACTCGATTTTACAAGTCGGCAAATGGTTTTCAAAACGCATCCCGGGTTACAAAACCCGACTTGCCATTTTGAATGTTTACCGCAATAAACAAATTCAAATGGCTCCGAATTTTTGGCAAAATTTCAGGGATATCTAAGGGCGCATTCCGTGATTTTTTTGGGATTTTTAATAAAAAATAAATGCATGAAATGACGTGTGGACTGACTGACAAAAACAGAGACTTACTGAAAATAAGCAGAATTGAAAGAAAGGCTAAATTAATCCTAATTAATTCATGAAATATGCTAAATGAATGAAATAAAATGCAAATTAAACCTAGCTAACTACATGCGTGTTAAAATCATCAAGGAAGCATAACAAGACATTTTTATATATGTCGTTTTATGAGAATAGCTCAATCCATCCCTCGGATGAGCTCTTTCTTCAAACGACTCCCGATTCGGATTATAGAATCACATCAAGGGGAAAAGAAGTGCACCTTGCTTCATTATGCAGCGTAGGAGCTCTTGAAAGGGGCAGCTATCACGGGCTTCCTTCGTCCTTCGCTCCGAGCTTCGGATGGTCCACCAAAATCGACCTCTGTTGGACTTGAATTGGCCACAGCACGAGCTCTACTCCACCTTCTTCAATGAGCCAAAGGGGGCACGAATTCCACAGTTCAAAATCTGATTCTAGGAAGGCTAGGTCAGATTTTCCAAGTTCACCAGAGTAAAAAAAATGATCCCCCTTTAGGCTGGGCGTGAACCCTTGTTTTTATAAATTTTTTGAAAATTTTTGAAATTCAAACAGGCTCAATCTGAGCCCTCCATGTGGCGCCATCTCAGGGGGTGCCATCTGAGGGGTTTGAAATTCGAATTTGTCTTTTGCAGGGAGCCCTCAGGTGGCGCCACCTCAAAAGGTGTTTTAATTTTTGAGAAAAATAAAAAATGGAAATTTTGTGGGTGAGACACCTCAGCAGGGGGAATTTGGAATTTTTCAAAAGTTTGCTTGATTCTCTCTGCAGGGAACTCCCAGAAGGCGCCACCTCAGAGGGTGCTCTCTTGGAGTTTGAATTTCAAATTCACTTTTTGTAGGGAGTCCTCAGGTGGCGCCACCTCATGGTGGGCTACCTTTATTAAAATAAAATAAAAATAAAAAATGGAGCCAAGTGGAGTCCTGGAATGGTGCCACCTCAAAAGGTGTTGACACATGTCAGAAGGACAGAGCAGTGGGCTCAGAGGGCGCCACCTCAGAGGAATTTGAATTCTACCTTTTCTGGAGAAAGGAGATCTGGACATATGGAGGACAAGTGTCAGCTGTCTGGAGAGGCTTTCTCAAATGGCGCCACCTCAGGGGAAGTTTGAAATTCAAATGGAGGTTGGCCCTGAAGGAATGGAGGATGGACATGTGGCGCCACCTCAGGGTGGCTCCTACAATGCCATGTGGCAAGAGGGAGGAAAAAGAGGGCAGTGACATGTGTCTCCTACTTTTCTGAAAAAAGTAGGGAGAGGACATGTGTCCTCTACTTTTTCTAAAGGAATGAGAAGGAGACATGTGTCACCTTCTTTTCCTGAAAGAAGTAGAAGATGACACATGGCAGAGGGATGAGAAGGAGGGAAGGGACATGTGGCGCTCTCTTAGGCCATCTGGGAAATCAGAGCTCTGGATTTTCGCCACCTAGTGCCCTGTTTGAATTTTAAATGGTTTGCTTTTTCTGAAGAAGGCCAGGAGTGACATGTGTCTCCTACTTTTCTGAAAGAGGTAGGGAGAAGACATGTGTCCTCTACTTTTTCTGAAAGAAGCAGAGAATGACACGTGGCAGAGGGGAGAGAAGGTGGGCCAAGCCATGTGGCGCCATCTCAGACAGGATGAAAAAGGTAGGAGTTCAGGATTTTCGCCACCTATGAGGAGTTTTGAATATTTGAATTCTAGCTTTTCTGAAGAAAGCAGGAAATGACACATGGCACTTGCCTTTTTCTGAGGAAATGAGGACTTGCCACGTGTCCTCTGCAGGAAACACTCCAGATGGCGCCACCTCAGAGGAGACAAGCCTACCTTTTTTGTAGGAATTCAGAAGTGACACATGTCTCCTACTTTTCTGAGAAAAGTAGGAAGAGACATGTGTCAGGCTACTTTTTCAGAAGGAAGGAGGGGTTGACACCTGTCCCCTGCAGGAGACACTCTAGATGGCGCCACCTCAGAGGAGACAAACTCCACTTTTTCTAGACAGGACAACCTATGACACTTGGCATCTCCTGGTAGTCTTTGAAATGACACATGGCGCAGGATGGATAGGGTGACACATGGCAGACAATTGGGATGACATGTGGCGGCTTCTGAAGGTAGCCCCACACTAACACTTGGCATGGAAATGGGAGGAGAGAGAAATGACAAGTGGCGCCAATCCAGGGGACAAGGCTCCTATATTTTTGGGTTTTTCAAAATTCAAATTTTCAGAAGGGGAGCTTGTGTGACACCACCTCAGTGTGGGTCCCACATTGCTTCTTTATTGAAATAAGGATAAAACAACAACTTTTTTTTGGAATTTTCATAAAAATTTGGACAAATGGGCAAAACAGGAATTTTGGAAAGAGTTGGCCCTTGTAGGGAGATTTTGTAAAAGAAAGATATTTGAAATTGTCAAAAAGGGCAAAATCTGAGGTGAAGTGACTGAAATCCATATTGAAAACTATCCAGATCGTTTTCCTGAGAAAATATTTTGAAATTCAGAGCCCTAGGGGTAAAATGGGAAGAATTGATAATTTTGAAGATCCAGGGTTTTGAAATCAATTTTGAAAATAGTTAAAATTCGAATCTGGATTGAAAATTTTGAAATCAAGAGTTCTGGACCTCGAAATGACATGCTGTGCAGTGCAGTGATTTGAAATGCTCATGCAATGATATGCAATGTCATGTCTTATGAAATGTAATCTTGAATCAAGACTTGGAGATGTCTGTCTCCTGTCAGGAGTAAAATTTTGAACATCTGAGTTAAAATTAGAGAAATTTTGAGAGTTTCAGATGAAATTTGGACTTTTGCAAGGTCCGGGCTCAGAAAATGACCATTTTGCCCTCCAGCGATTTCAGAGGCTGGATGTTGATGCTTGGTGGAAATGTTGGGGAGGTGAGTGAAAATTTGGGGTGTTTACAGATGCCCCTCTTTGCTACTAAGCCGGCTCATGGCCGAGCTTAGTGGCAAAGAAAAACACACCAAATTTGGGCTCTACATAAAAAAATGCTCCAGTTAGAAGGATCTGACTGGGTGTGAAGAAATTAGCCCAAGGAGGATGGTAGATATGAAGCGAAGAATGGAGAGAAAAGATTCACTCTATGAGAGTGAATTTCAGGTTTACGCCCTTAACCTGGATGGGACAGAAATACCTCGCATGGAGCGAAGCTCAGGTTTTTGACCCTTAACCTGATGGGACAGAAATACCTCGCATGGAACGAAGCTCAGGTTTTGACCCTTGACCTGATTGGGGAATGGAATATCTCATCGAAATGAGACTCAGGTTTGTACCTTTAACCTGATCGGGCGGAAAATGAAATACCTCTTTGATCGAGGCTCAGGTTTATACCCTTATCCTGATCGGGCGGAAGATGAAATGCCTCTTTGGATGAGGCTCAGGTTTGTACCCTTATCCTGATCGGGCGGAAAATGAAATACCTCTTTGATTGAGGCTCAGGTTTGTACCCTTATCCTGATCGGGCGGAAAATGAAGTACCTCATCAAAGGAGGCTCAGGTTTGTACCCTTATCCTGATCGGGTGTTGAAATGGAATACCTCTTTGATCGAGGCTCAGGTTTGTACCCTTATCCTGATCGGGCGAAAAATGAAGTACCTCTTTGAATGAGGCTCAGGTTTGTACTCTTATCCTGATCGGGCGGAAAATGAAGTACCTCTTTGAATGAGGCTCAGGTTTGTACCCTTATCCTGATCGGGCGAAAAATGAAATACCTCTTTGATTGAGGCTCAGGTTTGTACCCTTATCCTGATCGGGTGGAAAATGAATGGAATCCTCGAAGGAAGAGACCATGATGGAAACTTTGGATTTTGCACAATAAATCCAATAGGGTTTTTGCAAAAGGAAGGAAAATGGGGTCCCTAAAGCTTGAAAAGGGATTGGTTTTGGGCGTCTCATTGCTGAGACTAAAATTAGCTTTTGAAATTGCCTTTTGCGGGAAAATGATTGGTGGTTCGACCTCGAACCGAAATGGGACTGTCTATGGTGGGACAGTGGGGACACAGGGAAGTGTGCAAATTTGAGAGTTCATGCTCTCAAAGAAGGGAAGGAATCAAGTCCTTAGGAGGGATTTAAAATTGGTGTCAGGATGCATCGAAAACGGACATCAAGCTCTCACTTCACGTCAGGATAGCTAGAAAATATTGTCAAAATGTTGGAAATTTTGCTGTTGATTCAAAATTTTTGAAAATGTTGCACATTTTTGCAAAGATATTCTTTCTTTTCTACCCAAAGCATTACCTCCAAATAAGGTTCACTTCGTAGAATCAAGATTTAGCATCCAAATTGCTTGCGATTGACCTTCTTCAAGGAAGCTATCAATTTCCTTGATATGAGTAGGAAAGAGAATTTGATATTATGAAAGCAATTGATGAAAGAGTATTGATAATAGAATTTCACAAATTTAAAGAAGATTCTTGATAGATTTGGCAGTTTGATATCCTGAGAGCTTCTCTCTTGATAGTCTTTCTGCACTTTTTTTTTTGGCACTCTGGGTTTTTTCTACATTCTCCTTTATTTTGGAGATATTCTTACTTTTTCTCTCTTTCTTTTTCCCCTCTTTCTCTCTTTTGGGAAGGGTACGTCACAAACTCCTTCAACTTGGAGATGTTTCGATCCTTCTTGGATGATGGGTTTGGAGATCTTTGGGCGATAGCTGAAATTAAATATCTTTTAGGGATTGTCGAGAGGTTCATCGCATCTGTCTTCATCTCGACAGTGCTTTGGACTTTCCCTGGAAGGACTTGTCACAAACTCCGTCATCTTGGAGATGTTTCGAATCTTCTTTGGCCCCGGGGGTCTACTCGCCTAATTCGCCTTCATCTTGACGACAGGTGAGAGATCTCTTTTGCGGATACTTAATTGCAGCTTAGGTGATTCTGAGGAGACAAGGCTTGGGTAAATGCTCTCTTTTCTAGCACTCAGGATATTTCAACTGCCTCGTCTTTACAAGAATAGCCTTTAAAGATGCGCCATTGACTGCGATCAATATCGATCATCCATGGCTTTGCAAAACATTGAATTTTCTTTGCTGGCCATATCGAGGATTTATCCTTCATCCTTTTGGCTGGCCGATAGAAAGAATTTGAGTTTTGAATCTCTTTTCGCAAAAGCTTCACTCTTTTGGAAGCGATGCTGAAGGTAAATGCAATAAAGATTCTTAAATCAACAATTGATTGACAAATTGACAAAATTTTCTTGAAATCCTTGGTGAAAGTGAGTTTTTGAAGTCCGGCTCAACACATCCATGACGAAAATTCTCCTCTCTTTTTCCCCAAAAAGAGAGACTCAGGCTTGGCCCTTACCTGAATGGGAAATGGGAAATACTCCTCTCTTCCCTAAAGAGGAGGTGTTTGCAAAACGAACTTTCGAAGAGAAATTAAGCTTTCGTCAAAGCTCCCTAATATTAGGCTTCTCTTATGGAAAGGGGGCCGATAATAGTGAGGTCTGAAAATTTGGGTCATGAAAGGAACGAGTCCATCACACTCTCCCTGCAAAGAGGGTCTTTCATGACGAAAAATGGCCTAGTATGAAATTGGGGGGTCACAAGAAAAGCGAGTCTCCGTCAAGCCTCTCCCTTTAAAAGGGTTTCTTGTGTGAAATTGGAAATTGTTTTGCAAACGGTTCACAAAGACGCGAGTCCCTTCAAACTCTCCCTAAAAAGGGGCTAAGTGAACGAATTGGATAGTATGCGAAAAGAACGAGCTCCCTCGAACTCTCCCTAAAAAGGGTCTCTCGCAAGAGAAAATGATCGAAATTGGATATTGAGATTGATTGACCTGAAGGTCGAAATTGGAAATTGGAAAATTGGTTGTTGAAAATTGTATGACCCGAAGGTCGAAATTGGATGACCTGATGGTCGGAATTGAGAATTGGTTGACCGAAAGGTCAAAATTGTGTGACCTGAAGGTCGAAATTGAGAATTGAGTGACCTAAAGGTCGAAATTGGAAATTGGGTAACCAAAAAGGTCAAAATTTGGAAATTGATTGACCTAAAGGTCGAAAATTTGGAAATAGATTGACCCGAAGGTCGAAAATTGGAAATGGATTGACCCGAGGGTCGAAATTTGGAAATTTAGTGACCCGAAGGTCGAAATTGGAAATTGAGTGACCCGAAGGTCGAAATTGGAAATTGAGTGACCCGAAGGTCAAAATTTTGAGAATTGAGTGACCCGAAGGTCGAAATTGCATGATCTGGAGTCAAAATTGAGAATTTGGTAATTGGAATTGAGAATTGGAATTTGAAATTGAAAATTGGGTGACCCTGGGGTCAAAATTGAGAATTGATTGATCCAAAAGATTTGAATTGAGAATTTGGAGGGCAGAATATCAAATTTGAGCAATTGACAGACCCTGATGATCGAAATGACTTGGATCAATAAAGGAGAATGATGAGTTCGAGTCAGAGCTCGAATAAAATATTGAGATCACGAGTCGGAACCCGGATCAACAAAAGAAAATGGAAGGCTCGAATCAGAGCACAAATAAGATAATGAGATCACGAGTCGGAACCCGAATCAACAGAGAAAAAATGAAGAGCTCGAATATGAGCTCGAATGAAGATAAAGAGATCACGAGTCGGAACCCGAATCAACAGAGAAAAAATGAAGAGCTCGAATATGAGCTCGAATGAAGATAAAGAGATCACGAGTCGGAACTCGGATCAACAAAGGAAAATGGAGAGTTCGAGTCAAGGCTCGAATAAGGTAGAGAGATCACGAGTCGGAACCCGGATCAACAAAGGAAAATGAGGAGTTCGAGTCGAGGCTCGAATAAAGTAGAGAGATCACGAGTCGGAACCCGGATCAACAAAGGAAAGTGAAGAGTTCGAGTCGAGGCTCGAATAAAGCAGAGAGATCACGAGTCGGAACCCGGATCAACAAAGGAAAATGATTTGAATAAAGACACGAGTCGGAACTCGGTTTTCCAAAAAGTTGAAAATGTACCAGCTTGAATACTGGATTTTGAAATAATACCAGTTTGAGTGTTGGGTTTTGGTTCAGTATTGGCGATGATCTTTGGATCATTAGGAATTATGATGGGACTGTTTGTTGAAATCCCAATACCGACCGGATTGTGATTAATGCAATTGAATGCAAATGAATATGAGTTGATGCATATGAATGCACATGTGCATGAAATGAGGAATTTGTTTATCCTGCCTGCATATAGAACAAAATTTTAAAATGCCCCAGTGTAACTGGGAAAGAAAGTTGGATCATTATTTGAAAGAAACAGGAAGGATTACAAGAGGAGAATAAATGTTTCAAGTATAAAACTTTTTCAAGTGTCGAGCATTAATAGGATCTGGCAATTCTACTCCATCGGCATTGATGAGCCGATATGAGTTGCGGGGTAATGCTTCTTTGACAACATAGGGACCTTCCCAATTTGGCGACCATTTGCCGCCAGGACGATGCTTGAGATAAGCTGTGGATCGAAGTACTAAATCATTGACTTTGAATCTTCTTTCGATGATAGACTTCGCATATTGCCTGGCTACTCTCTGGCGATAGGATTGAGCATGCTCTGCTGCTTTTAGCCTTCTCTCGTCGAGTAAGTCTAGTTGCACTAGTCGCTGCTGCTGGTATTGATCAAGAGGTAATTGCAGAAGTGAAGCAAATTTCAAGGCGGGTTTCTGAATATGTAGCGGCAATACTACTTCTGTCCCATAGACCAGCTCTGATGGAGTAGCATTCATTGGTGTACGAATGGTGGTCCGATAGGCCCACAATGCATCGTGGATCTTCTCATGCCAGTCACGGCCTGTTTCCACAGTTCGCTCCAAAATACGAATTAAAATCTTGTTGGTGGCCTCTGCCTGACCATTCCCTTGAGGATAATATGGAGCGAAGAAATGATGATAGATCTTGAATTTTGAGCAGAATGTCTTCATCTTTTCATTCTTGAAATGACTGCCGTTGTCTGACACAATGTCATGCGGGACGCCGAAACGGCAAAGGATGTTCTTGTGAATAAAAGAGACCACGTGACGGCCTTCTACTGTGCGAAGAGTGATGACTTCTACCCACTTGGTGAAATATTCTGTTGCGGCAAGGAAGTATTTGTGGCCATTTGAAGCTGAAGGAGTGATGGGACCTACGACATCGAAGGCCCACATGGAGAATGGCCATGGGGAGACAACAGATTGTAAATAAGTTGCCGGAGCATGAATAGAAGGTGCGTGTATCTGGCATTGCACACACTTCTTCACATAATGATAGCAGTCTTGTTGCATAGTCTTCCAATAGTAACCTGCTCTGATGATTTGCTTGACAAGGGTTTGGTAACCGACGTGGCCACCACAAATGCCTTCGTGTGCTTCCCGCACGACTTCTTTGGCTTCGTCTTCATCTAAACATCTGGAATACTCTGAACTGAATCCACGACGATAGAGGACATTGGCCAAAATGAAGTATCGAGTAGACATACGCTGGATTGCTCGTTGCTCTTTCTTTGAGAGTTCTGGAGGAAATTCACCAGTTTCTATGAAAGTTTTGATGTTGTAATACCAAGGCTTCTTCATTTGCTCAGCTTGGTTTACTCGTTCCGATGGAAGGAAAGCAGGTTGGTCAAGTCTGCCAATTTCAAAAGAGCGACAAGATTCTCCATTCTTGAATGCCATAATGGAGCCTAAACTGGCTAGGCTATCGGCCACTTGATTGAAATCTCTCTTGATATGGAAGAGCTGGAATTCTTCAAACTTGCTGATAAGAGCTGAAACAATTTTCTGATAGGGAAATAACTTCTGATCTTTGACCTGCCATTCGGCTCGAACTTGATTGACAACAAGTAATGAGTCACCGTAAGCATGTACTCTCTTGACATTGAAGTCTGATAGAATCTTTAGACCTTGAATCAGGGCTTCATATTCAGCCATATTGTGAGTACATTGAAAATCTAATTTGAGAGAAAATGGAATCATCTCCTTCTCGGGAGTGATTAATAAAATTCCGATGCCTATTCCCGCCATATTCTTAGAACCATCGAAAAATAAATTCCAGACAGGAGATTGCTGGATATTGCAAATTTGCTCATCAGGGAAGTCATCTTCGGCTTTTACTTCTTCGGCCAGGGGGAAATCCGCCAATTGATCTGCAATTGCTTGGCCTTTGATTGATTGCTGCGAGACATATTCTAAGTCATACTGCATCAGTAAGACTTGCCATTTTGCGACTCGTCCGCCGAGGAAAGGTTGTTCTAAGATATACTTGAGGGGATTGAGTTTAGACAAAATTTTGATCTCTGATGCTAACAGGTAGTGTCTTAGCTTCTGACACATCCATACCAGAGCTAGGCAGGTCTTCTCTATTTGAGAGTATCTCTTCTCATAATCTATGAAAGTCTTACTCACATAATAAATGGCGTGTTCTATCAGGCTGCCTTCTTTGTATTGTGCCAAGAATCCACCGCATGCGACTTGATTGACTGAGATGTATAATAAAAGAGGTTTTCCCAATTCTGGCGGCTTTAGGATGGGAGGATTAAGAAGATACTTCTTGATTCGATCAAATGATTGCTGGCACTCTGGTCCCCATTCGAACTTCACTCCTGTTCTGAGTAAGTGGTTGAAGGGCTCACATCTCATCGCCAAGTTGGAAATGAATCGTCGGATTGACTGCATACGTCCTTGAAGGCTACGTAGTTCTTTGAGATTCTTCGGGGGTGGCATATCAATAATAGCCTTTGCTTTGGCTGGGTCAACTTCAATTCCCTTTTTGCTAACCAGAAAACCCAACAGTTTGCCTGATTCGACTCCAAAGACACACTTTTGCGGGTTAAGCCTTAACTTGTAAAGGATGAGTCGCTTAAAGACTTGATCAAGAGCTTCAAGGTGATCTTCTTCCTCTTTAGATTTCACGAGAATGTCGTCAACATACGCATCCATGATTTTGCGCATTTGATCGTGAAAGATAACAGCCATTGCTCTTTGATATGTTGCTCCAGCATTCTTGAGCCCAAAAGGCATAACTGTATAACAGAAAGTGCCCCAAGGCGTGGTGAAGGAAGTTTTTGATTGGTCGCGGGCGGCCAACTTAATCTGATTGTAGCCGGAATATCCGTCCATGAAAGAGAACATGGCATGTCCTGCCGTGCTATCGACTAGAAGATCGATGCTTGGAAGTGGATAGTCATCCTTCGGAGTAGCCTTATTGAGGTCTCTGAAGTCTATGCAGATCCTTACTTTGCCGCTTTTCTTTGGGACAACGACGATATTGGCTAACCAATTTGGGTAGTCAATAGCTCGAATAAATCCTGCTTTGAGCAGATCTTCAAGTCCTTCCTTGACTTGTTGTTCAATTCTGGGATCCATTTTTCTCAGCTTCTGCTTGACTGGCTTAGCATCCGGCTTCAAGACGAGTCGGTGTTCAACCAATTTGGGGTCTAAGCCCGGCATGTCTTCATATGTCCACGCGAACACTTCTTCATGCTGCTTGAGAAAATCTGTAAGCCTTTTCTTTTCTTCCGGATTCAGACTGGTTTCGATCTGGAGAATTTTTGGATCTTCTTCTGAACCGATATTGACACTTTCAGTTGGATCTTGTACTAGAGGAGATGGTTCGTCCTGCTTCTGAACTGCGGCGAACTCCGGTAATTCCTGAAGAGACTGATCGTGTTCTGCACAATCATCAGACTGCTTTGCACTCTTGTCATTTCCGGTGCTTGCTTTGATTCTGTGAATTGCTGTCGACTTCTTAAAGACCTTGGGATTGAGAACAAGCTTCTTGATTGTCCGAGAAGTCATTCTGAAATTTTGGAGAAGAAATTTTGGTTCAGACAAATTGGCCTATAGTAAGACAAGCAATCATTTGAAGAGAACCATACATAAAATGGCATTGAATTATAAAATGATGAGACAGACAGAAAGGGAGTAGATGGCATCCGGATAGACAAAGAAACTTGGGATTTTATTGATTGAATTGATCAATGACATTGGTAAAATGAGACATTTATTTGGATAAGAATAGAAGGAAAATAACAAATGGTCTTCATTGTGCCCCCTTTACAAAAACAGTCTTCTTTGACGAGCTTCCGCCGGCAAATCCTAGTCCTGCTCTGTGGGGACGATGCTTCTGAATCATTGGCTCGATGCGGCCGTCCTCGTTCTTGCCGAGTCCCTTGAAGGGTTGATAACCATGTTTTAGAAGCAAATCAAATCTCTTTCTTGACTTTATGAATTGCGGAAACAAGGGATGATCCTTAATGGTGCCGTAGTCGATTCGACCTCCAACCTTGAAGAATTGAGGACCTTTCCATCGGGTCATGGCTACTGTGTGCAGAGATGGCTCTGAGGATGCCTGAAGTATTTCTCGATTCTCTCCGAGATTGATCTCTTTACTTTCCCTGATGCTGGGAATATCTGCATTGAATGATGGTCGAGGAATCATGGGCTGCGGGAGCCTTTCTTCTGGGTCTTCTCCCAGTATTGTGGTTATCATTCCACCCTTTGACCACTTCACACATTGATGGAGGGTGGAAGGCACTGCATTAGCATTGTGAATCCACGTCCTACCGAGCAGCAAGTTGTAGGTTGGTGGTACATTAACCACATGGAAAAGGACAGAGTGCACCGAATAATTAATGAACACCTCCAGGAATATCTTGCCCTTGGCCGTTTGACCATGATTGTCAAACCCATAGATAGTGATGGGATCGGGAATATATTCTTCATCCTTGATCCCTAATGCCTTTGCGGTCATTTCAGGACATATGTTGAGGCTACTGCCTCCATCGACCAGCACATGGGGAACCGTCATTCCTCTGACCCGAACGACGATGTAAAGAGCATTATTGTGAAAGGAATGAGGCTTTGGAAGGTCCTCATCCGAGAAGGTAATTGGTGCATTGGTCATGGCGGAGTTCACAATCTGTGCCATGTCTTCAGGAGTGGTACTGGGTTTAACTTTGATTTTCCTGAGTAAATCATCCAGTACTTGCTGGTGCTTTCTAGAATTCTTGGCCAAGTCAAGGATGGAGACATTGGATAAAGCAGTCAGAGGCTTCTGACTTGAATTCTCTGGCCTTGGTCTAACGATTTGCTTGAAGAAGTCAGGAGTTCCTTTTGATTTGGGAACTGACTTCACAGGTGCTTCTGCAACTTTCATTTTACTGAATGCTGAAATTAAGTCCATCTTCTTAGAATCTGGAGCCGCTTGTCGTAGCACCGTCACTTGATGCTGAACTTGGAGATCTTGCGCAGAACATGGCTTGATATGTTCGTGCGGTAGAAAGGGTTGTGCAGACACTACTGCTGTGGTGTGTGAAGGGAAGGGGTGATTGAGAATGTCCATTTTCTCTTCTTCTTCTCCTTCCACCAATAAATTCTTTTCAATGAGATCTTGCACGATGTTTTTGAGAACAAAGCAGTTCTCGGTGTTGTGTCCCACTGTCCTGTGGAACTTGCAGAACTGATCTTTCCATTTCCCCATGGGCACAGGGGGATCAGCCAATCTGGGCAATTTGACCATCTCTTTTGATAGCATGTACTCGAGCACATCCTCGAGTGATTGGTCAAGAGGAGTAAATTTTCTGTCGTAGCTCCATCCTTCATGTTTAGCTTTCTCGCGCAGCTTCGGCCCTTGATCCTGCTGAGGAGGCTTGCTGAACTGAGGAGCAGGCTTTGCTTTCTGATCTTTGTTGTTCGAACTGCCTGAGCTGTAGCAGTAATCTTTCTTCTGCCCTTTGTATCGTTTTTGGCCTTTGTTGCTGTTGTTGGCAGAATAAGTAAAGTGAGCTTTCTTTTTCTGCTCACCATGGGAGTTGTTCTTGGAAAAGGTGAAGCCTTCATAGACTCCATTTTCCATACTTAGTTCGATCCATTCGGCTCGTTCAGTCAACTCAATGAAGGTCCTGGATGGTGCTGTGGAGATCAATCCTCTTAACGGCTGCGAGAAATTGTTGAGGATTAAGGACAATGCATGCCTTTCCGAGATAGGATCTCTCATCTTATTACAGGCTGATCTCCATCTGTGAATGAAGTCCCGTGCTTTTTCATTCTCGTTCTGCCTTAAATTGCAGAGATGACTCAGTGTAGGAAGCGCCTCTGTGTTGAACAAGAAGCGTTCAATGAATAAATTCACAACTTTATCGAACTCCTTGAGCTCGATGGGGTTGATATGCTCGGCATACCACTTGGCTGCAACTCCTTCCAAGCTGCGGGGGAAGTATAGAAACAATGCTCGGTTATCCCTCTTAAACCGAGAGCATTCAGCAAAGAAAGTGGCGAGATGAGCTTTTGGGTCGCCGGAACCATCGAACTTGATGAATTTACGGGGGAGATTATCTAGATCGTCATCTCCTTCTAAGCCGTCATAAAAGTCCTCGCTGGTGAAGACTTTCTTGCCCTTGTCGCGGGCTTGCAGATCCTTGACAACTCGGGCCATTTCTTTAAACTGTGCTTGCAAAGGCTCTTCTTTATCTCTGCTTTTTGACCTGCGGCTTTTACTTTGGCCACGCTTCTGAAATGCCGGAGGCACCTCATATTCTTCATCTGTGTTTTCGGTTGAATCTGATTCATCTGAAATCTCTTCTGGTTGGATCTGTTTCTTGGGAGCCTTCTTACTCCTACGACCATGTAACTTTTCTCTGAATGGATTCCTTTCTGAGCTGGTCCCGGGCTGCTCATTCATCATTTTGTTCATCATTTTTCTGAACATGGCATACATTTGAGGGTCTATGCCATCGTCTTCTTGCTGCTGCTCTCGACTCTTCTCAGATCGAGGGGAACCCATGTCTTCTTCTGAGGCTGATGAGTACTAGGATGCCGTGGTTCTTTTGCCTGATCTTGTCTCAACCATCAAATGATATGGATGCTTTCTGCAGGGTAAAAGACCTGATTAGATTTTGAAGGAATTAGCTTTTGGAGGAAATATTTGCTGAAAATATGGTAGACAATTTGGAAAAGATGTCCCATTACTAGGGACTGAGTCGTCGTGGGAATTACGACAATTGTGTTGTCATTTCTTCTACAAAAAAAGAAATAAACAACGAAAATGTGCCTTGTTACCTAGGCGAGGTCGTCAAACCATAATGGAAGGAAATAGAATTTTATTAAAATGAGAAGAATAAGATTTTATTGATCTTGACAAAGAGGTGGAGGACAGACGATTTGCCACCATTCATGATAGTCGGCAGACACTCTAGGACCTGGAAAGATTTTAAGAGAGACAAAGGAATCCCATCCGTAGCGGGCAGAATGATATGCCCCGGACCATTGTGCGGAAGTGAGATCGAACTCTGCCATAGCTCCTGATAACAGTCGGGCTTCGACATATTGCTGTCTCTGAGAGAACTGCCGAACACATCTCTCTGGTTGGTAGTAAGTGCAGAAGAATGGTCCCAGCAACTTGAACCGCTTGCCATAAGCGTACGTATATCTGGGAGGAGATATTTGCCGATCAAAATAGTCCCAAACAACGTCATCCTCTTGAATGTTGTTGATCATAGACCGGTACTGCGCCACTGGGAGGAGTTCTTGACCATTGTATCTGAAAGAGCTTGCTCGGGTTGGAACATGCTGGAAAAACCAGGACTGAAGTGCGTAGATGCATCCTTCAACTAAAATGGACTCGCCGAGTGAGAATCGAGTCAGACCTCGATAAAGGAAGGCGAGCGCTGCCATGGCTATGGAGAGGCGATTGGTTTGCCGACTTCCCCATCTTCTCATAAGCTGGATTATCCTGACGTCCATGTAGTTCTGTCCATCTGGGAAAAGGGACAGTCCTACGGTGCATAGAACCATTGCATTCTGAATCTTTTCTTTAGCTGTTCTTGAAAGCGAGCTGACCTCAATGAAGGTCCCGTACTGACGGTACAACTCAAGTAGGTCAACATATTCATCTCCTTCTAACTGGATCAGGGGCCAAGATCGGCGGCCTGTCATACGGGCTAAGGAGTCTCGGGGGTCCAAACCCTTGACATTGATAAGGAATTGATGCTCTAATGGGTCGCTTGGTCGACCAGCCGGTTCTGGCAACCCCATGATTTCTGAAAATTCATCCATTAAAACAGTCATCTCTCCCCACGGGAACCAGAAGGTACACGTCCGAGGATTCCATCGCTCCGCCATTGCATGGATCAGGTTGCCATTGATGGTCTGCTTTCCGACTGCTGATGCCAGCTCTAATCCGCACTCGCTCAAATGGTCCGGGAACATTCGGGAAAAGCTCTTTAGCCAGGAATAATACCACCGGGGAATGAAAGTTCCGGTGCTAAGGGCTCGATGTTCAGGACGACCTTGTCGCACCTCGAAGGAGATGTGACCTTCAGGAAAGATAGGATCGACTTGACTGGATGCCATCGAACTGAAAGCAGAGAAAGACTCAGAATGAGACTTAGGAAAATGTGGAAAATTTTTGAAAAAAATTTTGCAGGCAGGATAAAATGCAGCTGGAAATTCGAGATCCAGTAGAAAGGGAGAGTGGAAAATCACCTGGAGTTTTGAAAGAAATGGGATATTTGAGAAAATCATCCAGGGTTTGAGAAAAAGACCTTGTGGAAAATAAGGATATTTTGAAAAAGACCTAATGAGTTGAAAAATATTGGAAAATATAAAGAATTGAGAAAATCATACATACAATCACATCCTGCACAAACATTTATGCACATTCAGCACTCCCTAAAAGGCTGACTCTAGATGCATCAATTTGAAAACAGCTGTATGACCTTAATCGTAACTCTAGGTTCAGATCATCTTTGTCCAATCCAGTTATGCCGATATACCCGAATCGAAATCCAAGGTACGTGGCATAGAGTTTCAACTCCGGTTCTAAGGTAAGGTTTTCCAACATCCTTGAGCGCCTACCGATATACTTCGGACTGTGGCCCGCGGTACGTGGTAGGGGGGTGTTAACCCAAATAGTTGGCCCAGTTGTGAGGCTCTGTCCCGAACTATGGTTCTGGAAGAGAGCCCAGCAACGTGAAGACCGGGACAATATAGGTAAGGGAGGTTTTGAAAAATGATCACATGCAAGAAATAGATGGCTCTAAGTCCTAGAGAGATAGACTTTTGAAAATCTTTGAAGAAGCATACATTGTTTGCATTCAGATCCTAAATTGAGGAGAGTTGTATTTAGACCTAAGTCTATGTGAGCATGAAAATTTCTCCTCAATCTGGTCCTACCAAACCATGCCTAGTCTATATGCAGTCAATGTCAGCTAGGTCAGAATCTAGGCTCCTAGGTTCGCATGATATCAAAAGTAAAAGAGCTGACATTTTATGAACATAATTTTGATAATTGAACTAAGTCAAGCATAATTTAGGTCAGACAAGGACAGGTCCCATCACGGTCGCCAAACCTGTTATCGTCGCGAAATTTTTCCCCCGTCTTCCCTTCCTTGCGGAAGAGAAAAAGAGAGAAACGCTTTCGCGATTCAAACTTTGACCGGATTTTGGAAATTGTTTTGAAATACTCGCCTCCGTTTTTGAAAATTGCGGGAAAATCCATGGGATGGGGCTCGACCTGTCGGTACGAGGTTCGACCGTTCCTGCCGCCTTTAACAGGGGTAATCGAACCAAGGACCAAAACTATGCTTGACTTAGCGAAATTATCAAAGTTATGTTCTATCCTAAATGCACAGAGAATTCAGGCATGTGCTATGAGATTTTGGAAAATGCAGCTTGGGAAAACATGATGCATGCTTGGAAAATATTTGGAGTTGGAAAAACATTTCTCAGGAAAAGGATGAAAGTTAATTTCTCAGGAAAATCAGATGAAAGGTGTTTTGAAATCATGAGAAAGTTCATAAAGACATGGGAAAATCATGAATGATTGAAAATCCTGGGAAAGTAGAAGTGATTCTTGAGAAAAGGTGAGCATTTGAAAAGGGAAAACTCTTCTTAAGAAAACTTGGACTTTGAGAGTTTTCTTAGGAAAATGATGGAAAATTTATAGGAAAACTCATTGAAGAAGGAAATTCAAACTTGGGAAATTGAAATCCTGGGAATTTTACCTTTTGAAATACTTGAAAATCGATTTTGGATCTTGGAGAAAGATTGGAAAACTCTTTTGAATCTCTTAAGAAAATATCATTTTCCAGGGCAAACTGTGGAAAAACTTGTCTTTGGAAAACCGATTTTGAAAAATACTTAGAGTTTCTTGAGAAATCGATTTTCTTGAAAATGCCACTTTCTTAAGAAAATCATGAGAAAACCAATGATTTCAATGATGCAAATGACATGGATGAATGAATGCACTTTGGAAGATTTTCTAAGGAATTTGTTGGAGAAATGTGTATTAAGTCAAAGTAAATCCTTCACATATTCTGACTGTGGCCATGAATATGTTCAGTGTTTATTTGATTTAATGCACATGATTTTGAAAACTTTGGAAATATGATGTGCATTTTAAGATAGCCTAAGAGTGTAGGCTCAATGTGACTAGTAGAAAGATGATGGATCTGGGTCTCGTCCATATTCCGACTAGGGCCGTAAATATGGATTCCACCGAGTCCATCAACTCCCTAAGAGTTGGTGCACGTGCCATTCGTGAACATCCATAGTGCTTTTGGAATAACAATGCATGAATCATATAAGCAGGATATTTCATAAGTTCAAACTATATGATATGCATCCTAGTCTAAGCAGAAAATTAAATCTCTTATTCCAAAATTTATATTATTACATCACTAATCAAATGAAATAAATGAAAATTTGCAGACTTCAGCTCCTTCATTTGAATGTCCTTGCCAAACTTGGAGTAAGGTTAGCTCAAATATGTGGGTTTTTCCAAGATTTCCCAATAATATTATGAAATTATTGGATTTAATTGGATATAAACCCTATTCTCATGCTTCCTTGATATTTTGAAATGATGAAAATGTAGGAAATTCAGTAGAAAACAGTTTGAAATTCGGAATTGGGGTCAAAATAACCAAAATACCCCTAAAATTAAAGTTACACCTTTAAAATCAGGGTTTTTTGAAGGAAAACTTGGTAAAATTGGGATTTTGAAATTCAAATTGAATCAAATGATGATGAAATTCAGTAAGAGACATGATGACATGCTGCTAAACACATTATGACTGTAAAATCAGAATTTGGTGTATTGCAATTTATCCAAAATAACGAATTTCGCTTGTTTTTCGCTTGGATCGGGGTCCTGCGGGACCCTGTTTTGGTATTATGGATGATCCGAACCTCAAATGGATTCCAAATTGCACCAAATTCGGTATGAAGCATCTAAACACTTTGATAAACAACCTAGAATGCTAAAATGCACGAAATGATATGATTTAAATGCTAAAATTTAAAGGAAGTCCTAAAAGGATGGATTTTGCCTATGGATCCGAACCAAATGCAATGCCTAATATGATAATGCAAGATTTACACCATGGAAACTTCTGATATTTTGCAGACTGCTAAAAGACCCGAAATGAAACATTTTTGGTTTTTACAGCCTCGGGATTTGAGCCATGGTGAGTTCAATAACAGGGATTTAGTTCAGACAGAGGTAAAAATCACACTAATCTGATGTAAAATGCTAAAAAGATACAAAACGGCCATGAAAATTTATGAAATTAATCAGAGTTATGCACGACACCTACATGAACAACTTTCATGTTTATGACTTTGGCATTTGATCAACATAAACACCGATAAAAATATAACTATTTCTGCCTAAACTAACAGAACAGACAAATGTAGCAAAACAGGGGGCTGACAAGAAAAATCCGAAGCAGGGGTCAACACTGTTTTAAAAATTACAGGCTTTCAGATTAAAACATAGGACATCTCGGACATCACTTTCACTTTTTACAGTTTCGGATTTGGAGCAACACACAAATAGAAACTATAGCCCTAAGTCGATCCAAGATCTCAGAGACCCAAATTAGGCTCTGACACGTGTCCCGAACTCTCGGATTTTTGTCAGACATAAAAAAATCAGAAAAATCTTCAAAAATCATATAAAAAACTAGACATTTTCCCGAGTTCAGGGCAGTTTTCGGATCGAAAATCGGATCTCCCAGGAGGGAGAACTCGATTTTACAAGTCGGCAAATGGTTTTCAAAACGCATCCCGGGTTACAAAACCCGACTTGCCATTTTGAATGTTTACCGCAGTAAACAAATTCAAATGGCTCCGAATTTTTGGCAAAATTTCAGGGATATCTAAGGGCGCATTCCGTGATTTTTTTGGGATTTTTAATAAAAAATAAATGCATGAAATGACGTGTGGACTGACTGACAAAAACAGAGACTTACTGAAAATAAGCAGAATTGAAAGAAAGGCTAAATTAATCCTAATTAATTCATGAAATATGCTAAATGAATGAAATAAAATGCAAATTAAACCTAGCTAACTACATGCGTGTTAAAATCATCAAGGAAGCATAACAAGACATTTTTATATATGTCGTTTTATGAGAATAGCTCAATCCATCCCTCGGATGAGCTCTTTCTTCAAACGACTCCCGATTCGGATTATAGAATCACATCAAGGGGAAAAGAAGTGCACCTTGCTTCGTTATGCAGCGTAGGAGCTCTTGAAAGGGGCAGCTATCACGGGCTTCCTTCGTCCTTCGCTCCGAGCTTCGGATGGTCCACCAAAATCGACCTCTGTTGGACTTGAATTGGCCACAGCACGAGCTCTACTCCACCTTCTTCAATGAGCCAAAGGGGGCACGAATTCCACAGTTCAAAATCTGATTCTAGGAAGGCTAGGTCAGATTTTCCAAGTTCACCAGAGTAAAAAAAATGATCCCCCTTTAGGCTGGGCGTGAACCCTTGTTTTTATAAATTTTTTGAAAATTTTTGAAATTCAAACAGGCTCAATCTGAGCCCTCCATGTGGCGCCATCTCAGGGGGTGCCATCTGAGGGGTTTGAAATTCGAATTTGTCTTCTGCAGGGAGCCCTCAGGTGGCGCCACCTCAAAAGGTGTTTTAATTTTTGAGAAAAATAAAAAAAATGGAAATTTTGTGGGTGAGACACCTCAGCAGGGGGAATTTGGAATTTTTCAAAAGTTTGCTTGATTCTCTCTGCAGGGAACTCCCAGAAGGCGCCACCTCAGAGGGTGCTCTCTTGGAGTTTGAATTTTAAATTCACTTTTTGTAGGGAGTCCTCAGGTGGCGCCACCTCATGGTGGGCTACCTTTATTAAAATAAAATAAAAATAAAAAATGGAGCCAAGTGGAGTCCTGGAATGGTGCCACCTCAAAAGGTGTTGACACATGTCAGAAGGACAGAGCAGTGGGCTCAGAGGGCGCCACCTCAGAGGAATTTGAATTCTACCTTTTCTGGAGAAAGGAGATCTGGACATATGGAGGACAAGTGTCAGCTGTCTGGAGAGGCTTTCTCAAATGGCGCCACCTCAGGGGAAGTTTGAAATTCAAATGGAGGTTGGCCCTGAAGGAATGGAGGATGGACATGTGGCGCCACCTCAGGGTGGCTCCTACAATGCCATGTGGCAAGAGGGAGGAAAAAGAGGGCAGTGACATGTGTCTCCTACTTTTCTGAAAAAAGTAGGGAGAGGACATGTGTCCTCTACTTTTTCTGAAGGAATGAGAAGGAGACATGTGTCACCTTCTTTTCCTGAAAGAAGTAGAAGATGACACGTGGCAGAGGGATGAGAAGGAGGGAAGGGACATGTGGCGCTCTCTTAGGCCATCTGGGAAATCAGAGCTCTGGATTTTCGCCACCTAGTGCCCTGTTTGAATTTTAAATGGTTTGCTTTTTCTGAAGAAGGCCAGGAGTGACATGTGTCTCCTACTTTTCTGAAAGAGGTAGGGAGAAGACATGTGTCCTCTACTTTTTCTGAAAGAAGCAGAGAATGACACGTGGCAGAGGGGAGAGAAGGTGGGCCAAGCCATGTGGCGCCATCTCAGACAGGATGAAAAAGGTAGGAGTTCAGGATTTTCGCCACCTATGAGGAGTTTTGAATATTTGAATTCTAGCTTTTCTGAAGAAAGCAGGAAATGACACATGGCACTTGCCTTTTTCTGAGGAAATGAGGACTTGCCACGTGTCCTCTGCAGGAAACACTCCAGATGGCGCCACCTCAGAGGAGACAAGCCTACCTTTTTTGTAGGAATTCAGAAGTGACACATGTCTCCTACTTTTCTGAGAAAAGTAGGAAGAGACATGTGTCAGGCTACTTTTTCAGAAGGAAGGAGGGGTTGACACCTGTCCCCTGCAGGAGACACTCTAGATGGCGCCACCTCAGAGGAGACAAACTCCACTTTTTCTAGACAGGACAACCTATGACACTTGGCATCTCCTGGTAGTCTTTGAAATGACACATGGCGCAGGATGGATAGGGTGACACATGGCAGACAATTGGGATGACATGTGGCGGCTTCTGAAGGTAGCCCCACACTAACACTTGGCATGGAAATGGGAGGAGAGAGAAATGACAAGTGGCGCCAATCCAGGGGACAAGGCTCCTATATTTTTGGGTTTTTCAAAATTCAAATTTTCAGAAGGGGAGCTTGTGTGACACCACCTTAGTGTGGGTCCCACATTGCTTCTTTATTGAAATAAGGATAAAACAACAACTTCTTTTTGGAATTTTCATAAAAATTTGGACAAATGGGCAAAACAGGAATTTTGGAAAGAGTTGGCCCTTGTAGGGAGATTTTGTAAAAGAAAGATATTTGAAATTATCAAAAAGGGCAAAATCTGAGGTGAAGTGACTGAAATCCATATTGAAAACTATCCAGATCGTTTTCTTGAGAAAATATTTTGAAATTCAGAGCCCTAGGGGTAAAATGGGAAGAATTGATAATTTTGAAGACCCAGGGTTTTGAAATCAATTTTGAAAATAGTTAAAATTCGAATATGGATTGAAAATTTTGAAATCAAGAGTTCTGGACCTCGAAATGACATGCTGTGCAGTGCAGTGATTTGAAATGCTCATGCAATGATATGCAATGTCATGTCTTATGAAATGTAATCTTGAATCAAGACTTGGAGATGTCTGTCTCCTGTCAGGAGTAAAATTTTGAACATCTGAGTTAAAATTAGAGAAATTTTGAGAGTTTTAGATGAAATTTGGACTTTTGCAAGGTCCGGGCTCAGAAAATGACCATTTTGCCCTCCAGCGATTTCAGAGGCTGGATGTTGATGCTTGGTGGAAATGTTGGGGAGGTGAGTGAAAATTTGGGGTGTTTACAAGGGATAAACCTGAACCTCGTTGTTCGAGGCATTCCCTTTCAGGTTAAGGGATAAACCTAAACCTCGGCCTTCGAGGTATCTCCTTCTTTCCTCTTAGGTTAAGGGATAAACATGAACCTCGTCCTGCGAGGTCCTTCTTCCTTCAGAATAAGGGATAATCCTGAAGTCTCTCATCATCTTTCAAGTATCATCAATTTTCCACCAATTTTTTATCAATTTTTGCCATACTTTCATCAATCTTTATTAATTTTTATTCTTTATCAATTTCTATCAATTTTATTGATTCTTTATCATTTTTCTTAATTTTTATTCTTTGTCAAATTTCGTTAATTCTTTATCAATTATTATCGAATTTATTCATTGTCATTTTTTATCAATTTTATTAATTCTTCATCAACTTTTTATTAATTTTTGACATTTTTTTATTCATTCCCTTTTTGGTTAAGGGATAAACCTGAACCTTGGCCTTCGAGGTATCTCATTTTCCCTCATCAGGTTAGGTTAAGAGTTAAACCTAAACCTCGTCATTTGAGGTATCTCCTTTTCCCCCTTCAGGTTAAGGGTTAAACCTAAACCTCATCATTTGAGGTATCTTCTTTTCCCCTTCAGGTTAAGGGTTAAACCTGAACCTCTTCATTCAAGATATTCTTTTTCTCTTTCAGGTTAAGGGATAAACCTGAACCTTGTCCTTCGAGGTATTCTTTTTTCCTTTTAGGTTAAGCGATAAACCTGAACCTCGACCTTCGAGGTATCTCTTTTTTTCCTTCAGGATAAGGGATAATCCTGAAAACCCGACAATCATTCCCGCTTTGATTTTCAAATATCTTGAGAATGTCAATCTCCTTTTCAACTTCTAGTTTGAAAATCCAGTGCTCATACTGATGCCTTTTCAAAATCCAGTGCTCGTACTGGTATATTTCTAAAACCTAGTGCTCGTACTAGAATATTTTCAAAAATCCAATGCTCGTACTGGTATGCCTAGCGCTCGTGCTAGTGTCTGGCTAATTGATCAGTGCCCCCCCAGGTTTAGTCTTTGCACTAACCATTCATCAAAATTCAATGTTTTAATTTCAATTTCGACCTTTGGGTCATCCAATTCTCAATCATTTCAAGCCTTTGGGTTATAATTTCATCAAATATTAATCATTTTCAAGCTTTCAGGTTACAATTCCATCAATGTCTATCATTTCCAAGCCTTTGGGTTACGATTTCATCAATGTCTATCATTTCCAAGCCTTCGGGTTACAACTTCATCAATGACTGCCATTTTTCAACCTTCGGGTTACAACTCTATCAATGTGAATCATTTTTCAACAACCAAATTCTGCTTTCAATCTGGTCGAACAACAAATCCTGCTTTCGAGCTGGTCTTTCCATCAAAATCCTGCTTCTGAGCTGGTCTTTCCATCAAAATTTTGCTTTTGAGCTTGTCGAACAACAAAATCCTGCTTTCAAGTTGGTTGAACAACAAAATCCTTCTTTCGAGCTGGTCGAACAACAAAATCCTACTTTCAAGTTGTTCGAACAATAAAATCCTACTTTCGAGTTGGTCGAACAACAAAATCCTGCTTTCGAGCTGGTCGAACAAACAAATTCTACTTTCGAGCTGGTCGGTCAAACAAATCCTGCTTTCGAGCTGGTCAAACAACAAAATCCTGCTTTCGAGCTGGTCGAACAACAAATCCTGCTTTCGAGCTGGTCGGTCAAACAAATTATGCTTTCGAGCTGGTCAGTCAAACAAATCCTGCTTTCGAGCTGGTGAAACAACAAAATTCTGCTTTCGAGCTGGTCCATCAATCAAAATCCTGCTTTCAAGCTGATCGAACAACAGAATCTTGCTTTCGAGCTAGTCGGTCAATCAAATCCTCTTTTCGAGTTGGTCCATCAATCAAATCCTCCTTTTGAGCTAGTCGAACAATAAAAAAATTCTGCTTTCGAGCTGGTCGAACAAATCCTGCTTTCGAGCTGGTCCATCAATCAAATCCTGCTTTCGAGCTGGTCTTTCAAAAACAAAATCCTGCTTTTCGAGCTGGTCGATCAAAATAAATCCTGCTTTCGAGCTGGTCCATCAAAACAACATCCAGTTTTACTGGTAAGGATTTCTAAAACCTCATTTTTATATTATTTATTCTAAATTTTAGCTAAACGTCCCATCAAAATCTATATTAAGTGATTATTTCACAAAGGATTCTCGATAACTTTGCCAATTTGCTAAAATATTTGTTGATTCCAATATTTTACTACATAAAAGAATCACTTCAGATTACCTCTAGTATTTTTTCCAAAAAGCTGAAACTTTTTGCGAAAAAGGATAAAATTCAAATCTTTTCTTTGTTGATCAACCAAAAGAATGAAAGAAATATCCTTGGTATGATTAGCAAAGAAATTTCAATGATATTGAAAAGTCGGAAGCGAATTGATATTGATCATGGTTATGATGCATGTTTAAAGATGACTTTCTGGCAATCAGGCAGTAGAAATATCCTGAGCGATAAAAGAATCCACTTAATCCATATCTCCTCAGTGATTTAAGCTGCAATCAAATATCTATAAACGGGGTCTCTCAATTGTCATCAAGATGAAGACAAATATGCGAGCTAGACCCCTAGGGCCAAAGAAGATTTGGATCGTATTCGAGATGAAGGAGTTTGTGACGGATCCTTCCAGGGAAAGTTCAGATCACCGTCAAGATGAAGGCGAATGTGATGAACCTCCTGACAAACCCTAAAAGACATTTGATTTTTGCTATCATCTAAAGATTTTTGACCAATGAGCCAATATCATCAGTATAATTCCTAAGACAAAGAAGGATCGGAGCATCTCCAAGATGAAGGAGTTTGTGACCTACTCTTCCTAGAAAAAAGAAAAGTCAGGACATCTCCAAAATGAAGGATGATGTCTCCTCGCCAAAAACCCAAGAAAGCTCAAATGACTGAAAAATAGTGCAAAAAGATCATCATGGGAAAACACCCAGATATCAAGCTGCCAAAGTTGCCAGAAATCATCTTTTCTTATGCGAAATTCTTTTATCAATATCTTTTCATTACTTGCTTTTATGAAATTAAGAATATTTCTTCTCTTCTCATATCAGGGAAATGGATAGTTCTCTTGAAGAAAATCATCAGCGCTAAAATTTGAATTTGAATCTTAAGACCGAGGAGTTAACCTCGTTGTAGGGAATACTCTAGGTAAAAGAGGGAATGTCTTTCATACATACATGCACATTTTTCAAGCATTTAAAATCAACTACATTTTTACCTTATTGGCAAAATTTTCTAGCTATTCAAAAATGAAATAAATACTCAATATCTATTTTGATGCAACCTATGAACACCCCAAATTTTTCAAAATCTTTTAAATATTCTCTTTTTGCTCCTGATATCATTTTCTGAGCAATTGAACCACTTTTAAATCTAAATTCCAGTTCATTTCTCAAGTTTTACTGAAATTGAATTCATTTTATATATTTGACTTGACTTCGGGTCCGGATCCATTGTCCAGATCCAAACATGAGTCTCATTGTCCAACTTTTAAATTAAAATTACAGAAAATACCAAAAATAGTTTTTAAATAGCTCGGACAGTCCATCCGACATCCGTTTGGATCCATCATGTTGTATTTCTCGATTCGAGTTCCAAAACTTGAACATTTTCTCAAAACTCGGGTCCGAACCCATTCTTCTGAAGAAATTTCTCCGAAATGGTCAAAAATTCTCAGAAAAATACTTTTGTAAATATTTCTCAGAAAAATACAAAAAAATTAGTGTTTAATCTTTATTTTCTTGTAAAATCTTAGATTTCTACTAAAAATAAATAAATAAATAAAAATAACATAAAAAAATTGGGAAAAAATAAGAAAAGCAAATGGTTTTAAAGCTTAAAAGAGATAAATTTTGCTAAAAATCTCATTTTAAAACCATTTTACAAAAAATTTCTTAAAAGAGACCCTTCTTTTGAAAAAGGAAAATTTTGCAACGGATCGTTCTCGCGCATCCTCTTTCTCGATTCTCCGTCGTCGATTTCAAAACAAACTCTTCCTTCTTGATCCTCCATCTTCAACCACCGAGCCTGGGATTTTCTTTAAAAGCGAGGCATCCAAGCCTCTTTAGGGGGGGAAGCTCTTTTGAAGGATCCCTCTCGCATCAAACATCCATCGCCTCTCACCCCACCATATTCACGAATCTGATTTTCCCCCTTTCTCTCCCTTTTCCTTTACTTTCACCCTGAAGCTTCTCCTCTGATCGATCGAAGAATCTTCAGTTCCAAAAATACAAGTAAGCCAGAAGCGGCTGAAGAAACCTCGGTTCTCTCCTTCAGGACCCCTGCAGAATTATGGTGAGTTCCTACCTCCCCTCATCTCTCAGAAGTTTTCCTCATATTCTAAATTTCCCTTGTTTCCTATCCCATTAAAAGCACGTTTGGTGGTATTGAGTTGCTCATAGCAACTTTGGCCCACCATTGTGCGACATTAACGGAACAACCCCATTCTGACACTTCCATTTTTTTTCCTTTTCTTTCTATGTTTTATTGGTAATTTTTGGTTCATGTAATCCGAATATACATTCGTTTGATTTTTATTTTTATTTTTTTTATTTTTTCGTTTATTTTGGTCCTTCCTTTCATTCGGTTTATGTTTTTTTTTTTCTGTTCATCTGTTGATGGTCGGATCCCTGTTCATTTTGATTACCTGAGGATTTCTCAGATGTCCATTCCCATTCTGGTAACCGGTGGATATTGCTGGTCGCGATAAATCTTGACCTCTCATTTCTACCATGAATAACTTGCTTTCGTTTTTCTTTCTTTTTCTTATTTCTGTAACTTTGCAATTCGAAGTGGTTGAACTCCTTTTAGCTAAGTGCATCCTCTGAGATTGCATTTTTGTAAATGATAATCTGGAGCTGCTGATTCATTCGAGTGATTTGTCTTCTTTAAAATTGCATTTCTGCAATTAATGACAGGAAGATGTCACTCATCCTGGCCATTTTTTGAGGACATATTTTTTTGCAATTTGAGATTCGGAAGTTTTGTTTCTTTAATTTGTTATTTCCCTCCATATCATCTTCAGTCAATGGTCATGTCTACATTTCATACCCATTACGTTGATTTGTCATTTAGATATCCTATTTAGAAGTTTTGAATATATTGATTTTCCGTATTTTGAATCACCTGCGTTGAGTTCTCAAGAGATGAGCTCATCTTTGTTTTCATTAACATCATCCAAGAGATTGTTGGTCACCTCTTTACATAGGTCAGGCCTGGAGGAGCATCACTCTTGGGATGGAAAGCTCTTTAGACCGGTTGCTATCTCTGTAAAAAAAAAATGAGAAAAGGGAAATTTGGTGGATGATAGACCTTCCTGTTGTTAAAGTAAAAAAAAAAATGAATGGATAGCCTGACTGTGGTTCGTCCAATTGCTGAACCAAGATCAAGGTCAGATCTCTGTCATCAGTGATATTAATCTTTTTTTTTTACCTGAACTTGGGTATATCTGCATTTGCTAAAAAAAAAGTCTATAATTTTGATGTCTGATATGCATTTGTCATCATTAAATGCATTTTTGTTTGCTAATCCGAAAGAAGATCAATTTAGCATGTTGCAATCCATGTTTCTTGAAATTGAGCGATTGTTGCTCATTGGAAATTTTCGATCCTTGGTTGTCCCGGGTTGATCAGCCCCTTTGCATTAATCTCGGGCAATTGAAGAGCAAAATGTGGAAGTTATAGTATCACCTTGCAATATGCTTGAAACGCCGGATATTCACTTTTGTTTGAAGGATGGGTTTAGGTCACTTAATCTGGGCATTTGCCCCCAAGTCGAATACTCTTAGGCTTGAAACATCACAAATGAGAATATTGGAACTCAAGAGATGCAGAGTGTTGTCTCAAGTTGCAATCGATTGTCCAAGTTGTCTCTCTCTTGATGCATTCTTTTTTTTTTTTTTTTGCTATCAACTTCAGGATGGTTGCCTCCATAGCCTTCCACTTCATCTTTCGCAATTCCACTATTGTATATCCATCCCCATCTCTCCTGCTATTTCATCAAATTGCATCCCCTATTATACAGCACTACCTCCAGCACCCTCCTGTATGTCTTACCCTTACTGCCACTTGCCCTTTCCTTCTCCACTTTCCTGCACCATTGATGTCATCATTCCACATCACCGTTCCTCAACACTATACCTACAACACCTTGCTGTAAATTGCCTTACTTTGCTACAGCTATACTACCCAACCCACGTCATCCATCTGCATTTTTCGGCAAATGGTACTGTTCATCATAACAGCACCCTTTGCGGTTCCTGCTGCTGCATCTACAACATGTACGATACCCCTCAACCATCTACTACCTGATAGCTCCCTCACAATACTTCTGTAGCTATGCCATAATAGCACCTCCACCGTCTCCAGCCCATTTCCTGCTATATTCCACACTTCATTAACCCCTGCTGCAGCATATTACCATTACTCACTCTAATGCCACTCACTGCTATTGCAGTGAACCCCTCACAGGCCATTCGGCCTCACAACATCCCATTGATGTCTCAATACCCAGCATATCTCCATCTGTTGTGATTACCCCAGTAGCACACCCAGCCAATTACTGCGATCTCACTTGTATACGACCCCATCACTTGCTGTCCAGCATTAACAAATACCACAGCTTATCTCCAGCTCTTCCCAACACTCATACTTCATTCACCTATTACCACTTCCACAGCACACGTGCATCACTTTCCCACTTGCTGCACATCAGCAACTCTTGCCACACTTACCCCTTTGCATATAGCACTAGCGGTCATTTGCACATTCACAACATCTCGTACATTGCATTTACATTCCAGCTCCACTGACTGACCATGTAAAGTCCATGATTGATGATATAAGAACCCCTATGTTGCTGCCTTTAAAAGAAATCTGTCAACATGTTGTATGCCATCAACTTTTGCAAATCTAGTTGCAGTTACTGGGGATATGTCCTGTTGCTGTAAAGACAATTTACCAACATAGGCAATTGATCTGTTGCCAATGAAGTTGCTACCGATAAAGGTAAGTTACAGACCAACTGTTGTTAAAGTTGATGTGTCATATATAATCAATGTGTCAGCTAGGACCATTGTGATGTGCTGACTGGAAGCACTCTGAATAGCATTACTGGCCTTCACCCATACACTTCTTTGCTATAATTGCAGCAATCCTTCACTGCTATTGTATTCAACATCCTTTCACACCACATTTATTACACAACACCCTTCACCCTACAACACCTGTTATTACTACACTTTTATACCATCTACACTAGCTTCTACAGTAAATCTTTCACCATGCCACAACAACCCCTCCACTCAGCACTATTCACCTTCACTTCACTATTCAGAGTATGTTGTTTATCCTTTGTCTCTTCTCATCTTCTTCCACTAACATTCACCTCTCACAGTGTATTCCTATATATATATATATATATGTGTGTGTGTGTATGTAGGTCTCCAGTTCAACATCCTATATCTCATTGTATTATATGAACTTCCTCATTAAGCATAGGGTATATCATATACATTTTTGGCTTTCGATTTAGAATATTCATTCTTTAGCAGAATGGACATTTTTAGGTATGTCTTTAATTTTAATATAGCATTGTTTCAATTCTCCTTCTATATTTTGCCTATTATCTTGTGCTAACTCCATCTTTTGCAGGAAATACATGGAAAATGCAATCCCCTTCTTAGCTTAGAAATTCCTTATTTAAGTCAATGATGAAATAGTTAGATGATCATGAGAAATTTTACATTTCCAGCTTTTAGATAGAATGAATGAGCATAGTCAATATCATGAATGGCTTGCTTTCATACTTTTTGCCTTTATTTTTCAAAATCTCACAATGGTGAAACACGAATGGCACGTGCACCATTTTGTAAGAGGTAAATTAATTCTAAGTTGATGATTTACATCAACGACCATAGTCGGTATGTAAACAAGACTTAGTATTTTTATCTTTTATAAAATAACATTGGACCCACACTGGATCCTCTTAAAAAATAATCATATTTTTAAATATTTCCTTCTTTTATTAGAGTTTAACTTAAAATTGGCTCAAGATATATACCAATGGCCATAGTCAGGGTATATTGAGAGTTAATTTCATTTTAAATTCTATAAAAGCACAAAAAATGTATTTCATTCTTCACTTGAATTTAAATGTGGTTATTATATAATATATTCAATGACCATAGTCAGGGATATATTATATCTTCAACCCCATTCTTAATTCACTTAAAGAATGAAATAACTTTTCAAAAACCAATTTCAAAATTATTCAAATTCATTCATCATTTAGGATAGAATTGCATCATATTTTCAAGATTCTTTTTCAGAAATCCAAGTGATTTCCTTCATATATCTTCTTCACTTCTCAAATCAATTTTCAACTCTTGTAAATTCAAATGTCATTTTCAGATTCTAACTTTAAATTCGAAGTTCAATTTGACTTTGAAATTCATTTGTATATCCAAAATTCAAATTCTAATTCAAATCAAATTTCAAAGTTTAATTTAAACTTTGAAATTTCTGATTCATCTTCTGGTTCCAAATTCAAACTTCAAATTCAAAGTCTAAATTGACTTTGAAATTCATTTGTATATTCAAGATTCAAATTCTAAATTTCATTTTCCAAGTACGATTCAAACTTGGAAATTCTTGATTCATCCTCTGAATTTAAAAACTCCAAATCCATTTCAGGATTCAGGATTCAACTTTCATATTGGATCTCAGACTTCAGATCCAATTTCACTTTAGGATCCAGAATACAGTTTCACTTTAGATCTCAGATTTCAGATCAAATTCCATTTTTAGGATCCAGAATCCAATTTCACCTTGGATCTCAGACTTCAGATCCAAATCCATTTTAGGATCCAGAACCCAATTTCATTTTGGATCTCAGACTTCAGATCCAAATCCATTTTAGGATCCAGAATCCACTTCCACTTTGGATCTCAGACTAAAGATCCAAACCCATTTTAGGATCCAGAATTCAATTCCATCTTGGATCTCAGATCCAAAATCTATTTCAAATTTCGGATCCAATTCAGATTTCAGATTCAAAGATCCAGACTTTGGATTCAAATTCCATCTTGAAATCCAGATTTCAAATCAAGTTCTATTTTCAATTCCAACTTTCAAAACCAATTCCATTTCATTTCCAGATTTCAAAATCTAAATCCACTTACAGATCAATATCTGGATTTCTTAAATTCATTTTTATACCATTTGGATTTCTCAAATCCATTCTAAATTTCAAAATTCAAAATCTAAATTCAATTCCATCTCAAGTATTCATTTCCTTTTCTAAATTCAAGTTCAGATTCAAAGTCCATTTCCGACTTTGAAACTTCATTTCCTTTCATTTTAAAGCTTCAAGTCATTCTTTCTCAAAATCAAGATTTATTCTTTCAACTCTGATTCACTTCAAAGACTTAGAACTTCTCTGATCTATCTCAAGTTCTAAAATTAGATTCAATCATTCATAAATCATTTCTTCACTCCCTTATCAAGTTCATCTCAGAATACTTGGAAATTTTCAAAACATCTTTTAAAGGAGCATACATCTTTGCATTGCACAAGTATGATTCTTTGTGCATTTAGACTTAGGATAAATTCTTAGATGATATTTAGGCAAAGCAAAAAGGCATAAATTCGATCCTTGGTTCAATTACCCCTAGTAAAGGTGCCAGGAATGGTCGAACCTCGTACCGACGAGCGAATCCCGTCTCTCCATTTTTTTCCCACAATATATTTCAAAATGGAGGCGAGTTAAATTTGCTAAATATTTTCAAATCAAGGTCAAGTGAGACGCCGCAAAAGAGTTCCTCTCTCTCTTTTCTTTCTTTCTTTTTTCTTCTCTCTTTTATTCTTCTCCCTTCAAAAAGGAGGAAAATAGGGGCTAGAAAAGGAAAAGAGAAGGAAGAGAGAGAAACCATAAGAGAGAAAAAATTTTGCGATGATCACACAACCTGACATTGTTTATATTTTTTCGAGGAGAGTTACCTCGTTCTGACGAGGTATTTCTCTCAGTCCCATCATGGTTTTCCCCATCAAGGAATCCATGCTCTATATATCCATTCAGGAAAGGATTGAACTTGAGCTTCATCTCACGAGGCATTTTTTTCAAAAATGTCACATCAAAGTCCTTATGTATTCCTTTTTCCCCATTCAGGTAAGGGCTAAACTTGAAATTCATTTTTAAATATTCTTCATCCCATCCAGTTTAAGGGCTAAACCTAAGTCATTCCAAAAGCTGATCTCGTCTCACCCATGAGACTTGATCAAAATTCTTATTTTCCACCATTTTGGGACCTTCACTCAAAGTCTCATCATGATTTCCTCATTTCTGTTATCTAGTCATATCATTTTTGAGGATTTCGTCTCCCCAAAGCCATTCAGGATAAGGTTTTGAACCTGAGAAACCATGTCTTTCAAAATAAATTCTTCCACACCTAGTTCAGGTTTGCTCACTGGGGTATTTTTCAAAAATTTGGAGTGTTTTCTTTGCCACTAAGCTCGGCTTTCAACCGGCTTAGAAGCAAAGAGGGGCATCTGTGAATACCCCAAATTTTTCAAAATTTTGTAAATATTTCCTTTTTGCCCCTAGCCCCATTTGCTGAATAATTGAGTCAGTTTTAAATCAAAATTCCAGTTTATTTCTCGAATCTACTGGAATCTAAATTCATTTTATATATCTGACTCAATTTTGGATCCGAATCTAGTGCCAAAATCCAAATCTGGGCCTTGTTATCCAATTTTTAAATTAAAATTACAAAAATACCAAAAAAATAGTTTCTGAATGGCTCGGACAGTCCATTGAGCATCCAATTGGATCCACGACTCTATATTTTTTATTCAAGGTTAAAAACTTGAATATTTCCTCAAAACCCAAATCCAAACCCGTTTTCTGAAGAAATTTTCAAAATTCAAACCTGAATTCTCAGAAAACCCCTCTTTTATAAATATTTTTAAATCATAAAAAAATAGTTTAAAATCCTTTTGTTTCCTCATAGTTTTAAAGTTTTTTTTTATTTCAAAAGCACAAAAAAATAGAAAATGCCAAGAAAAGAACAAAAAAATATAGAAAAAGAAAAGGGAATTTGAGAAAGATTTAGCTTAAAGCCCTCTTTTGAAAATATTTCATGCTTAAAACCCCTTTTAGAAAAGTTTATCAAAAGGAGCACTATTTTCAAAAATTTCTTAAACCCAAGGGACCCGATTTGCAAATTTTATAATGGTTTTTTCTTATAAAACCATTGCAAAGGAGATCGAGTTTTTCATCGCCTTTACCCCAGCATTTCTCGATGCGTCTTCTATTTCACGATTCGTTCTCACCTTCCCATTCTCTCATCTTCATCTGATCCCTTCCCCTTCATGATCAAGCCTCTGAATCCCCTCTTCTTCTTCAGTAGGAGAGGATTTCCACGGTAGAGAAAGAGGAGCTCCTCCCTTTTGATCTCTCCTCCTTCCTTCAAAACCCCTGCAAGCATGGTAAGAACCCCTTTCATCATCCCTAGGTTTTTGTTTTATAGAGTATTAACGCTGGTTTAGGATTTTGATTTCTTCTATTTTATCTACTTACATATAATTCTGCATTTTAATTTCTAGGATTTATCTCTGTTTTAAATTCATCATGGATTTTCGATTTTCATCTTTCTTTATGTACTGATGACCGACGATGCCTCTCAATGGCATCGCCGATTCATCTATTTTTTTTTTTAGTTTTACCTTTGCATTCATTTTACCTTTTCCCTTTGTATTTTGATTTTCTTTTCGCAGAAGCTCCATCTTAAACGCTTTAACTCTGTTACTCTCATTTTTGTCCCATCAAGAGGCATAAAAAGTAGGATTGACCTACATATAGCAATGTTGATCCTCCTAATGCGACTACAGCAAATGGAACAATTAGGTTCCAACAAATTTTTTTTCTTTTTTTTTATCCGCGTTTTGATCTCTTTTGGTGATTTCTTATTGTCATTTTTGTTGTCTTTTGATTTGCGATTTCTCTTCCATATCTGATTTCCAATTTTCTTTTAGCAATCGGTTTGTGCATCGAGGATCGAATCCCTGTTTGTTTTGACCATCTGCTGATTTTCAAGATTTTTGTTTTCATTTTGACCACCAGTTGATCCTGACAGTCACGAGGATCTTGATTTCCTGTTTTAAGCTTTGCTCAGCATTTTAAGTCCCAATTTATATTTGATTTCTCGTTTTAGTTGGCATTTGATTCCCCCCCTCCCCCCCCCCCCCCCCCCCCTTAATCTTATTTATGATTCATGGTGTTTCACCCATTTGAATTACCATTCATCCCGTTGCAATTTTTTATGGTTTCTAATGTCTTTTCCATTTAGGTCCCCCATTTCTTTCTTTGGATCTTCTCCTTCTTCTTCTTCACGAATTCCTCTGCCAAATACCTCTTCCCTTTTTTCCCTTTACCTTCTCCCTAGAGTTTCTCCTCTGGTCAGCGAAGGGATCTTCAGTTCAAGTAAGAAAAGTGGAAGAGTCCCCCGTAGCTGTAAATCGCATAAGAGGTTCATAACTGCCACGTTGAAAATTAAATGGGGGTCAAATTACAAAGGTTCAGGAAGATATCGAGGCAGAGCCTGCTACATTCATCTTCATAAGCCATACTCGGTCATATATTCAGAAGTATAGTGAAGCCAAAATTTGTATGTGGAGCTGTATTCACATCCTTCCAAAGAATTTTACAAAGTTCACAGTAGTAATCAAGTTGTGCATTCATTTCAATTCATTTTAAGCATCATTCACTCTGCAGTCATTCATAGAACTTTGATGTATGGGTCGAACAGTTTCTGGTAAAATGGTTGTTTTGTGCTCTCCCGGATTTAAGTATTTTGCTTATGATCTCTGCGTGTTGATCAATTAAAGGATTGTCACAGTAAAAACATTGTTGTACATAGTTGAAATTGCTTGCTCTCACAGAAATTCTGGCCGTGACATGTGTGTCATGACCACCGAGGTTCATATCTCATGAGAAGCTAGGGACAATGGAGTCATTAGTTTGTCATTCATGAATAGTTGACATATTTCCCATATATTAGCTAATGGATAATGAAACTGTCATAGCTATGTATCTTTTTATTTTATCTCAGTTGTTTAGAAGATGGTGGCATTCTTCTTAGCTAGCAGTTACAGGTTGTAAATAAGAGGTTGCTAAAGATTTGAGAGCATTAATTCAGTAAACTCCATCGATGGGATGCATACATATACTCACAGGTAATGTAACTCTCCTCCTTTCAACGCTTCTTATGGTAGCTTGCCTGCTCCGATTTCATTAATTTTACGTAATTTATTATTTGCTTCTGTTCATTATGGATTAATATCTCTTTCCTATAATTCATTATTTATGTCTCATTAGTATGTTTATATTTTCCTTACAGCATGGCATCACTTTTCATCCAGTTTCATTTGCACAAAAATTGTGTTTGTATTTCATCACCAGCTACATTCGTCCTCCTATCGTTCTGAGGGGATTTCCGCAATTCACTAATCCATCACCTCCACCCATTATATCACCATTTTGTTCATCTTGCTACCAAACAGACCCGAGTTCTGTTAGAATCAATTAGAGCAATCATCCTTAACTAGTCGGTGACTGCAGATGAACTGGCCTCTAAAAGTGCAGTAAGATCAAGGCAATAAGCACTAGAGGGGGGTGAATAGTGCTTTTAAAAATTGTCTGCGGAATATTAATGGATTTTGCGATTTGAAAAGCAATCACACAAAGAAACACAAGAATTTATCTTGGTTCGGTCTTTCCCGACCTACATCCAGTCCCCAAGCAAAACCCGCTTGAGATTTCCACTATCAACCTTTTGTAACTACAAGATCATACACAGACCAAATCCGGTCTCACTTCCAGTAACACACCTACTGAAAGCAAACAACTCCTTTAAACCAAGGAGTCCTTCCTTTTACAGAAAATAAGTAACAACTTACAATACAACCTATGAGCCCTTCTTTTGAATGCAAATGAGATGCAATTGGCTTTTAAGGTTGTTGAAATACTCTACTCACGAATTCACTATCTCTCAAAGGAATTTGAGTGAAAAACTGAAGTGAAAAATATCACGTGAGTGAGAAAATGAATATGAGTGAAAAGCAAAGAGTAATTGATTCAAATTGATTGAATTAAAGTTATTTTGAGTGTAAAATGCACTCATATTTATAGTTGAAAGTTTCCATACGTTGAGGGTACGAAAGGGTGTCAAAACAGTCCATTTTGAACGATCAAAACGTTTGAAAAATGAAAAGACACACCTTTTTGAAGTTTCAGGAAAAACGACAAAATTAGTCGACTAAAACAGTAGTTAGTCAGCTAATAGTTAGTTATTAGTAGACTGCCAGTTATCGTCGATCAACTGATCTGTTTATCGAGCCCTTTCAAAATCTAAACTTTTGAAACTTAGTCGACTAGAGATAAAATTAGTCGACTGATAATATCATCAGTAGACTGAAAAACCTTTTAGTCGACTGCTGCTAAAATCTTCTGAAAAACATACATTCTGTCTGGTCGATTGATAAAATCATTAGTCGACTGCTGCTAAATTTTCAGAAAACACATGTTCTGTCCAGTCGACTGATAAAGTCATTAGTCGACTGCTGCTAAATTTTCCAGAAAACAGACATTTTGTCCAGTCGACTGATAAAACCTTCGGTCGACTAATTTGACAAAAATGATTTTTTAGAAAATATGGCGCGAAAGGATTAGTCGACTGGTGAGTCTATTGGTCGACTAATAAACACGAAAATTTAAGAAAAGAGTTTTCTAAAAAGATTTTCATGAGGGGTTCTTTTAGAAAAGTTTTTCTAAAGACTTTTTAGGCGAAATGCAATCGAAATATGCACTCTAAGTAAGGCTCTTACAAGAATCTAAGACTTTTAATGAATTTAACATTTGCACACTAGTCTTCAAAGATTCTTTATCGAATTTTTCAATGTTTGTCATCTTTCTTCATCGCCTTAGCTGAAATGCAGTTGATTTACTTGTTCATCATCAAAACCTTGTACTTGAAGTATCATGTATGGCTTCATTGTCGTAACAATCTCCCCCTTTTTGATGATGACAAACTTAATCAAAGATGAAGCATAGAGATTTTACTCCCCCTATCAATATGCTGCAAAACATTAAAAGTTAGCACATTTAAAGCACATATATCACATATTGATTGGTTTGCATTTTCATTCATCATTACTTCATGCATTAAATTTTTTTTTTATAAATGCAATTTTCAATGCTTTCTTTTTCTCTTAATTTCGCATTTCTCGTGCAAGATCTTCTGCAATTTCGATTTTTTTATATCTTTTTCTCCCCCTTTGTCAGAATAAAAAAGAGTAAGGGCAGAAATAGCATAAGCAAAATGGAGATACAAGTTTAAAATATTACAACCCATAAAGTATCAAAGTTTAGTAAAGACGGAACATAAAGATCAGAAAAGTAAGTTGAGAAAATCCTTGATTGAAGTAATCTCTTTCTGAATCGAAGATAGTTGTTGAGTCACATCTTCACGAAAAGTGCGTTCATGCAGCTCCAAAGCTTCCAGTCACTGCAAAACTTCATCATTGTCTTGACTTGTAGAAAAGTTCTTTCTTTTTGCTTGAGATGAAGGTGTCGCAAAAGATGGTGAGGGTTCAGAAATTGATGGTTCAGTAGGATCAGATGGTTTAATTTGATCAACATTTAAATGAGGCAGATATTTAATTTTCATTCTTTTAAAAATTGTTTGATCAAAAAACTCCTTTTGCTCAATATATTTTTCATTTGTTAAAGGAACTTTGAAATGTCTGAAAATACGAGTTAGAAGACATCCATAAGGAAGAAATGGTTTTTGTTTCCACAAATTAGTAAAATACACATTGGCCCAATTTACAGAAATATTTTCAAATAAAACATAAAGAGCCATAGAAAGATCTGTGGAATAATAATCAAAAGAACCAGTTTTAGGTAGAACATTGTGTGCAAGGATTCGTCCAGCAATGCGTGCACGAGTTTGAAGATTAGTATTTTTGAAAGGAGGGCAGTGAGGTGCACCTGGAAGAAGAATTTGTTCAAAAATTCTCTCATCATTCAGTTCAACAGTGTTGAAAAGAGTGTCTGAAGATGGAATTTTTAGGATTTCTCTAAGTAGTTTAGAATCAAACTCGATTTCAACATCACAAACAAGAGAGGACAGAACTCCAGTTTCATGATCAAAATGTAAATTCGTATAAAATAAGTGAATCAGAAAAGGATAGTGAAGGGTATCTGCACAGGCATCAAAAAGATGTGAAATTCCTGAAAATAATTCTCTTATTTTGTAACAAGAAAACAGATGAAACAGTACATTTCGGCCTGGTAAAATAGGTAGTGCAGAAATCGATCCAAAAGTATCATATAAAAGAGGTTTTCGAAGTAATCTGAGAAAAAATCCATGTCTTGAAGAAGGTGTAAGAAGAGGAGAACCTAAACCTTTTGCAGATGCAGTCTTCAAACGAGGCATGGTTAAAAAAAAACAGATTCACCTCAAAAAAATAATAGCTGCAGAGAATGATATTGACTTTCAAATGTCGTCCGGCGGGAGGAAGATGTTGTCATGCGTCGTAAAGGAGAACCAATGCAACAAAAATAGAGGAGGATACGGTGGCTGGCGGCGGGTGAGAAGGCTATCACAAGGGGATTCCGACGATGGCTGAAGATACACCATCACGGCAAGAGGATTTCGGCGAGATCTGAAGATGCGCCATTTACTGCTAGAGGATTTCGGCGTTCCCTGTCACGGCCAGAGGATTCCGGTGAGGATAGGTTCGAACGGCACTTCGAGGGTTTTTCAGAAGAGAGAGAGGAGAGAGAGAGAGAGAGAGGGTTTTGTTTTAAGGATTTCGTTCCTTTTAAAAAAAAATGAAAAGGTACAAAAATGAAATGATGTCAAAAATGGGTGTTAAAAAATTCAAGGGGTATCGAGTCCCTTCAGTTAAAATTTAAAAAAAAATTAGTCGACTAAAAATTTATCGGTCGACTAAAAATGTGCGACTCATTCTAAAAATTTTTAAAGCATCAGTAGACTAGAAATTTATCGATCGACTAATATGGTGCGATTCATTCTAAAAAAATTTAAAATCATCAGTCGACTAAAATTTTATCGGTCGACTAATAATGTCGATTTTGAGATTTTGTTCAAAAATCAACATTTTTATAACACTACAACAAAGTAGTAGATTAGCGACGACCACATTCCGTCGCTAATCCGTCGCTAACATGGTTAGCGATGGATTAGCGACAACGAGGCGACAGTATGCTTACGTCGCAAATATTTCGACGCTAACTGGCGACGGAATTATTCTGTCGCCAGGTCCGTCGCTAATTGCGACGGAATAACGAGCGCTATATTCCGTCGCCAATCCGCCGGTACTAAACGGCGACCATGGCTTGGCGACGGATTTAATTCCGTCGCTAGATTAATATGAATAGCGACGGATGGTTCCGTCGCTAATCCGTCGCAAACACGAAAAAAAATTTAAAAAAAAATTATTTGAAAATTAATTACCGAGAACTGTACAATTTCTATTTCCTGTACAATTTATATTTCCTGTAAATAAAAAACAAACCACACAAAAAAATTCATATAACAAGTATCTACAACAATTAATCGTTCCACCTTAAAATTAAGAAGTTTAATTATTTACAATTCAACAATTACAATTAGGAAAAATAAAAAAAATAGAACTTCTTCAACACAGTCCTCTAATCATCGCCAAGATTTTGTGCGTTTTCTTGTTCATTGTCTTTATCTGTCCCTTCAGCTCCACTACCCTGATTATCGCTAGCGGCCTACACAAGAAAAAAACAGTCAGTATTGATAAACAAAATATAATGAAATAAATTACACACTATATGTGATTCTATCATGTGCTCATGTGTGATCTAAGGCAATAAAAAAACTCTATATGTGATTCTATCATGCTCATATGTGTGCTAAAGCAGTCAAAAAATTGAATATGTGATTATAGCATGTTCATATGTGTTCTAAGGCATCTAAAAAAACTCTATATGTGATTCTACCATGCTCAGATGTGCTTTAAGGCAGGCAAAAAACTATATATGTGATTCGATCATGCTCGTATGTGTGCTAAGGCAGTAAAAAAATTGAATATGTGAATATAGCATGCTCATATGTGCTCTAAGGCAGGCAAAGCCAAAAATTTTATATGTGATTCTATCATAAATGATATATAACATGTTCATATGTGTTCTAAGGCAGTAAAAAAACTCTATATGTTATTATAGCATGCTCATATGTGTGCTAAGGCAGTCAAAAAACTGAATATGTGATTATAATATGCTCATATGTGTTCTTAGGCAGTCAAAAAACTGAATATGTGATTATAGCATGCTCATATGTGTTCTAATGCAGTCAAAAAAACTTTATATGTGATTCTATCATGCTCATATGTGCTCTAAGGCAGACAAAAAGTTATATATATATATATATATATATATATATATATATATATATATATATATATATATATATATATATGTGATTCTATCATGCTCATATGTGTGCTAAGGCAGTCAAAAAATTGAATATGTGATTATAGCATGTTCATATGTGTTCTAAGGCATCTAAAAAAACTCTATATGTGATTCTACCATGCTCAGATGTGCTTTAAGGTAGGCAAAAAACTATATATGTGATTCGATCATGCTCGTATGTGTGCTAAGGCAATCAAAAAATTGAATATGTGAATATAGCATGCTCATACGTGCTCTAAGGCAGGCAAAGCAACTTTATATGTGATTCTTTCATGCTCATATGTGTGCTAAGGCAGTAAAAAAAATGAATATGTGATTATAGCATGTTCATATGTGTTCTAAGGCATCTAGAAAAACTCTATATGTGATTCTACCATGCTCAGATGTGCTTTAAGACAGTCAAAAAAACTATATATGTGATTATACCTGAGAGGGACCTGGAATCGAAGATCCCCTATCCTGAACAGCGGCCTTGATCTCATTTCGGAGAAAGGGGGCGACGGTGTATTGGAAGTAGTTATTCAGTGATTCATTAATGATCTCGGGTACATCATCACTGAAAAGAATAGTCGGCTGCTTGGAGCTTATGTCGGCGCAAGAAGTCGGTGAGTCGTAACTGGAAGAACCAATAACTGGTGAAGTGTTCATATTACTCTCAAACCCGAACACGCGACCTTTTTTGGGTTCACCTGCTGCAGTCACCCATGCTGTAGGATCAAATGATGGATGCTGAGTAGCGTCTTCGCCATATCGCTCTACCATATGTTGCTCATATGCCTCCTACAAAATAATGTTTAAAGTATTCATTAATAATTAATGATAACATTATGATAACTTGCATATATATTGCAATGATTATTAATAGAATTAATACATACCGTTGTCGTTCTCGCCTTCTCTGATACGAAGACTCCCGTGGTCTTCCGTTTATGTGTTTCTACAAACACATCCTTATATGGTACACTGTCTCCTTTTTCTGCTTCCTGCGAAGTTAAATGACAAAAGATTTAGTACACAAGTTTGCAACAATACTTATAAAATTAATATTATATATTGATGAGTTACCATTTTCTTTAGGTGGCTCCCAAATGTCTTAGATCCACCTGTGTGTAGATGGGCTTTGGGCATCTTCAATCAATTTTGTGAAGCCTTCGCAGAGCGATTTTTAAATGCATCTTCCGCCCACTTATCGCACATTTCATCCCAGTAATCTCTCCTGATAGTAATAGGACCATGGCCCTTCCACAGTAATGGATCATCTACTATGCCAGATGCTTTTTTTGCTGCAGTCTTCATAGTGTGCAGCATGTCTGCAAATCGATTGGCAGTCACCTTCTGTCACACCTTCCTTGCATCATTTTCTTTCACCGTAGTTGCGAAGCGATTCGAAGCCTACAAATATTTTCAGAAAGTTAGTAGACATTGCTTAAATAAATTAAATATGAAACACATTAACTATGAGGAACAACTGTATACCATGAATGAGGACCACAATCTGTCTAACACCTCCTTTGGATACTCTTTCCATTGAGCAACTGGTCCTGGTAGATGTTGAAGAAGTGAATTCCTAATCTCCCGTACTACTTCTTGTGGCTCAAACCTCGTGCTGCACATGAATTGTTACATAGTAAATATCAATATAAAATATTTAAAAGATATGCAATAATTGAAAATAAATACTTACGATCGATTATCGATATACACTATTCGAATGAGTCTTCTTGTGCCAACCTGAGAAGACCCTGTTTCCTGTGTTGGCTGTTGACTTGTGTGATCAACTGGTGTAGGTGGGTCGTGTACAGGCGCAACATCATCTGTAAAAAAATACATTAGAAATTCTCAGAATGTGCATTTGAACTAATCAAGCATCTAATTAGTTATATGATATACCTATCACAGGAGCCCGTGAAGATGAAGGTTGAGCCTGGCTACTACTGGATGAGCGACCACTATAACCTCCACGAACCATATTCTAACAAATAACATATGTCATACAATACATTCAAATAATTCACATCAAGTATTACAATGCATTCAAGTCATTCACATCAAGCATTGCAATGCATTCAAATAATTCAAATCATTGACATCAAGTATTGCACTAATTCAAATCATTCGTTAATTGCATAAATTATAATACATTCAGATAATTGAAATCATTCACATCAAGTATTACAATGCATTTGAATCATTCGTATCAAGTATTACAATACATTCAAATAAAATTTTTAATCATTCACACCAAGTATTGCAATACAACTCACATCAAGTATTACAATGCATTTAAATAGAGGTTTGTAGTATAAGATTTTGCTCACTAGCTTGAGAATTCTTCCTCGTCACTAGTTTGACTTTCTTCTTCTTCATTGTTTGCCCATCCACTTGGTACATCATTTGGATCACATTCCTCTATGAATGTTTCATCGGCCAATGAAGATATGACATGCATATCATGCGCAACATCGTGACCATAAGTGAAGTCACAGACATCATCTGATTGATAGTAATCATTGTCTTCAGCTAACTCATCTTCCTGTAACTGATCATACTCGGGGTATAGTTTGGATTTCACCTTGCAAACTGCCCACCATTCATTTCTATCTGACTTTTTTATACTCGGATATGAAGTATAATAAACTTGTTGAGCTTGCGAGGCTAATATGAATGGTTCATATGTTCCAAACCTGGATTTATGATTCACCTCTACAATGCCTGAAGCTTTGTCGAGTCTTGTTGCAGTTGGATCAAACCAATGACACTTGAATATCGTAACCCTGTTATTCATGCCTAAGTAAGTCAACTCCATTATTTCCTCTATAACACCGTAGTAATCATGTTCATTTTCACCGTAGCTGCTACCCTTGACACACACGCCACTATTTATCGTTGATTTGTTTATACCGTAGTCTTTTGTATGGAATCGATAACCATTTACGATATACCCGTTGTAGCATTGCACAACTTTTGTCGGACCATTTTCTAAATCACATATTCCTTGATCTTTAACATCACCATTGCGAACCTACGCACAAACATAAACAATGATTGTGATCACGATCAATTAAGTAACTTAGTGTTGTTTATAAGTACAAAATTTATGTTAGCTTCTTTACCAACTGTTTCAACCACTCCACAAACTTAGTTTCACGTTCTTTTTGTAGTTCTGCATCAGTGAGATGTGAAACTTCGTTTTGCAACTCGAGATCAAATCGTCTGCAAACCACAAATACTTATATTACCGAGTCATGTATCCACATATAGAACATAAAAGGATTTATAATTGAGTTGCATATACATATACTTACTCGATGTATGGGTCGATCGCTGAGCAATTAAAAAGAATATAGATGTGTGCTGCATCTTGCTCTCGATCTGTCAATAGCCTTGATCGGCAACTACCAAATGCATGCCCAAGTGGTTGAAATATCGACAGCTTGTCAGCTACAGTTATTTGTTCTCCATCATCGTTACGGGGCGGGCATGTGTAACGTGTTGGAATATGAGGTTCGAAGTACATAGATGAGAAATTTGAAATCTCTTCTAAAGTGTACGCCTCACAAATAGAGCCTTCTACTCTTGCTTTATTACGAACCTTTTTTTTAGGTCGAACATGCATCTGACAAGAATATACATTTCAAATTTTAAATATCTGTCATTAAAGAGACAAATATAAAAAAACATATACCTTTCAAATGGGTACATCCATCGATATTGCACAGGGCCACCAACCCTTAGTTCATATGGCAGATGTATGATCAAATGTTCCATAACATCGAAAAATGCTGGCGGAAATATCTTTTCTAACAGACAAACAGTGGTGATGACAGAGTCCTCGAGATTCTTTACATCTGATACAACGACCTCCGATGCGCACAATGTTCTGAAAAATCCGCTCAACACAGACAATACCTTCCATATAGGTTTGTCTAACATATCATGGAATGCTAGGGGTATCAATCGTTGCATAAAGATATGACAATCATGGCTCTTCAACCCATATAACTGTCCATCGTCAATCTTCACAGCCCGAGCAATGTTAGAGACATATCCATCTGGAAATCTCAGTTGTCTCAACCATTGACATACATGCTTTATTTGATCAGGTCCGAGCACGTACTTTGCCTTTGGTTTCAGTACTTTGCCATTATACTCTTTGAGTTCCAATTCTGGTCTTTTACATATTAATTTTAAATCCATACGGGCCTTCGGATTATCCTTCGTTTTTCCTTTAATATTCATTACTGTATTGAACACATTATCAAACACATTTTTCTCTACATGCATCACATCCAAATTATGTCGTATCAATAGGGTCGGCCAATACGGTAGTTCCCAAAAAATAGATTTTTTCGTCCAATTGTGATCCTTCCCAAAACCACAGAAGGGTGTAGGACTGCGGGCATCTGTTAATACATCTGGAAAGTATCGCAATCTTCTTAGAATCTCTATGCCAGACAATCTTGAGGATGGACCTTCCGTTTCGGTTGTGCCTGCTGTAAATGCATTCTTTTGACGTCGGAACGGATGATCGCTGGGTAGAAATCGACGATGGCAATCAAACCAGCAAGGCTTCCTTCCATGCCTCAATCTAAAAGCTTTGGAATCCTCCATGCAGTACGGACAAGCCAACCTCCCATGTGTGCTCCAACCAGATAACATACCATATGCAGGGAAGTCACTGATTGTCCATAGAACAGCGGCCTTCATGTTGAAATTTTGTTTTTTGTGGGCATCATACGTGGTAACACCGTCATCCCACAGTACTTTTAATTCATCAATCAATGGCCTTAGATATACATCAAGATTTTGGCCAGGTGAGGTCGGACCAGGGATCAACAAAGACAAGAAAAGATTTGGACGTTTCATACACAAGCTTGGTGGAAGGTTGTATGGAGTTACAAATACTGGCCAGCATGAGTATGGAGTTGATCTACCCCCAAATGGATTAAATTCATCTGTACATAGACCGAGTCTAACATTTCGCACTTCCATTGCAAAGTTCTGATGAGTATGATCAAAGTGCTTCCAAGCTTCAGCGTCAACAGGATGCGTGATCTTGTTTTCATCGTGTCGAACTTTATTTGCATGCCATCTCATGTGTTTAGCTGTCCTTGAAGACATATACAATCGCTGCAATCTAGGAGTGATAGGAAAGTAGCGGAGTGACTTGTATGAAACTTCCTTTGATCTCGTGCTACCATTGCCTCTTGTCTTTGGCTTGAACCGAGGATGCCCACATGACGGGCATGATATGTCATTTTCCTGCTCCTTGAAATACAACATGCAGTGATTTGGACAAGCATCAATCTTTTTGTAACCCATACCTAGAGCGTTGACCATAACTTTCGCACGATAGAAATTTTGTGGCAATTTCTCATCTTTAGGCAACATACTCTTCACAATCATGCACAAATGGTCAAAACATGATTGACTCAAATTATACTCGGACTTCAAATTCATTAGTTGAAGAACTGCAGACAAGATAGTGTGACTCTCACAACCGTTCCAAAGTGGCTCATCAGCATCTCTAAGTAAATCATAAAATCTACTAGCTGCATCGTTTGGTGATTCTTCATCTATGGCAGTTCTTACATCACTAGAACTCATAGCAGAACCCAGTTTTGTTCCTACAGCATCAAATATCAAATTCGTATATGGATTATCGTGCACCACATTCACCCGTGCATCAAAATCGTTTCTAAATTCTTCTCCATGAAACGTCCAGTTCTGATAATCACTCACAAAACCCTTCCTGTATAGGTGATGTCTAACGCCATGAGGTTCTACAAATCGATTATTCTTACAAATCTTGCAGGGACACCTAATCCGACCTGTGGGATCTACCGTACTGACACTTGCCGTTGCAAATTCAATAAAACTGTCGACACCATCCATATATTCATGCGATAACTCATTGTCCACTATCCTACGGTACATCCATTCACGGTTTGCAGTCATTCTGTCGTATGATGTTACGAATAGTATCCTAACCAGTTAAAAGAGAACCATCAGAATGCTATGATGAAGAAAATATCAAATTTATCATGCAATATATGATGTCATACAATCACAAGAATTATGATGCATGCATTGATAACTTAATATTTTCATGTGCAAACTATTCATGACACGATACATTCATTTGAAGCATGCTTTCAGTATACAATTTCACATGGAAGACATAATCAAATTGAAAGTAACTACATGCAAGCATGGATACAATCACATCAAACATTGCAATACATTAAAATAATTCATATCAAACAAATGTCAAACATGTACCTGCAGCAAACACACTTCAATATCCCACTAACTACTATCATGCCTAGCATGGACTCCGTACTCCAAAAAATAAGAACACTTTCATATTCATACATTAAAATCATGCAAAGCATGATCTCCGAACTCCAACAAAGCAGTCCTAGATATCCACAACTAAGTGAGTGTGTGAACAATAAAGTGTTACATTCAATAAATTAAATAACATGTGATGCGCTTGCATCACTTACTCACCACGGGCATTTACCCGATTTGCATTGTTTTTGTCACTTACTTACCACGGGTGGCGGGGCACAAGCGAGTTCCGTTGAGAAATCTGCAAAAAACACTGTGTTAAAATGAAGTCACCACTTGCCGAAAAAAAAACAAGAGGCAGATGCAGTTTCACAGAACGCAGGGGGCGGCCCCTTTGCCGAAAATGCAGGGGGGCGACCCCCTGCCGGAAATGCAGGGGGGGCGACCCCCTGCGATGTGCTGCCAGAAACGCAGGAGGGCGACCCCCTGCTGCCGGAAATGCAGGGGGGTCGACCCCCTGCCGGAAATGCAGGGGGTCGACCCCCTGCCGAAAACACAGGGGGGGGGGGGGGGGGCGACCCCCTGCTGCCGGAAACGCAGGGGGGTCGACCCCCTTCTGCCGGAAATGCAGGGGGGTCGACCCCCTGCCAGAAATGCAGGGGGGCGACCCCCTGCTGCCGGAAACGCAGGGGGGTCGACCCCCTTTTGTCGGAAATGTAGGGGGTCGACCCCTAGCCGAAAACACAGGGGGGGCGACCCCCTGCTGTCGGAAATGCAGGGGGGTCGACCCCCTTCTACCGGAAATGCAGTGGGGTCGACCCCCTTCCGAAAACACAGGGGGGGGGGGGGGGGGGCGACCCCCTGCTGCCGGAAACGCAGGGGGGTCGACCCCCTGCTGCCGGAAATGCAGGGGGTCAACCCCCAGCCGAAAACACATGGGGCGACCCCCTGATGTCGGAAACGCAGGGGGGTCGACCCCCTTCTGCTGGAAATGCAGGGGGGTTGACCCCCTGCCGGAAATGCAGGGGGTCGACCCCCAGCCGAAAACACAGGGGGGGGGGGGGGGGGCGACCCCCTGCTGCCGGAAACGCAGGGGGGTCGACCCCCTTCTGCCGAAAATGCAGGGGGTCGACCCCCAGCCGAAAACACAGGGGGGGCGACCGGGCAGTGGCGGAAATGATTACCTGCGCGTCGCCGGGCGGTGGCGGGAGGCTGACGGCGATCGGTGGCTGGCGAGCGGTGGACGGTGGGGGCCGGATAGAGGCCGACGGGCGGCGGGAGGGAGAGGGCAGCAGGCGGGAGCAAGACAACGAAACAGGAAAAAGAGAAAGAGGGATGGGATTAGGGATTTACGCGACATTTCGCGACAGCTTAGCAACGGAATTAGCGACGACATAATTCTCTCCCTAAATCCTTCGCTAAAATGGTTTTCTTGTATTAAGAATTAGCGACAAAAAAATGATATCGCTAATCCGTCGCTAATTAGCGACAGATTCATGAAGAAAGGTTTCTCTAGCTAATCTGTCGCTAATTAGCGACGGATTTTTCCGTCGCTAATTAACAATTTTCTTGTAGTGTAAATCCAAAAATGAGCAAATGCCTAGTTCTCTCCTAATTCTCATAAAATCTTCATTTTTAAGTGGTTTAGTGAAGATATTGGCATGTTGTTCTTTAGTGGAAATAAAATTTAACGAAATATCTCCTTTTAACACATGATCTCTTAAGAAATGATGTCTAACTTCAATATGCTTAGTTCTTGAGTGCTGAACAGAATTTTTCGAAAGATTTATAGCACTAGTGTTATCACAATAAATAGTTGTTGTGGAGTAATTCAAACCAAAATCTTTTAAGGTCTGTTTCATCCATAGTACTTGTGAACACGCTAAACTAGCCGCTATATATTCTGCTTCAGTTGTTGAGAATGACACTGAATTATGCTTTTTACTAAACCAAGAGACTAAGGAATTTCCTAAGAAATGACAAGTTCCGCTAGTACTCTTGAGATCAGATTTACTTCCTGCAAAATCCGTATCACTATATGAAACTAAATCAAAGGAAGATGATTTTGGGTAAAACAAACCGAAATCTGAAGTATCTTTCAAATAACGAAGAATTTTTTTTACTGCAGTTAAATGAGATTCCTTTAGATTAGCTTGAAATTTTACACACATACAAACACTAAACATTATATCAGGTCGACTAGCAGTTAAGTATAATAGAGATCCGAACATGTTGTATTCGAATAAGAACACGATTTAAAACATAACATGTTGTATTTATTGCTTCAGCCCAAAAGTATTTTGGTAAATTTTTATCTTGAAGCATGGTTCTAGCACATTCTTGTAAAGTTCTATTCTTTCTTTCAACAACTCCATTTTGTGGAGCCGCTCTAGGAAAAGCAAAGTTGTGAGATATACCATGTAAATCACAAAACTTTAGAAAAGATTCATTTTCAAATTCAGCACCATGATCACTACGAATTTTAATTATAGATGTAGATTTTTCATTTGTAATTCTTCTACAAAGTTTAGAAAATTCCGAAAAAGCATCATTTTTGCTTTTTAGAAAAATCACCCATGTAAATTGAGAATAGTCATCTACTATAACAAAAGCATACTTGCTACCATTCAAACTTTGAATTCTAGATGGTCCAAATAGATCTAAATGTAAAAGTTCAAGAGGACGTTTTGTTGAAACTATATCTTTTGCTTTAAAAGAACTCTTGATTTGTTTACCCCTTTGGCAAGCATCACTTAAGTGATCTTTCTTATATGGTATTTTAGGTAGGCCTCTAACAAGATCATTCTTGGATAACTTGGAAATAATTTTAAAGTTAACATGTCCAAGTCTCTTGTGCCATAACCATTGAATTTCATTTGAAACAATAAGACATTTTTCATTAAAAGTGGGTAACTCATCTAGATATAGTTCATACACATTGTTCCTTCCTTTATCTTTAAAAATGATTTTTTTAGATTGAAAATCAGAAATTAAGCATAAATCATTTTCAAAAGAAACATGAAAACCTTTATCACATAATTGACTAATAGATAATAAATTATGCATTAAACCATCTACTAAAAGAACATTTTCTATCAAGGAAAATTTTGGATTACCAATATTACCAATACCGATTACTTTTCCCTTGCTATTGTCACCAAAGGTGACGGTTCCTCCATCCTTACTTTGGAGGGTGGAAAATAACTCCGGCCTTCCAGTCATATGTTTGGAATAACCGCTGTCCAATATCCATTTGCTCCTTATTTTGTGTATCTACAACAAAATTAGAAGACAAAGCATTTGACCCCTTTCTATTTTCGGCTCCATGAGAGTTAGTCTTAGAAACCCATATCCATTTGGATTTTGGTTTCCTTTGATAAAAATTATTCTTTCTATAACAAGCTTTAGCATTTCTAGAATAATCATGTCTAGGCTTATAAGTATTATAAGTTTCATGATTAGATGCATTTCTACTAGAAAATTTAGTTCTTTGAACAAATGGTTGAGAATATTGTCTTTGATTTTTCACAACATAGTTTGGTCTATTTTGAGTATCAAAGAAGCTATATCCCAATCCGGTTTTATTAACCAAACACCTTTGAGAACCAAGAAGTCCTAGATTCTCTTGACCATTTGTGAATTTGGTCACTATAGAAAGAAGATCACTTGATTTTTCTTTTAGACTAGTTATTTCTTTTTGTAAGAGATTGGTTTTTGTTCCAATTTCTTTTATCTCAAATGCTTGACAAGAGTTTTCCTTCTTGAGATCTTCCATCTCTTGAAGAAACACTTTGTTTTGACAGTCAAGAGTTAAATTTTCAGTTTTTAATTCTTTGTTTTTAGAACTTAGACTCTTAAATTTAGCATATAAATCATTGAATGCTTCTAACAAATCATCATAGTCAAATTGACTTATCGAATCTTCTTGTGCTACAAAACACATGTTGGCGACTTTTTCATTTGATTCTTCATCGGAAGAGGAGTCACTATCATCCCAATATGCTTGAAATGCCTTTTTCTTCTTGAATTGGTCCTTGGGCTTGATTTTGAGAAAAGGACAATCTTTCTTGATATGTCCTCCTTTTTTGCAATTAAAGCACTTGACTTCATTTGGATTGGAAGAATCCGCTTTCTTTACCTTTCTTTGAAATCTTCCCTTTTTGTGAATCTTCTGAATTGCCTTGTGATGAGGGCAATATCTTCATCTTCATCTTCTTCTGAATTTTCAGAGTCAGAATTAGCCTTAAAAGCAAGAGATTTCTTCTTGGGTTCTTCTTCTTGTCTGTCTTAAAGTTAGACTTCATATGCCATTAGGTTACCAACCAAATCTTCAAGAGTACGAGTGTTTAAATCATTTTCCTCTTCAATAGCAGTGGTTTTTCTCTCTCATTCAGGAGTTAAACACCTTAGGATCTTTCTGACTAAATCCACTTGTGAATATTCTTTTCCAAGGGATTTCAGAGTGTTAGTTATATCGGTCATTCTTGTTACCATGTCCGATATAGATTCATTTTGCTTCATTTTAAACAATTCAAATTTATGAACCAAAGAAGCAATTTTAGATTCCTTTACCTTTGACGTACCTTCGTGAGTCACAAGAATAGTATGCCAGATTTCATTTGTTGTAGAGCATTGAGAGATACGATTGAACTCTACCTTGTCAACGGCACAATATAATGCATTCATTGCCTTAGCATTAAGTGAAGCAGTCTTCTTTTCTTCATCGGTTCATTGACTGAAATCAGTTGATGGCATTTGGTACTTTTTTGAAACAACTCTCCAAATTTTGAGATCCATGGATTGCAAGAATATTGTCATTCTCACTTATTAGTATCCATAGTTTGTTCCGTCGAAGAGAGGAGGACGAACAAAGGAGCATCCTTCTTTGTGTTGAGATGTTGTAGTTGTCATGCTAGATGATGATCAAATCAAAATAATAGCAAACCTGCTCTGATACCAAATGAAAGTGCAGTAGGATCGAGGCAACGAGCACTAGAGGGGGGGTGAATAGTGCTTTTAAAAATTGTCTGTGGAATATTAATGAATTTTGCAATTTGAAAAGCAATCACACAAAGAAACACAAAAATTTATCCTGGTTTGGTCTTTCCCGACCTATATCCAGTCCCCAAGTAAAACCCGCTTGAGATTTTCACTATCAACCTTGTGTAACTACAAGATCATACACAGACCAAATCGGGTCCCACTTCCAGTAACACACCTACTGAAAGCAAACAACTCCTTTAAACCAAGGAGTCCTTCCTTTTACAGAAAATATGTAACTTACAATACAACCTATGAGCCCTTCTTTTGAATGCAAATGAGATGCAATTGGCTTTTGAGGTTGTTGAAATACTCTACTCACGAATTCACTATCTCTCAAAGGAATTTGAGTGAAAAACTGAAGTGAAAAATATCACGTGAGTGAGAAAATGAATATGAGTGAAAAGCAAAGAGTAATTGATTCAAATTGATTAAATTGAAGTTATTTTGAGTGTAAAATGCACTCATATTTATAATTGAAAGTTTCTATACATTGAGGGTATGAAAGGGTGTCAAAACAGTCCATTTTGAACGATCAAAACGTTTGAAAAATGAAAAGACACGCCTTTTTGAAGTTTCAGGAAAAACGGCAAAATTAGTCGACTGAAACAGTAGTTAGTCGGCTAATAGTTAGTTATTAGTAGACTGACAGTTATCGTCGGTCGACTGATCTGTTTATCGAGCCGTTTGAAAATCTGAACTTTTGAAACTTGGTCGACTAGAGATAAAATTAGTCGACTGATAATATCATCAGTAGACTGAAAAACCTTTCAGTCGACTGCTGCTAAAATCTTCTAAAAAACATACATTCTGTCTGGTCGACTGATAAAAGCATTAGTCGACTGCTGCTAAATTTTCTGAAAACACATGTTCTGTCCAGTCGACTGATAAAGTCATTAGTTGACTGCTGCTAAATTTTCCAGAAAACAGACATTTTGTTCAGTCGACTGATAAAACCTTCGGTCGACTAATTTGACAAAAATGATTTTTTAGAAAATATGGCGCGAAAGGATTAGTCGACTGGTGAGTCTATTGGTCGACTAATAAACACGAAAATTTAAGAAAAGAGTTTTCTAAAAAGATTTTCATGAGGGGTTCTTTTAGAAAAGTTTTTCGAAAGACTTTTTAGGTGAAATGCAATCGAAATATGCACTCTAAGTAAGGCTCTTACAAGAATCTAAGACTTTTAATGAATTTGACATTTGCACACTAGTCTTCAAAGATTCTTCATCGAATTCTTCAATGTTTGTCATCTTTCTTCATCGCCTTAGCTGAAATGCAGTTGATTTACTTGTTCATCATCAAAACCTTGTACTTGAAGTATCATGTATGGCTTCATTGTTGTAACAACCTCTTGCATCAAAATAATCCAGATAGAGATCTAAGTCTCACATCTAAACATCCGTTTGTAACCGTCATCGAGCCTTGGTAATAAATGTTCATTAAACAGGAGCAAATCATAGTGGGTGTGATCTTCCACATGATCTCTTTAGGCATTATAGAAGTTAAGATAAGCATAATTTTACTGCTCTGGATAGCAAAGCGCTATGTGGTGTGGGAGGCTCAACCAAGGCAGAACTTGTGAACTGTTGTGGCTTCCTACCACTTCATCTCACCACTACTAACCCTCTTGTACCTACAACAATGCCTAGGCACTGATGTGGCCTTATTTCAAGCACCTGCAGCAATGCTAAACACTGCATATCTTCATTTTGTGTCAGCCACACACCTTGCATCCATGCACACACCTTCACTATCTACTTTGATCCCCTATTGTCATTCGTTCTCTTGTGCATTATCTTCACCACCCACCTCATACCATGCACATTTGCTGCAAAATGCATTGTTCACCGTCCTGTAGCCAAGCTACAATTTCACCTACATAGTTGCACCATACCATACCCAATACTCTGCTATCCTTCACTTCCTCCATTCACTGCAGCCATCTTCAACACTTACCACATCATATATTCACTCTCACCTTCTTGTTAACACTCCCTTTCATTTCATTCCTGCCACCACCTGCACCTTCAGCACTTTCAACATACACTATTTACCCTGCTCCACTACAATTGTTCCCACTTACCTACTGTCACCATTTCGAGCTACCATATACTTCCAGCACACCTATACTGTTATCAACTACAGCTGCCAACCTCACTTTCTTGTTACATTTTCCATCACCTGTTTACCACTCAAACACTGCTGCAAAACACACTATTCATTTCATCGTTCACCATCATCACTCCTTTAACCCTGCTGCATATGTTTGTTGTAACAGCCCTGCTTCTCCAAAACCCAATCACCATTACCGGTATTTTTATCATCCACTATAGCATCACTATCTATCATAGCCACTTACCCACTTCTTCACCATCCATTTCTCTGCATATACTTCATTATACACTTGCTGAAATATTTCCCAGGGTAGTATACTCCTTTTGAACATAGGTATATTAGGCTCACATAAGCATCTCCTGGTTGCATTTTGGCATCATACCTTAGGCAAATGCATGCAAATTCACATTTTGCTTAAAAGCATTGCACATCTCTCTCTCTCATACAAATATTCATGTACAATTTTTTTTTCATCTTTCTAGTAAGCTTAGGATAGTACATGTGCATTTGCATTTGTAATATGACATCTTCCATTTTCTTCCTATATTCACATTTCGCTAACTCTATTTTTGCAGAAAAGTTATAAATTGTTGAATTTCTTTTTTTAGATTAGGAATTTGAATTTTAATGCAATTTCAACAATGTAATAGCTAGACTATAATGAGAATTTTACATTTCCTGCATCAGATTAGAACATATGAGAATGCATATTTTTTAGAAATCGTTTATTTTCATATCATTTTTCTCTTTTATTTCAAAAATTCATGAATGGAAACACGAATGGCACGTGCACTGTTCTAATAAAAGGTGATTAAATCCTAAGTTGACGATTTGCATCAATGACCATAGTCAAGATGTGAACAAAACTTAGGATTTTCATCTTTTATGGAATAACATTGGATCCACACTGGATCTTTTTCAAAAATCATTATATTTTTCTAAATATCTTCTGCCTTTATCAGGGTTTAACTTAAAATTAACTCAAAATATATATCAATGACCATAGTCAGGATATATTGAGAGTTAATTTCATTTTAAACTCTATAAAGGCACCAAAATATGTTTTATTCTTTATTTAAATTTAAATATGATTATTATATAATACATTTTATGACCATAGTCAGAAATGTATTATATCTTCAATCTTATTTTAATTCATTTAAAGAATGAAATATGCTTTTCAATATCCAATTTTTAAATTCTTTAATTCATTCATCATTTAAGATAGAATTACATCATATTTTCAAAAATTCTTTTTCAAAATTCAAGTGATTTTGAGATAATTCTTCAAGTATCTTCTTCACTTCTCAAATTAATCTTCAATTCTTATTTGTAAATTCAAATTCATCTTTCTATTCTCAATTCTATCTTATTTCAAAATTCAATTTCAAAGTCAAATTTGACTTTGAAATTTCAAATTCAAATTTGACTTTGAAATTTCAAATTCATTTCTAAATTCAAAATTCGATTTCCAATTCAAATCAAATTTCAAAGTTCAATTCAACTTTAAAATTCTAAATTCATCTTCAGGGTTCAATTTTAAATTCAATTCAACATTCCAAATCAAATTTCAAAGTTCAATTTAAACTTTAAAATTCTCAGATTCATCACCTAATTTCAAAAATTCCAGTTTTAAAATCAAGTTTTATTCTTTATTCTTCACTTCAGGTTCTCAAATTTTCCAGATCATCTTCTAAATTCAGAATTCAAGTCTGAATTCAAGATTTATTGTTTATTTCTCAAAATTCCAAAATTCTAAGTCATAAATCAGACTTTAAAAGATCAAAAGTTGGTATTCACTCTGAAAATCGATTTTTCCTAAATTCCATCTCTCTTTCAAAATCGATTTAAGATTTCTCAGATCCAATTCTGAATTTCATTTGGATTACCAAAATCAAAATCCCATTTTCAAAATTCATTCCCCATTCTGGATTTCGGATTCAATTCCATATTGGATTCCGGATTTCAAACCCCATTCCACCTTGGATTCAAATTTTCAAACCCAATCTTATTTAGGATTCCATATTTCGGATTCAATTCCATCTTGGATTCCAGACTTCGGATCCTATTCCATTTAAGATTCCAGATTTCGAGTTCAATTCCATCTTGGATTCTAGACTTCGGATCCAATTCCATCTAGGATTCCAGATTTCGGATCAAATTCCATCTTGGATTCCAGATTTCAAATCCAGATCCATTTCCAATTCCTATTTCTAAAAATCATTTTCTTCTTAAGTCTAAATCTAAATTCAATTCCTCTTTTAGGTTTTGAAATTAAGAATTCCTTTTTCAGTATCGATCCATTCAAATTCAAAGTTCATTTTGACTTTGAAACTCCATTTTTCTCAAGATTCTATCTCAAGTTTCAAAATCTCCTTCTCTTTTTTTTAAATACAAAGTCTGGTTTCCAAACTCTGATTATTCCAAGATATGGAATTTCAAGTCTCTCTTTCCAGATATATTTCAAGTTTTAAGTTAGATTCAAAATCTAACTTTTTTAAATCAATTTCAAACTCTTTGAATCATTTCTTCACTATATTATAAAATTTATTTCAAAATCACTTGGAAAATTCTAAAATTTCTAAATTCTTCTTCTCAAAAGCATACATTTTTGCATTTGCATTGCACAAACATGATTCTTTGTGCATTTTAGACTTAGAATAAATTCTTAGACAATATTTAGGCAAAGCAAAAGGCATAAGTTTGATCCTTGGTTCGATTCCTCTGGTAAAGGTGCCAGGAACAGTCGAACCTCGTACTGACGAGCGAATCCTGTCTCTCCATTTTCCTGCAAATATTTCAAACATGGAGGTGAGTAATTTCAAAACATTTTTAAAATTAAGGTCAAGTGAGACCTTTGTAAAAGAGTTCCTTTCTCTTCTTTCTTTTCTTTTCTCTCTTCTTTTCTATCTTTTATTTCTCCTTCAAAAAGGGAATAGAGGCTAGAAAGGCAAAGAAAAAAAAAGAGGGAATAAAGAGGAAAAAAATTGTAATGATCACACCTCCCGATGCTTCCCTTCGGGGGTCCCACCCCCCGCCTTCTGTGAATGTTCTGGCAGGGGGTTTTGATCCCTGTCTTGACCTTACTACCGGCAGGGGCAGCGCCCCTGCCTATCTCGCTTTCAGCAGAGGGATGCATCTCTCTGTCCATGCTCATTTTCGACAGAGGGTGTCACTCCCCTTGTCATCGAGTAATAAACTTTATTTTAACACAGTGTCACTTGTAGATTCCGCAATGGATCCCGCTTGTGCCCCACGACCCATGGTGAGTAAGTGACAAAAGCAATACAAATTGGGTAAATACCCGTGGTGAGTAAGTGATGCATGCACATCACAAGTTATTTAATTTCTTGGATGCAACACTTTTTTGTTCACACACTCACTTAGTTTTGGATATCTAGGACTGCTTTGATGGAGTTCAGAGATCATGTTGAGCATGATTTTAATATATGAAAATAGAAGTGTTCTTATTTTTGGAATTCGGATTCCATGCTAGTCATGGTAATAGTTAGCGAGATATTAGAGTGTGTTTGTTGCAGGTACATGTTTGACATTGTTTTGATTTGAATGATTTGAATGTATTGCAATGTTTGATGTGATTGTATCCATGCTTGCATGAAGTTACTTTCAATTTGATTATGTCTTCTGTGTGAAATTGTATCATAAAAACATGCTTCAAATGAATGTATTGTGTTATGAATGAGTTTGCACATGAAAATGAATGATAAGTTATCAATGCTTTAAACATGCTTCAAATGAATGGTTTTGCACATGAAAATATTAAGTTATCAATGCATGCATCATAGTTCTTGTGATTGAATGATATTATATATGTGTGTGTGTGTGTGATATATATCAAATCATTATATCTACCACAAATGCATGATAAATTTGATATTTTCTTCATCATGACATTCTTATGATTCTCTTTTTAACTAGTTAGGACAATATCTGTAACATCATAGGATAAAATAGTTGCAAACCATGAATGAATGTACCGTACGATAGTTGACAATGAGGTATCACTTGAATATATAGATGGTGTTGACAGTTTTATTGAATTTGCAACGGCAAGTGTCAATACAGTGGATCCCACTGGTCGGATCAGGTGCCCCTGCACGTTGTGTAAGAACAATCGATTTGTAGAACTTCATGGCGTTAGACATCACCTATACAAGAAGGGTTTTGTGAGTGGTTATCAAAATTGGACGCTTCATGGTGAAGAATTTTGGAACAATTTTGATGCACGAGTGGATGTGGTGCATGATAATCTATATATAGATTTGATATTTGATGCCATAGGACCATAATTGAGTTCTGTTATGGATCCTATTGATGTACCAACTGGGGTAGAGGAAGAATCAACAAAAGATGCAGCTAGTAGATTTTATGATTTACTTAGAGATGCTGATGAGCCACTTTGGAATGGTTGCGAGAGTCATACTATCTTGTTTGCAGTTCTTCAACTACTGAATCAGAAGTCCGAGATTAATTTGAATTAATCATGTTTGACTGTCTGTGTTCTATTGTGAAGAGTATGTTGCCCAAAGATGAGAAATTACCATAAAATTTCTATCGTGCGAAGGTTATTGTCAATGCTCTAGGTATGGGGTATCAAAAGATAGATGCTTGTCCAAATCACTGTGTGTTGTATTTCAAAGATCAGGAAAATAGCAGATCATACCTGTCATGTAGGCATCCTCGGTTCAAGTCAAAGACAAGAGGCAATGGTAACACGAGATCAAAAGAAGTGTCATACAAGTCACTCCGCTATTTCTCTCTCACCCTTAGATTGCAATGATTGTATATGTCTTCGAGGACAGCTAAACACATGAGATGGCATGCAAATAAAGTTCGACATGATGAAGATAAGATCATGCATCTTATTGATGTGAAAGCTTGGAAACACTTTGATCATACTCATTAGACCTTCGTAATGGAAGTGAGAAATGTTAGGCTCGGTTTATGTACAGATGAATTTAATTCATTTGGGGGTAGATCAACTTCATACTCGTGTTGGTCAGTATTTGTCACCCCATACAACCTTCCTCCAATTGGATTGATTGGGTCATTGGTCCAAAATGATTGGTCAAGCCTCTGAAATGGGTAGATCAAAAGCTAAGAAGGGTTGATCTTGGTCTTGGGGATAAAATCATCTCAAATACTAAAAAGTATGGTCAAAAGTTAGAAGAAGACCAAACCAATTCAGGTGCAAAGCCAAATCCAAATTTTAAAGCTCAATTGATATGCCCTCAATGGGCGTTGTCCATAAATGCAAGTCCCCATTATATAAACCCATGAGAGGTTCCTTTAATTCTTCAACGTATTATTAAATTTTTAATGGGTTTGATAACTTACAAACTTAGGCGAATCTACAAAAAAATAGACAAAGCTAGGGTTTATCCGTTAATATGGGGATAAACTTTTAAAAGGTTTGATAACTCATGTTGCTGAAAATTTTACGATGAAAAGAATATGGACTCACCTCGATTTCAAAAAACTATTTTTTATGTCTTTCAAAAGATGTGAAACACTCGTTTCAAGCCTCAGCCATCCTTTCCAACAAAAAGGTAAAGCATGGGTAAGTTTTTCGATATCTGTAGTTCAAAGCTCACTGTTAGGATAAACAAATATACAATAAAAGATCAAATGTGTATTAGCATCTATGCCAAAAATAAATTCAATATATTAATTAAAGCAAATCGATATGAAGCTCACCTTTTTCAGACTTTAGGGTCTGTTTAGTTCCTTTAAATCAGCTCTTTTTAAATATGCTACTTTGTGTAGGTACGATGATTGTGACAATGGTTTTTATAGCATCACCATGTAGGTATCGAAATTTATGGCTTAGATCAAGACAAGGTTAGAGTGAGGTAAAGTTTAGGCTAGGCATTCTCTTTCGGGCAAGCACTAAGATAGGTAATTTTCAAATTCCCTGACAATAGGGGTCAGTCCTATTTCTAAAAAAACTAGATGAGACATGGATGAAGGTTCTTTTTTATTTTAATTCAATCCAAATAGATCCATGCCTATCCCCATGGGGTATAAGGTTCATCAAGAAGAATCCCACATGAAACATCTAGGGAGAGGTTCAGTTTAACTGAGACATGCCTCTTTGAAGCCTTATCCTATGCAATTGACTGGGTGGATGACACAAGGGGGTGTCATCCTAGGTCTTAAGGGAAGGACGACACACTGGTATGCAATCCCATGGCTGAAAGACATAATAATTTGGTGCCCAAGGCTGGATGACACCTAAGTGTGCCATCCCATGGTTGGACAACACCTTAAGGTGTGTAGTCCCAAAGCTAGATGACACTCTGGTATGCCATCTCATGGTCAGATGACACCTTAGGGTGTGCAGTCTCAAGGCTGGATGACATCCCATTGTTGGATGGCACCCTAGGATGTGTGGTCCCAATGTGGTACTACACTCTGGTGTGCCATCGTATGGTTGGATGACACCCTAGGGTGTGTGGTCCCAATGTGGTACTACACTCTAGTGTGCCATCCTATGGTTGGATGACACCCTAGGGTGTGTGGTCCCAATGTGGTATGACACTCTAGTGTGCCATACCATGGTTAAACAATACCCTAGGTTGTGCGGTCCCAAGGCTGGACAATACCTTAGTGTGTCATCCTATGGTTGAACGTCACCCTAAGGTGTATGGTCTCAAGACTGGATGACACCAAGGCTGCAGACCACTATAATATGTTGTCCCATGGCCATCCCAGAGCAAAAAAGATAGGTGTTTACAGATGCTCATCTTTGTCATTAATCAGATGTGATTTGATTTATAACAAAGAAGTAGACACCTCTGGGGGGATCATCCAATTTTTGCAATGACTAGGTCTTGAGATTGTATGGGGTATCACCAAACGAGGTCAGACTAGTGTTTAGACAACTGTGTTGTCAAGACCGTTTGGATCTCGCCGAACGAGGTTAGACCAATTTTTAGGACAATTGGATTGTCGAGATCGTGCTTGGTCTCACTAAACATGGTTAAGTTAGTTTTTGAAAACCATTGGATTGCGGAGATCATGTTGGGTCTCATTGAACAAGGTCAGGTCTGTGTTTGAAAGGTGAACTGGGTTGTGGAGACTGTTTGAGTATCAGATCCACTAGGTTGCTAAGACCATGCTTGGTCTCACCGAATGAGGTCTGTCAGTTTTTAAAAACTATTGGGTTATTGAAACCATTTGTGTCTTACTGAATGAGGCCAAACCAGTGTTAAAAATGTGAGTTCTGTTGTGGAGACCGTTTGGGTCTCGTCAAACAATCATGCTATGTAAGGAAAAATTGAGTTATCGAGACCATTTAGTCTCGTCGAATGAGTTTGGGCTATTTTTTAGGTATAACTGGGTTGTGGAGACCATGATTGGTCTTGTCGAGTGAGATTGGGCCAATTTTTGAAAACCACTAGGTTATGGAAACCATTCGGGACTCACTGAACAACGTCAGGCCAGTGTTAGAAAGGTAAATTGGGTTATGGAGATCATTTGGGACTCACCATACGAGGACATGATAGTTCAGAGACAACTAGGTTATGAAGACTGTTTGGATCTCGCCAAACAAGGTCGGCCCAGTTTTGAAAATGATTGGGTATTGATCTTGACTCAGAAGGAGCTAGTGACTGAGGACTATTGTGAAAGTTGCTCCATCTGTATTGCTTACTTGTTATGAACTTGGAATAGCTCTTGGGTCTCATTGACCACTTTATTTGTACAAAAGAGAGAAAATGTTGGGCTTCAAGCAAGGGTAGTAGAAGAGGTATGTAACTCTCCCCCTTTATGCTTTTTAAGACCATCTTTGTGATTTTTTTTAAAAAAAATGCAAGGTGCTTATTGGGACAAATATAATGAGTTCTACACCCATACCTATGTATAAAGTCTTAGTGAGGACCATTAGTCCTAACAAGAATGCTTTAAGGTTTAATCTTATGTGTCTTTTTAATTAGTCGCTTGACGCCAAGACAGAGTTAGAGGAGGAAAATCCTAATAATGTTGAGTATCTTTATTTGATTTAGCCTGAGAAGAAGAAAGTCTTAAGTATAAGAATCTCAAGTGCAGGAATTAGTTTGTCAAGAAGATTCTAATTTTTTTGAGAAGAAAGAAAACAAAAAACTTTAAAGCAAAATTATCAATTATTCATTGATGTCACAAGCCAATCACGACTAGCTACCAATTTTTATACAAAAAGAATATGTCGCATTGCATATCATGAAACCTAAGACTAAGGTGTGTGCAAAAAACTTTGTCTTTCTGTGTCCTGAGCCACCTCATTATGAAGGTTCTGACCTCCCTCACCAAGCCGGGATGCCTCACGTTTGAGTGGTCCTTCTGAGTAAGAGCTCCTGCTACTTGTGTCACCCTGTTATGATTCACCTCCCTCTAACAACCTAACAATGGGATGATGAGGAGAGCATAATGACCCAATTGTGCCAAAAGCATCGCTAGCGGCTCTTGTTGAGGTATCTCTGCCATGTCTGTGAAGCCACTGGTATGTTACAATGTTTATTATCTACTTTTCTATCTGTAACTACTTTGAAATAAGCTTATTCTTTACTTTTGCTAGCCTTTTATCTGAGACCTAACAACTATGGGTTTCATAGATATCTAGTCTGGGAGGAATGCCACTATCTATCTAACCTTTTCCACCAAAATCCATATGATCAAAGCCTGCCACATTGTCATAGGCCTAGAGATAAGTATTGACTTTCTCCTAACACTTATTTTTCTGTTCTAAACTCTACCCCTAAGGTAGTCATAATCCAAAGGTGACTATTGGTTTTATCCTCACTCACCCTTTTATATTCCAACCTCTACCCCCAAGGCTGTCTCATGACCGGAGCCTGCCACCACACCATAGACTCGGAGTAGGTGTTATCCTTTTTGCATTTTTTTTCATGCTCCTTTTTTTCTCATTTTTTTGCATGCTTTGTATTATTTTTTCTATCGAGATAAAATGAAAAGGCTTCTCAAGAGATCAACCTATGAAGCAAATTAGCATCGAAGGTATTCAACACCTAACTATTTTTCAAGAAAGTTGATTACCTAGGTGAGTTTTCAATTGATCTACACTTATTCATTGAGAATAATCTCATGCCCTTATAATTCATCATTATAGACTTATGGGCGAAAACTATTAGATTAAAGTACATTGGCATGACTACCTTTTCTTTCTCTATGACTTGTATTTTCTATGTGACAGGCTCTCGTGTGCAGGGACACACTTGAGGGAAAGACCATTTTGAAAAGAATCGGATCATGGATAATATATTCTCATATATAATGCACTGACCAGATCTGATAGATTGACCCTATCGACATTCAAGAGGAAATATGAGTTCCTAGGAAGGACCTTCTTGACCATATACAAACTTTTTCAATTTGAGTGTTATTTCCCCAAAGGGTGGCTACCAGTGTGATGGATCAGTTTAAGGATGATCATCGACCTTAAATGATCGCTTAATCACATGCTTTGCATAATGATGCTCCATACCTCTTTCATAATTGTTTTAGACAAGGTGAACTGGGCTTCTGAGACCATTTGGGTCTCATTGAATGAGGTCAGGCAAGTTCAGAGGACAACTGGGTTGTCAAGACCATTAGGGTCTCACCGAATGAGGTTGAGCCAGTGTTAGGAACAATTGGATTGTCGATATTGTTTTAGTCTCATCGAATGAAGTCGAACTTGTGTTGAGAACAACTGGGTTGCCAAGACCATTTGGGTCTCATCGAGTAGGGTTGGGCCAGTATTAGAAACAACTGGGTTGCTAAGACCATTTAGGTCTCACTGAACGAGGTCAGGCTAGTTTAGGAGCACCTGTTTGTATGTTGAGCTGCTAGAGGTCCCCTCTTTTATAGTGGGAAACATTTTTCATACTTTTCAAAGACAGATTTAAACTTGGGAAACTCTATGATATCCTTTCTCTGGGTCTCATGCCTAGGTTCAAACTCTTTTGACTTGTCCTCAGACAGTTTTGATAAAAAAACACCATTGGATAGGCTATAGAAAACAAAAATAGGGGGTTTGACAAAAGCTTTTTTAACCTTGTTCACTGAAATAACATGCTCCTGCAATAAAGAAGATAACTTGGACCTTAAGGGAGAAAGATCTTTTGGATTTTCTTGAGTTTTTCTATTTTTAAATTTTAAAATGTTTTAATTTTTTTGAATTTTAAAAAAAAAATTGAGTTTTTTTTCCTTTTTTGTTTTTCAATTTTTTTTCATTTTTTATATTTTTTTTTAGTTTTTTAAAAATTCATTTTATAGAATCTAGGCTTGTGAAGGCTTACCTGGGGCCGTGGAATGGTGACACATGCCAGACATCTCTTTTCCTCCATGCTAGTGTGGGTCCACTCTGGCTTGTAGTGATTCTCCTTAGGAGGAGAAATAGAAGGGCTCATATTGTTGTCTGACTTCTGAGATTGAAGGTATAATTCATTCAAAGAAATTGCTAATCATGTGCCATTTGAAGTAATCAGACCTTGTATTGAACTGATGATGGTGGCCCTCTTTTTAAAGTGGTCCCCCAGTGCCCGTGTGAGCTCTTCTTGATCTTCCTTCCCTCCAGATCTCTTATAACCAAGACCATGGGTTTACATTCTGGTGCTGTAGTGAGAGGTACTCTTATCTCTTGTTGGCTTTTTTCAGTCCTTCAAAAGGTTTGTATCCTATATGCAAGACAATTCTTCACCCATTAATATACTTTAAAATCTATTGGTATTGAAGGTGACCCTTAAGATAAGAGTCATCTATTCTTCTTTTGAACCTGAAGACTTTGGGCATGTTGGAGAGGTTTATAACTAATACTTAGTTTGAAATCATGACCAAGCTTAATGAGGGGTATTTCTTCCTTTGTCAAAATAGTTGGCATGTTTGTTTGCCTCTTGGGTACATATTTATGCTAATTGAAAAGAACAAATAAAAGCCCTAATATTTTAACAAAAAATCAAACATTCATTATTCATGCTTAATGATAATTAAAAAAAAAAAGAACGCACACACATACAAAATTCTAATTAAACATTCATGCTATTTCAAAAAATATCTAGGACAACATGGGTTATATCATCCTAATGATAGGGTTATTCATATACACCTCCACAATTTGATTTTGTCATGGTATTTTGATACCTGGTGGAACGTAGAAGGAACAACTTTGTGGTCATGGATCCAAGGCCTCCCTAACAACAGGTTGTATGAGGGTGTCTCATCCACCACATGAAAGAGTGTCTTATGGACAAAGGGACCTATTGCTACATCCAATATCATGGTCCCCATTATGGTTGTATTGTTGCTATCATATTTGATGATCTGGATCACAAGCTTTCCCAATTTTACTTTTGAAATGTCCATCTTTTTGGCAGTGAAGACATGACATATATTTATTCCACCACCACCATCCACCAGTAATTTAGTGATAGACATGCCCTTGATTTAGACTGCCATGTACATGACTTTATTGTGAGATGTCACAAGATTTGACACATCATTGTCTAAGAAGGTAATTGGCATCTGAGTCATGACTTGAGAAATTAGTGCTGATAATCCTTTGGGCTGGGTGTTGGAGGGAACTTTGACCTTCTTCAAAATCCCTTCAACTGTTTCTTGGTGTTCATTAGAGATCCTTATTATCTCCAATATTGAGATGTTGGCAAGTGTCTTGGCCAACTGGTCTTAATATTATACTTTCCTTTTTTTCCTTTTTGGATTTCTACTGAATTTTCTTATTGGGTTTGGGTTGTGAGATAATCTAATGAGGCATCAAGGGTGCACATCTTCTTAGGACTTCAAGCTTATAGACCTTCCTTGAATGTGTGACCTGAATCACACCACCCTCTAGGCATTTTTTCTTAAGAGAGTCTGGGGAGGTTGTCCTTTTAGGTGATGGTGTTTTTATGGTAGGCCATTGGGGGAGGAATCTTGGTATAATTATTGTCTGGTGAGTTCAAACAAATCACACTTGAGAAGTTTTCTGGTAAGTTTCTTGACTCTCTTATGAAATTTGTCTTCCTTACACACTTCACCCTCCTTGATAGTATATTTGAGGAACCATATGCATTGGACAAAAATTGGTGTTACAGACGAGAACTCGGGGAATACATACCACTGTATTGGAAGGTAGTCCTTGCTCTATGGACTTTTTTATGAGCCAATTCTCTTTTGATTTGCAGGCTTGGACCCCTCTTCTATGTTGTGGTCCATAAATGGTTCTTTAAAGATGCCCATGTCATTATTGCCTTGGTACTATTATTCATCGTCGACAAGTAGTTCACCACTTTCAATGTTGTCTTGTATAATATACTTAAGAACAAATCATTCTTCAGTATCGTGGCTCACAACCTTAAAGATGCCCAACCATTTTTTGTGAGCTTGCTTGAACTTTGTGAACCTTCGATCCCTGGTCTATTTTGGGTTTCTACTATACCCATTTTCATTTAGTTCAGCTTCCTTAAGGCAATTTTCTAGTTGCTTGCCTTCTAGCCTTGACTGTTGTTCTTTTGTGAGGTCTATCTAGAGGTTCGAACAACATTGACTTGACTCTTGAACAAGTCCAACTTCTTGTAGATGTTATTGTCCATGTTATTTAGGAACCCATCATACACTCCGCTTTTGATGCCAAGCTCAAAGGCAGTAGCCTTCTTGATGAGTTTGACATATGTTTCGACTTGAGTCATGTTGACTAGGATCCTTAGAGGTTGGGAGAAATTATCCATAATGATGATTAGGACATGAGAGACTGAGATCAACTCTTTTATTCTGTTGGCCATGGACCGCTATCTGTTAATGAACTCATGGGCACACTCACATTTTTTTACTCCATGAAGAGGTTTATAACTTTCTTAAACTCCTTGACCTGCTGGAGGTTCAAGGTGGTGAACCACTCTAGTGCCTCCCCCCACCAGACTCTTGAGAAACTAGTTGATCAACCTCCTATCATTATTTCAATATCTGGCTACGCTTCTCATGAATAGGGCTTTATGTATTTTTGGATACTCCTTTCCACTAAACTTTAGAAACTTGGGGGGAGTATCATTATTATCTTTATCACATCCCTTGGGTAAGAAATCTTCTAGTGAGTACTCTCAGATCCATACCCATGTACTTCATTCTAGTGTTGAGGTTTCAAACAATGTCTTCTAGGGACTTTATCTTCCTATCTAATTTCAATGATGTTGTTTGGATCTGTCAAGCCAATATGGGTATGTGAACTTGTCTCTCCTAGTCAGACAACAAAGATTTATTCTACCAGGTATACCCCTTTTCATAATTTGATTCCTAGGCTCTTCTGACCCTTCTATCTACTTGTGCCTCTTCATGTTTCAACATTTTTTGGACGTCCCTTATTTTTTTTATATCCTCCATGCTCTGCCTTGCCTGCACTAACATATCCCTTTCTTTGGATTGGGCTTTAAAATACAAGGTCCTAAGGATTCATCTTCAGGTTGACTCATTCATGCAAGAGTTATCTGTCTTGTCCCCATGTGAGGACCTTTATATGACCAATGAGGATACCAACATGAGATGGACTCAAAAATCACCAAAGCTTTTCCTTTTCTTTGTTTGTCCTTAGGTTCATCTAGAACATTGGTATGGATCCTTTATTCAGGATCCTCATTGAATATGATGTTTTGAATCATATGGAGTGACATCCCGTATATGAGATTTTCCAAAGGTTGTTCTTCAAGGATAGATGTGGATTTGAGTTTTCGGGTTTTATATCGGATATTTATTATACCTAAAATAATGGTTCACGCACAAACCCAAACACGTAACTTGAGATTTTCAAAACAAATGGGTACCTTAGTTCTCCTGAAAAATTGTTCTATGGATCTGTGAGGTCTCTTTAGGTTCTATGGGTTAGGATTTTCTTTTGGGTCCATCACTGATATACCCAAACTAATAACTTAAAGATATTGATGTGTGAATTTTTTGGCTTCAAGGTACCACCACCAATATATCCAAGCTAACAACTTAAGAATACTAGTGTGGAGATCCGAAGATCCAAATCATAGGACACAAGATTTTTTCAAAATTTTTAATAAAAGGTTTTTATTCCTAAAAGAGGGGGGTACAAAAATGAAGATCACACAATCAGATCAACCAAGGTCTCAAGCAAAACCTAAAATTGCAAGAGGTTGTATTTTCTATCTTCTAAATGGCAAGAATTTTCTCCAAGTGTTTTTAAAAATGTGATAAAAAACTAAACCTAATATGTATGCATGCACCTAATGCAAAAACTCTATATTTAAGATTAAATAATGAAGTGATAAGCTAAACACTAAGAACCAAACTTAAATAGGATGATATTATTTTTAAAAAGAAGCAAAAATCATAAGATTTGGATTCCTAAGTATGAAAATACAATATTCAAAATGCCAAGCACATAATGAGCTTTTCCTCCTCAAAATGATAGAACATAATTTTCTTAGAGATTTTTAACCAAGGAAAATATTTTTTTAGATTTTTCTCTCAAAATATTAAAAAAAAATAGAATGTCAACTTTCAAAAGAGACTAATTTTGTCAACTTTTGACACTCGAGCAAAGAGAAACACCTCTCAAAACAGAAATTGTCTTGTAGCCTTACCTGCTATCGAACATAAAATAGAAAAATTTTAGGTTATTTAGACTAAAAAAAATTCAATTTCTGGGAAAGCTCACAAAAGCCAAAATGTAAAAAAAATGAATTATCTATCAAAAAAAACAAGAATCTTGCACTTTTGACACTGGAATGCAAACTGTCCAGAAATTTTTATTCCAAACAAGAACAAAAACATTTTAGGCAATTTCGTGGTAGAAATATGAATCTTCAGAGAGAAGCACCCAAAAGCTAAAATAAAGTTGAGAATCTAAGCCTTCTAACACATAAAAAATCATTCAATTTTGATACCGGAGCGCTAGGATACCGTGTTTGAAAAAAATCTATTCAATAAATAGGTAGTAGGGAGCAGACAACAAAAAAATTTATTATTTTAGTCTTTGACGACAAAGTCTCTATAGGCAAAAGTTTTGTTGTTTCAACCCCTGATGGCATATTTCTTTGTTGTTTCAATCCCTAACAACAATCTTTGACATTTTGAATCCTGAAATGAAGCTATTCTATCTACAATTTTGGGCCTCATAAAACCCCAAATCTCTCAAATAAAGAATTTGTAAACTATAAAATATGAAAAAAATATGGTGTCCCACTATGATCACCAAAAACTGTTGATAAAATTTTTGCGGTAAAAGGAATATGGACTCACTTGGATTTCTCAAAACTCTTTTTTAAATCCTTTAAAAGATATAGAACACTTGTTTCAAGCCTCCACCATCATTTTCCATGAAAAGGTAAAGTAGGGGCAGTTTTTTTGGTCTCTGAAGTTCGAAGCTCACCATCAAGATAGACAAATATCAAATAAAATATCAAATGTGTATGAATATCTATGCCAAAAATAAATTAAATATAGAAATTAAAGCAAAACGATCTAAAAATCACATTTTTTAAACTTTAGGGTCTGTTTATTTCTTTTAGGGCTTCGCTTCAGTCCAGCACTATCGTGTAGGTATGATGATTGTGACAATGGCTTCGGAAAAACCTCCACATAGGTATAACAATTTAGGGCTGAGGTCGAGAGAATGACAAAGTTAGGGAAAGGATAGGGTAGACATTCTTTTTAGGGCAATCACTCAGACAAGTAATTTTCAGATCTCTTGACTCTAGGGGTTGGCTTCTATTTATAGGAATCTTGGATGGGATATGGATCATGCATTTTTTGAATTTTAATCCAATCCAAATAGATCCATGCTTATCTTCATGGTGATAAGCGCATCTAAAAGAGTCCCACATGAAACACATAGGGAAAGTTTAAGTTTGACTCGGACATGCCTCTTCGAAGACGTATCTTGTGTACTCAACGGGGAAAACAACACAGGGTGTGCCATCCCATAAGAGGACGACACCCTATGGTGTGCAGTCCCATGCTAGACAACATATTGATGTGTTGTCCCAAGGCTGGACAACACTCTGGTGTGCCATCTCATGGTTGGATGACACCCTAGGGTGTGCGGTCTCAAGGCTGGACAACACCATGATGTGTCATCTCATGGTTGGACGATACTCTAGGGTGTGCCATCCCAAGGCAAAAAAAATAGGTACTTACAACTCACAAACTTAAGTAAATGAAGACCGATTGTCCCACTTCATGCATGGATTATAGAGGTGAGCCGCTACGGAGCTCAACCGACATAACCCTCCAACTCTTGTTGTGGCACTTGCCATTATAGAGCGATTGACAAAAATCGATAGGCACAACATAATATTTCAACACCTTTAGATTGTGTTTCAGATTTTGAAGGATAATAAGTTGTACATGAATTGAGAGAAGTGTTTATTTGGCCAATCAAAAGTGCATTTTCTTGGTCAAGTAAGGTACTCGATACAAACTAGACCCATTGATAGACATTATCTACTATTAATTAAATTGTACCAAGATCCAAATTGTTTAGCAGCACTGGTTTGGTTAGAAATAAATGGTTTAGCCTGCCGATTAATATTCCCTCCTCATCTTTAAAGTTATAACATATTAGGCTGAAGTTCGAACACTTCCATGTAGCTTGCATTAAAGAATTTGAGTACATTACAACCTAGCTTGTTGTATGTCTGTACTGAAGAATGCATAAAATAGAAAATAGAGTTGAAAAAATAGTCGTGGATAAGAACAATAGATCATTGGCTTTCCTTTAAAAGAAAATACTTTAGATCATTGGCATGTGGAGATCATGAAAATTTAGGTTCTTGGGGTATGATTGGAGGCCTCCTTCACAACTGCCAAGTTATCCCTATATAGTGTACCCATCTTTCATGTTAAGGATTTGAGCTATGTATCATTCGATGCCAAGGATTGAGGGGTCCTTTTTACATGGTGACTATAAGATAAGCTTCATGTACATTTATGTAAATGACTACCTCATTGTATGAAACAGAAAAAATTATGTTTGAAGCAAGAAATTAAAAAGTACCACCATTCTAGAGCTTGAAAAACAGTTTTAAATGAATCCTCATTCAAGAGGAGAGTGACTAATTAGAACAATTAGGTATTTGAAATCTATTCTTTGTAAGATAAAATCTAAAATCAAGATAGGAAAACCCAATATAATCAGCAGTTCCTTGACATGGTATTGGTATCAAGAACTAGTGGAAGCATCGAATCCACTAGAATCCCACTGCACTGCATTATTACAACATAATATGAAAAAACTATACATGATTTTGATGTTATCTGATCCTCCTCCTTCTAATAACTTGTTACCAATTAAACATTTTGATGGAAGGTTGGTGGTGTATCCGAGCAATCACGGAGGAGTAGTTTAAGTGTTTCCATTCTGTTATCAACAATATATTTTGTTTTCATATTTTTAGTTTCCTTCTTTGCATTGATAGTTGACAATCTTATCGCTGTCAACCTCTCCATATATACCTTGCAAAATTGGTGCACAAAGGATTAATGAAGTGAAACAACCATGTTGTTGAGTGATTGCTTGGTCGTGGATATAGGATCACAGATCCGAACCACGTTAATTATGGCTACATTCTTTCTTCTTGTTTTTTATTCAACATGGTGTCAAAGTTGCAAGTTGTTTTCTGAGGAAAATCATTTTCTTGGTGCTGCTATCTGCTTCTTTTCCCTATGGCAAACAATATTCCACAAAACTCGGATGCTGCAGAAAACTCTAATAGCCGATCTGAGGATAATCATACCAGCAATGGTGAAAAGTTAATGATTCATGAGCAGGTAACACTGAATCTTAAGATCATGCCTATTTTGTTGAATGGATCAAATTACTTGTCATGGGCAAGATCGGTGAGGCTTTATCTTAGTGGTAAATCCAAATTAGGCTATATCACTGAGAAATGCCTACAACCAGATGATATCGATCCAAAATATTAAGAATAGCAGAGTTCTAATGATCTGGTCATGTCATGGATATTAAACTCCATGGAGATCTCTATAGCAGAAGATTTTTTGTTCTTGAATACTGCCCAAGAATCTGGGATGCTGTGCGAGATCTATATAGTGAAAAAAATAACATAGCACCGATGTACCAGCTTATACAGTGTATTCATGAACATAAGAAGAATGACATGTCGTTTGGTGCATATTTAAGAAAATTAAAAAGCATGTGGGATGAGCTAGAGGTTCTTACCAGTTCTTATCATGATTTTGTGTCTCTCAAACGACTTCGAGAGTAGGAGAAAACATTCCAAGTGTTGGCTGGTTTAGGGACCGATTATGAACATTTGCATAGCCAAATCTTAATGGCCCCTGAATTTTCTTCTTTGACTAATGTTTGCTTCATGATTATGAGGGACGAATCCCGTAGAAGAGTTATGAACAAAAAACAAAAAATTGTGGAAGATCAGAGTAAAAAGGTGATCTTTAATGCCTATACTAGCCCAAACCAGAAATGTGAAGATACCATGACTAGGAGGGGGAAACGTCCTACATGTACATATTGCAAAAAAGGTCACATAAAGGATTGGTGTTGGAAATTGCATGGAAAACCCAGCAACAGTAGCAATAAAAAATCTAAGGAATCGATGAAGGCTTATATGGTCCGAACAAAAGAGAAAGAAAGTGTGGTAACTTTGGATACCATTGCAGAAATGATTAGAAGACTTGGACAGGGTAGCAATGACTCACAAGTTATGACAGCCACATCGGTCTCCAATAATATTAAGTTAAGTATGGTTTCATCCTCTTCTTTTTTAAATACTTGGATAGTTGATTCTGGCACCTCAGAACATATGACATATTCAAATGCTAACATTGAAATTATGGAAGATATAAATGGCCATAAACTGGTAACCATAGCTAATGGATTCACCATTAATGTCAAGGGAACAAGTGAAACTCGTCTGATTGGAAATAAGTTGGGAGTCTATTATATGCCAGATCTGGCTTCAAATCTCCTATTGATATGAAAGTTGACTCAAGATTTAAATTATAATGCCATTTTTTTACCTTTTGGAGTGATATATCAGGACAGGTCGACGAACCAGATGATTGGTGAAGGAAAGATTAAAAATGGCATGTACATGGTAGATCATAAAAACTTCATGGCATTGATAACTCGTATGTCCAAGGATGGCGAGCTATGGCATTCACAGTTGGGCCATCCGTCAAATAAAACTCTCATAATTTTGTTGCCGCATATTTTTGTTTCTAATTATAGTATTTGTGAAGTATGTCAGTATTCAAAAATGTCTAGACCATCATTTACTTTGTCTAATAATGTGGCTGAAAAACAGTTTGATCTTATTCATGATGATGTTTGAGGCCCAGCGCCTGTAGAGTCCTACAATGGTTTTAAATATTACTTGACTTTATTGTTGATTGTTCTAAAGTGACCTGGCTTTATTTGTTAAAATCCAAAGATCAAGTTTTTAAAAAATTTGAGTCCTTTTACAATATGATAAGAACTCAACTTGACACTCGGATAAAAATTCTATAGACGAATAATGGATCTGAGTTTAAAAACATCATTTTTGAATGTTTTGAGAACAATAGTGGCATGGAACATCAGTTTACTTATGTTAAAACCCCTCAACAAAACAAAGTTGCCGAGAGGAAGAATCACCACCTTCTCAAAACAGCCCAGTCGTTGCTCTTTCAATCCTATATGCCAAAATATTTTTGGAGTGATGCAATCACTGCATGCTATCTTACAAATTGACTACCTAGCATCCGGTTAAAAGGTAAGTCACCTCTTCAAATTCTCAAGGGCCTCAAGATTAATATACACCACCTAAGAGTCTTTGAGAGTACAATTTATGCAATGGTTGATAAAACTGAACATGACAAACTTAGTCCAAAAGCCCATAAATGTGTGTTTGTCGGCTATTCAACAAGTAAGAAAGGATATAGATGCTACAACATGGAGGTGAAGCGTGTTTATATCTCAAGAGATGTGAAATTTGATGAATCTATACCATTCTTCAAAAATTACTATGAAGAAGCTCAACGACAGAGGGAGGTTGTGCTCCCTAGCATGAACTCTTATGATGACAAATTGACAATTTCCAAATGATATGACCCGGTTATTAGTGAACAGATTGAAATTGTTCCCAACAACACTGAAGGTCAACCTAGGACAAATGAAAGTCATGAGACATCTCCTAGCATGCCTAAGTTGAGAAGATCTCAACATGTCAGCCAGCCTCCAAGCTATTTGAGTGATTACGTTACCTATAGTGTTGTCTCACACCCGATTGAGAAACATATGAATTACAAAAATGTTTTAAGTGAATACTTTGCCTATTTAAGTGTCATTGAGAACCAACCAAAACCAACCATATATAAAGAGGCAAAAAATGATCCCATCCGGGTGAAGGCGATGCAAGAAGAGCTAAATGCCTTACACAAGAATCATACGTGGGATATAACTAAACTTTCTGAAGGAAAGTGAGTTGTGGGATGTCGATGGGTGTTCAAGACTAAATATAATAGTGATGGCTCCATGGAGAGGCACAAGGCAAGGTTTGTTGCCAAAGGGTACACACAAACTCAAGGGATAGACTATGAGGAGACATTTACGCCTGTGGCAAAAATGAATATGGTACGTATACTTATCTCTATTGGTTGCCCAGACTCCTAACGCTTTCATTTTTCTCGTGACATATTGGATAGAGGAGAGGTAACAAAAGCGGTCTCTTAACGCTTAGCTGCAAACTTTTTTCTCATTGAGTGAGTCCCCTCCATCATTGATGTTTACTTGAATCGTCTTCATTTCTCTCATGAATGGAATCGAAATCATCGAGAAGGTTGGGGTGACCTCTGGAGGTGCTTATATCAAGAGATCAATCAAGACATCCATGCCCCTCAGACATCAGTATTGGGGTCACGGAGGAGAGAAGAAGTGCCCGTCATAACTCACTGCCGATACTCTTCATGCCATTGAAAGACTCACTGTCGATGTTTCTCCCCCATGGAGTGCTACCTTTGATGCCACTGGGTTGCGTTCGTGTGGAGGGACCATTAGACCAGGCACTTTTCTCGATTTTTGTGCCTTTCCCCATCACATGCAAATGAGGAACCAACCAGGTTGGGTTCCCATTTCCACCTTCTATCACCCCAATCCCGATTGGAGCCTATAGGCTCGATGAACAAAAAAAAAAGATATTTTGACATTAGCTATGCTTGTGTCTTCAATTCCCAGGTTCCTGGATAGAGCTAAAATGGGGGATACTCCAATCATCGGGTCAGGTTTTGACTAACGTGGGATAGGAAGGTTAGATATGTTTTTCCTATTTTTGGTTTCCAGTTCCTTCTGGAAGAGATTGGATTCTCGTTGATTTGCATTTCTTCACTCCTTACCAACAAATCTGGAGTGATGTGTCAACTAGCAACCATATCTGGAAACTCTTTAGTGAACTGGGCCCTAACTAACATCCTGTTACAGTATTTCATGAGCCATCAGAACCCTTTATTATGCCAAAGTGTTAGCTTTTGTGGGATAGTCCCATTTGACTCCCTTCTGACTTATGGGATTCCTTTACCTTTTTGTGTTGTTATTCCTTACTGAAGATCTATACTTTGTTATGTTACTATAACGGGATGAAAGAAAAGGTTTTCAACAAACCTAGGGACCAACCTCATCAACCGGTTCCTTTTTAATGGCACGAAGAAGGGGCCTCTATCCCTATTCTACTTAAGGCAATAGCGTTTTCTTTTCTAGATAACAAAAGACAATAATGAAACACCGTCACCTTCCTATGGAAAGATCAAAGAAGAATTGAACCTCTTGACTCCTACCATGGTGAATTGGAATTGTTCCAACCGATCCATCCAATCCATCAAGTTATCTCTCTGCTAAGGTTGCCAATCATTCATGTGCCATAGACAGACCCTTTGTCGAATTTGGGAGAGAGGAAGGGATGCCAACACTCTCTTTGGAAGGATTTCATTGCTTCGTCGTCTTCCCTCTCCAAAGAGGTTTCTCTAGCTCATCACAGCAAGCCACAATTGTCTTGTCTCGAAAGGAAGATGGATGAAAGGCGGCTAATAAGTAGCGTGTTTTCCACTTCATCTGTCGCCACACGCTTCCGTTTGGCCGTGTTCTACAGATACAAAAAGATTGGACGAGATGATACTTGTTGTCACTCCTCGTGCTCACGATTGATTGTTCCAGCAAAGAAACCTGAGTTTTGATGACTCCTATTACATCCATTGGGAACATATAGAACACAGTTATCTCGAATGGATCTTTTAAGGAAGGGGTATATGAATGAATGAATTAAGGATTTTTTAAAGCACAAATGACTTAGAGTTTCCTGAAGGACATCAGAATAGGAAATGGTGACAATAATAGAAAAGATGAGTAGAATGACTGGTCAGTGTTGTAGTCAGTTTCTTTTCATTATCACATTGGTTATCATGATTTTCTTTTTTCTTCTCTCACTATAGACCTTATTCTATTTTGACTTAGGCCATTTCTTTTCCTATCAAACCTTATGTTGTTTTCCTTACGTATTCTTTTTATCTAGCTCTTTACTTGTTGGATTTTATGGTATTCTCAACATTTGAACCACTCTGTTTCCAAAAATAGAAGAAGCGATGAGAGGGAAGGTTCGGGTGCAGATGAGTAGGAAGAGGTGGGGATCAAATCATCAGCTCAACATGCAGTTGAAAAAAAAGGAAAGAGGTAGGGATTTGAATATGATGGATCAGACGCATGGCCTGCCAACTCGATAGCTACTTTGAATCTGAATAAAGTGAGATAAACTCCCTCTCCGTAATCAGTGAATCTAATCCAGCAACCTTACATAAGGTCCCTTCCCGATCCCGTGAATTCATTAGGTGGGTCATCTCTACATTCGTTCCAATCTGATCAAGGTTCATTCCCATTGCCAACCATTCTAACATCATCCGCTTCTCTTGTTGATTATGTTGTTGATCCCTTCGACTGAGAGACTGACGCCAACCAGATAAGAATGTCTGTTATGGATCCTGAGTCATCCATAGAGCAGTTGCGGAATCCTTGCTTGGTCCAAGCATTGCATTTGGGTGGAGAGTTGGCCCAGAAGGTGATTGCAACAAGAATAAATTCATTGAGTTGTTGGTCGCACACTGGAAATCCAGCCAACTGTTGAATTTGATCATGGTGGATGTCCAATCAAAACAGGATAAATTACAAAACTCAAAAAAATTGCCGCAAGTGCTCGATCCAAGATGGCTCCATCAAGGATTTCTCTCAAGAGGGAGTGAAGTTGTTTCAGTGTCATGCCATTTGATCCCTCCTCCCATTCAGATCCTGCCTGGAAAGGTTTAGTAGACTGGATTTCACCCCATGAGTAGTTGAACGCATGCTTCTGTACCTACCTTTATACCCTACCGATGGATAGCCACATGCGTTTAGCTTCTGATGAGAGAAACAACCTACCCGGTGATGGAAATGAGACACGATCTGATCAAAGATTTGTTATGCTTGACTTTTCTTTGAGTTGCTCACCGAGCGAATCAATCGGACAGCTACTTGACCTTTGTCGGGCATGCCAACTAAGATTAAGGAAGGGAGGGACGGGCTAGCAGTTATTAGTTCTTCATCGGGTGGCAGGGAATGAAATCACTCCTGTGATAGCAAAGTAGAGAGATTCGTTAGAATTAAAGGCCTAATATTCTAGAAGGTGATTTACATGAAGTGGTATATATGAGATTGCCCCCAGGACATCCCCTAGAGTCTTCAACACTTTTTCATCAACCATGTACACCAAATATGAGCCAGTAGCAAAGTAGCAAATGAGCATATTAAACTGAATTGGACTTAAATAAATTATGCCACCATATCCTCTTATTTGAGTATGAGAGAAACCAAGCTTACTGGCATATGGATCTGCAAGATGATACAATGTTAGAACATTTGCCTCTACCATATTTGCTCTTCTTGCTATGGACAACTTAAGCAAAAAACACCTGTGTGTGTGAGAGAGAGAGAGAGAAAGAGAGAGAGAGAGAGAGAGATGAACTACCCGGGATCCATTGGATCATTTTTAGATCCACTTGCTTTAGTTTGGATTTTTATCTTTTGGGTTTTTGGATGATTGATTTTTATCCAAGATTTTAGGATTGAATTTATCTTTAGAAGGTTATGAAAATAATTTTCATATTTCTTTAGGGTTAATAAACTTATGTCTATAAGTAGATGAAAAATCTACATGTTAGATGAGATAAATTTTAAGTTTATTTAAATTTCCTATTGTTTTCAGTTTTTCCAGTTATTTTCATCTTTCTTAGATAATTTTTAGATTCATACATAGTTATAGACATAGTCTCTAAGATTCTGATGCTCATATTCCCAATCCTAAAAAAACTAAAGACAGCTCTGAGTCAGAATCATCTGGCATTAATTATGTTGTCGAAAGTCAACCACAACCTTTTGCTAGAACCCATAAGATGATCACTAGATCCCAGGATGAGATATTAAAGCCAAGGGCCTTCTTTGCTACCAAATATCTGATTTGTTTGGCTTTGCTTAGTGAATTCACTCAAGAGACCAAATCATGAGACTATGCTCAAGCCAGTCGAGATGAGAAATGGAAGAAAACTATGGTGCTTTAGCTGGTTTCTCCAAATTAAGTTCAAAATTTGGTCATGAAACTATAAAATAAAAAGGCATGCAAATGGGTCAAACGCTCGTTATAAAGCTTAATTAGTGGCAAAAGGGTAACCTTAACGGGAAGGTATTGATTATTTTGAAACTTGTTATCAAACCCACTATGATTAGAACTATGTTATTTGTTGCAATCAACCAAGGATGAGTTTTACATCATATAGACACCCAAATTTTGACCAATCATATCTTAAAGATTTTTGTCTTTGATTTTTATCTTCTTGAAACATTGATGTCTATTGTCTAAAAACTATTAAATCTATTTCAAATGTTTTTTTAACCTAAAAATAATGTTTTCAATAGTTATTCATCCAAAAGAAGAATTAAAGAGGACATCCTAAACTTTCTCATACACCAAAAATTGTCTTGAATGAATATCAGGATCAAAAGTTATGGCCAAAACCAGGTTTTTAACTTGTTTAAAGCTAATTCTAAATCCACGTTTGTTTCATATTGTCGTCCAGACTCAATTGCCATCCAACCCAATTGTTGTCTTTACTATTTGGATCTACACCCTAGTTGTCATTCCAAGTATTGGTCTAGACCCCAATTGTTGTTTGAACTGAATGGATCCGGAGCATATTCAGTTCAATTGGTGCCCTTGGTATTTGCAATTGGATCAGATCCAAGCCAAGTTGTTGTTCGGGCTAGGTTGTCACCCTTGTTATTTGGATCTGGATCAGTGGGGCATCTGTGCAAGCCAAGTTGTTGTTCATAGAATGGATCCAAACTGGTTTCATTCAGACGACGTTGCAGCCCATGCTCAAACGACAACCTAGGTAGTCAGGGTGGCACCCAAGCCAATATTTTTTGTTTTAAGCTTGGCTCGCACTGAGAAGGTGTTTTAGACCTTAGAACTTTAACAAAAACTTAGAAAGTTGCCCCTTAAGCCTTTCAAAATCCCTAGATTAATCCCCTCAGCTTGCCAAATCTATAAAACTTAGGCCCTAAGTTAAAACCCTTTCCAATCATATTATGCAATCTCAAATCTCTCCAATCATATTACAGTTCCTGCATGACATCTAGAATTGGATCTTTTGGCCCATAAAATTTCAAACTTAGGTCAAGGACCCAGTCCTATACCTATAAATAGGGATTCAGGCCCCCTAATCCAACATCTATAATCTGTGATCCCCATACTTAATCTATAATCTTAAAGCCTTCCTATCCAGACTGTCAGATTGACCTCAACCTAGTGCACCCATAAACCTCTCTCTGTTTTATTCTTTACAATTATATCTTGTCACATTGGCAAAATTGAACTACTTAAATACTTTTAGTCCTCATTTAGATCTAAACATGGAAATGGACACAGATGGTACTGCTTTCACCTTTGCTAGGGTTGGTAGTTGGAATCTGCATACCAAAATCACTTATACTAGGTCAATTTCTCTCATTAAACTTTTAATAGAAATTAAGAACATATTCGTCATTCAATCAAAGGACTTTGGACCATTTTAAGGAGATGTTCCTTTTATTTATACATGGTCACTGTGTCTAGAACTCATGACAAAGAATCACTGACACTTAAATCTGAGAAGTTCGAGGTTTGATTGGGGCCATTTCCTGCAAAAAACCAGGACTTGGGACAAAACGGAGTGTGCCTCTCTCTAGCACCACAGAATACAGGGACTGCACTTGGTATCATCCTTTTTAATTTGGTTCAGCATAAATGTCGAGAACTTTGTTATGAACATATCTTTACAATGTTGGTAGTTTGGCAAATGTTGAACCCTTTTTTTTTTGGACAATGAGTAGAAACCACCGGTTTGGTTTGGACGTCCAGTTATGGGTAGAGAACTGACACATTGATCTTGGCTCCGTTTCATTATCCATGCTGTTGATAGTTTTATGTTGATTTCGGCCTTGACTTTTTTTTTTCGATGACGAGGAGCCCTCACCAAGAACCGAAGCACCTAATAGTTGTTAATGGGCCCGCCCCATGCGAGAGCAGTTTCTTCTTTTCGTGATGGTTCCTCACTCAAATACGGTCAGGAGTAGGGATGGCAATGGACCGGGGTGGGGGACAGGGTCTCCACCCCCGCCTCGTCTCAAGATTAGAACCTCCATCCCTGCACGGGGATGGATTTTAACCTCCATCCCCGCCTTCATCCCCGTTTCATGTCCTCCATCCCCGGTTCAAACGGGGATGAGGCGGGGCGGGGCCCTGTTTCCCTGTAGTCTATTGCCATCCTTTAGAAGGACTAGGGATGGGGATGGGGCGGGGCTAGGCAGGGATGGTGGTGGGGACAGGGCGGGGTGGGGAAAAGTGTAAGTCCATCCCCGCCTCCATCCCCGAACGGGGATGGGTTTTAACCTTTGTCCCTGCCTCCATCCCCGTTTCATACCCTTCATCCCTGGTCCAAACGGGGCAAGGCGGGGTGGGGCCCTGCTTTCCCCCGGTCCACTGCCATCCCTAGTTAGGAGTAGTGGGTCAATGAAGTACACCCCCAGTGGGGTCACCGACAACTAGGGGTGGGCAATGGGTCGGGCAGCCCGAGCCAATGAAGTAAACCCGGAGTGGAGTCACCCAACTAGGGGTGGGCAACGGGCTGGGCAGCCGTTGGGCCAAGCTGACTCGGCCCGCTATTGGCCGGGTTTGGGCCAAGATTTCAGGCCTGGGCCCATTAGGTATTAGGCTGAAACCCAGCCTGTTATATACGTGGGCCGACGTGATGGTCTTAAGTTATTTATTAATTTTTTAATAATACAAATTTTTTAAAATTTAACTGTTGCATGATAACTTGGTAACTATTACTATTTTGCATTAATTTTATGAAAACTAGATAAATAATTAGTTGGGTACATGTAAAGTTGTGAACTTATTAATTATTACTATTTACGAAAGAATTTGGATCATGCCAAGTTGGATCCGGCCCCGCTCCACATTGGCCCGTTCAAACCCGTTAAGAACCGAGCTGCACTTAAAGCCCGGCGAGCCGAGCTCTAACCGGCCCCAGCCGACCAGATGCCCACCCCTACCGACAACCTAGCCCTTATGAAGCCAACCAGTTAAAGACACCTGCAGCCCTAGTGAAAGTCTGAACTTAGGACGAAGGGGTCAGCACCTTTTTACCAAACCCACTGCCACTCGGGCGACCTGGGCCTTTGTGGCTTTTTTTTTTCGACAGAGAAAGCTGGGGTTAGACAGACCCCTACCAGTTATACACAACCATACCACAAGGTGACGTGCACTAACTGCTCATTTTCGTTCTATTGCTACTCTGGCTATAAGTTCAAATTTAGCCGCGCTTAATCCGAAGCTGGATATACTTCTCAAGAAAAATGCTCAATTCAGACAGCTTTTTTTTTTTACTTATGGAAAAAGGTACATATAAGAAAAAAACATGTGGAAAGTTTATATCAAAATTTCTTTTCTACAGAGTGGGCAAGAACCCTGTCTAAATAGCCATTTATCAATACAAAGAATGTGGAAAATATGTTTACACTGAGGCAATCTCCTGACAGCATCCTCTTCTCCGAAATCCTGATGTCAAAGAAAATAGAAACATCACTGTATAGTTGATCTATTCTGACTCGGCCTGAACCCTTTTTTCAGGTCTTTAACATAGTAAAAAAAAACTTTGTGTTCAGGACAGTTCCAAATCTCAGGAAGAACTCGCAATATTCTAAAAATATGGTTCTTCAGAGAAATTGTTGGGAAAATATTGGTTTATGAAAATATAAAATAAATACAACTATATATATATATATATATATATATATATATATATATATATATATATATATATATATATATATATAAACTATAACTAACGTAAAAAATATGTTTGAAAAGTTTGTAACGAGATTTTAATGTACTATCAATGTGTAAAAAAACATGTGATATAGTTCAAAGTAGTGAATTTTTTTTAAAAAACACTTTTTAACATAATCATAATATTATCCAGATATCCCCTCAGTTTTCCACCTCAAATGTTTCTTCATGAGGCGACTACCTGTAGACAGATAGCACAAGATGTTTGATGTCCACAAGCTTCATTAACTCGTTGGTATGAAATGTCGAACATTTGCAGCTTCTTCATGGAATCGAGAGAAATCGCTTTTGTACCGCCAACACTGAACATGTCCAAGGCCACTTCCGTGCCTGTATCAACCGCATCAATCTGCACAACAATCAAGACTAGCAGTTTTTAATTGGCATGCATGCATTTTCCCAATCGAAGTGTCCCACTGCAGTGAGTTGGTGTGGTATTTGGACAGCCCTGTGGTTGGTGTAAGACTTGATGATGATGATGAAGCAGATCAGATCAGGTCATGCTGAACATGAGCGTTTTTTCTCATGCTGACATCGTGGCCATCCTATTTGCATATTAAAAAGCTCAAAAGTCAAGAAAACCACGTGGCATTCATCCAAAATGCAAACAGACGGCCACGATGTAGGCATGAGCAAAAATGCTCATGTTCAGCATGACCTGATCTGCTTCAGTTGACATAGTGTAGAGAATGGTTAGGTGTACTTGTGGTGACACTGCTATCCGAACGTTCTCAATCACATGCAATATAATTGCATAGTATCCAAACATGCACAAAAAACCTAAGGCTTGAGGCTTGAAACTTTGGCTAAATCCCCATTTTTGTTCCAAAAACATGATGAGCTTGGGGTAGGAAGACCTAAGGGCGTGTTCGAATGTGCATTCCCCAAAGTCCCACAGGACACAGCAGACGCACAGGACACCATCCCGTCAAACAGAAGATGTGCATCCGTTGTGTTTCGCGCATCTGCAGGACGCGGCAGATGCACCCCCCCAGAACGGTGGGGACAGGAATGGCTTTAAAAATTAAATAAATAAATAACTGTCCAGGAGAGACTGGACATTGTGTCCTGGACAGGACCACTGTCATGTCTGCCTTGGGCAAGGTGTTCTGTCCAAAACTGGACAGGGAGTCAAACGTGCCCTAAGGGTTTAAAACGGCTATTTTTTGCTTAAAAGGTGTCTTACTCTTAACAAATTCAACACATTCACTACTACTTCAGAAGTAGATGTAGGGCTTGTAAAAGAACTGAGCATCTAATGACTAAGGTCAGTTCCACTCACATGAAGATTCTTTTGTGTTAGTCAAGTGGCTGTCTAGCTTAAACGACTTTAGAACAAACAGGAGGTGTTTAGCTCGCCTATGACAATGATTCGATACATATTATAAATTTAATATACATATCATAGGAAACAACATAGGACAGTTGAGTTACATCATTTTCAGAGAAGAGGCGCATTATTGAAATTCTGCAGCTTTTCATCACTACTTAAAAATACATAACTTTTTGTACGAGCCAGCGCAGGCAAGGTTCATCTAGCTCAGGCTCATCCCAAGATCCAGCTCAAGCTCTGGTCATTCAGAGTCCTGAGCCTATGCTGGACCCAGTGACAAACGTGCCGAGCCCAAACAAGTACGGTTCTCGGTTCTTTCTGCTCATTTACCAGCCTTACCTAGACATGCCTTTGAGTGGCACATTTAATTAATGGGTGCCCGAATGAACGCAGATCAGTGCACAGTACAAAAAAAAACTCCTTTTAATTATTCCGGACTATGTTATTCCTGGCAATTTTGACAAAGCTCTACAATATTGAATGAGGCTCCAAACTCTTGTGATAATGTAAGGTACGTACCTGCTGCTGATATGCAGTTAGGATGGCTGGAGTGATCCATTCCGGAAAAACTTTCCCATTGACCATGCTGACAAAGATGGCTTCCTGCATCATCAACATTCATCAATTAACTCGGGAAGAGGGCTCTCAACCCTCAAGATCCAACTTTCTTCCCTATTTTCCATAAAAATTCTAGCGAACCTCACTTCTCAAATTACATGAAACACACACACACACACACACACACACACACACACACACACACATATATATATATATATATATATATTGTCACTTTTTTGGCCTACCACCAGCCAACCAGGATTTTGAAGAGTTTTTTCTTGTTTTTCTTCAATCTGACCTTACGGATGTATTTTACATGTTTGATTTTATAGGAATCAACTTTTAGATCCAACGATTCAAGCAAGCTGGGAGGTTTTTATAAGGTTTAAAATTTGATGGTTTAAGATTTATATAAATATTCAAGGCTTAAAAAATCGGGATTGCTATAAAAACACAATTCATTGTCTAGTTAATCAATCATGCCGAACAAATCTGCAAACTCAAATTTGTGAAAAACAACCCGCAAACACGTGTTTGCACGCAGTAGGCTGGCAATAGGCTATAAATGTAGAAATGTGGTAGGCAGCTACCACTTTTCTTTTATATATATATATATATATATATATATATATATATATATATATATGGTGCCTCTATAAATGTAGAAATGTGGATCATGTGTTTTTGATGAAAAAAATGTTATTTGGAGCCTCAAAATTTTACAAAGATTTCGGACAGTTGATTTTTTGAACCTTATAAAAACCCACCCATGTGTCAGAATCGAACACTTCAAGAGTGATCCCTATAAAATCAAGTACATAGATCGTATGGTCAAAATTTAAAAATAAAACTAAAAAACCAAAAAAAAAAAACCATTAAGCACCTCTCCCTCTCTCTCTCTCTCGATATATATATATACTCTGTTTATTTACTATGTTAGGTGGGTTTTTATCATGTCTAATTTAGGTAAGACTTTATTTCTATGATGGTAAAAAGTCAACTGCTCAAAACTCATCAAGATAAGGATGGTTTATAAGAAATCTAAAACATCTTGTTGGAGACAATTTCAACATAAAAATTAGTAAGTACAATATGCTGAACATGACACAAAGGCTACTTTTCAGTTTTGGAGCTTAAATCTCTGTAAATTAAGTGTCTGGGCATGCCCTGACCAGACCGAGACATGCATGCCAAAAGCCTGATGCGATACTTGTCAGGTTCAGACCATTGGATTCTCGCGTTGGGACATGGTAGGGTAATAGTCGGTCAAGGTTGGACCTGACTTTTATAAAGCTTATGCTGAAAAATGATTACCCAAAGTGGCTTTCTCTGTTTTATTCTATAACCGTGGCAATGGAAATTTTGGTAGTATTCCTAGTTCAAGTGATGAAAGACTAACCAGGGAAAGTGATCCACCATGGACCATCGATTCAAGCACCTCCATTGACAGGACCGCGCCACCAAATGCACCAATACCGGCTCCGCGAAAGAATCCAATCTCCTTTGTTTGGCCAGTTAGAGCCCCCATGATCACCCCAACAAATGCACCAACTGCATGCACTCAGAATGCTATACAATTATTTGATAGGCCATGCAGATAATTAAGTGTATCAACATAGTTGATCAGAAGTCAATTGAAGATGAAGAGTTGATGAATGAAGTGCACTAGAAGTAACAAACAGGATAAGGGAGACTGCATGTTAATTCTTTCCATACTTGAATGATTTTCTTTTCCTTGAAAAAAAAAAAGAATTGAGGAACAGTAGAACATCAGTGCACAGGTGTTCAATTCCTTAAAAAGAAAAACTATAAATATTTTTCTAATTTCTTGTCAGTAATAAGGTTTTTATTCTCTCAAAAAATATAATATTAAGGTTTTTAGAATGTGCAAGTGGCTGTGGTTGACATATGCATGGGAATGGACTGGAATTTTACTTTTATATTTAGCTGAAATTTTCAAGAAACAAAGGACAAATATTTGTGCTTCCTTGTCAGTAATGAAGTTTGTAAAGAGTGTTGTGGTTGAAGTTGACATGAATGGGAAGGACTGTAACTTTGAGAGAGAGACGGCTCCCATGGTAGATTCCGTTTGGTGAACGGTAGCCAGAACACCATGAATGAATTGGTCAGAGCCGCGCTCTTTTTTAACTTTTCACGTTTAGCTGTACTTTGAAAATGAGCATTGTGGCAGACAAGAGTCTGCCATGAATAGTGCTCATTCTGAGAGTTTTTTTTTTCCTCTCATTTAATGTTCAAAGTGTCGGTTGTCCCATCTGTCATGTGCATGCCGCACCGCAGGTCCATCCCAACAACTCAACCATATCAATCTTTCTTTTAGTCAAGCTGGGGCTGTCCTCAATGGGATTTGAACACATGATCTGTTGATTAAGATTCTAGCCAGCGAAACTATATTATTCGACCGTGCCATCTTTCAAATGTTATAAGATACCCTTTGTTATGCTCCATGCAAAGAAAGAGGAAAAAAAAGTGATCTACATGAGGTGGTACCATCTAACATGCAAGATAAACTAGTCACATATGTTAGTGAACTTCATGACATCTTTTGTAAGTAGCTAGGGGTCTGAATGGGTGGGATGTGGTTTGGACCCAAGTGATGTTGAACCCGGATATGACTTTGAGGTGCAGGTCTTAGGTCCAGAGAGAGAGAGAGATGGGTGCTGGGGAGGGACACAGTCCTAAGCTTCTGCTTTTTGTAAGAGGTGGCTGACCCAAGATTTGAACCCATGACTTCTCACTAGCATACCGAGCATTTTTATCTTTGCACCAAGCAATGGCCCTCAGAGAGAGAGAGAGAGAGAGAGCAAAAACCCTTTTTACCTAAAAAGAAAATTTTACATTGGGAAGATGCATTCTTTCGGTCAGAATTTAATGTTTGGTTTACTCCTCTTGTGTGTGTATTAGTGCGTGCACCAAGCAATGGCCATGAGAGAGAGAGAGAGAGATGACTACCTAGAGCAAAAATACAAGTCAGCATTGCCATGCAGGTCGCCTTGAAGACCTCCAAGAAATGGCAAAAGGTTGCCATTTTGATCCTTTTGTAAGACCACCAACCTCAGTTGTCTTACTCGACCAGAGAAAAAGTGACACCCAAAGAAGGGCTACCTAAGCAATAGCTAGCCCCAAAAGAGAGGAGGGAGATAAACTGAGAACACCCATAAAGGGATAGCAGCAATACTTGGGTTGCCTTAGGCCTTGGATGGAAAGCAAGTGACATCGCTGAGCATTTATAGCCGCGATCATTACACTTCCCAACGCCAAATAGTAAATGAACAAGAGAAAAGGATGAGAAAAGGATATTGAATGTTAGTTTTGGAGCCAAGTTGGTGACAAGAAATGCCCGGCCATGTGGAGGAGGCCTTTCTATTTCACTAAGAGATGACGAAAGAAATGCATGCATCCGTCGTTATCAATGACCATCATCATCAATGAAGCCCTCCCCCTCCTTTTCTCATCCAAATGCTCTCCACTTCTTGGCGCTTTCCTCAGTGCTACTTTTGAATTCGTTGTCATACTCACCACCATCATCATCTAAAGCATTAATGCAGAAAATTGTGTTTGAATATCAAGCTAGCCCCTATATATGTCATTATAAACGTTTCACAGTTTTTTTTAAAGGAAAATAAACGTTTCACACTTATTTCCCATAATTCTATAGTTAACATTAAGTTTTGGTTGGTGAGAGGGAAAAAAGAAGAGGACCCAACGTGGTACATGAATTTTGAAGAGATTTTCCTTACACTCTAAATGGGAATGGACACTAGCCGAGTTCGAGCTGAGCCTAGGCTGTTCAAACTTGGCTCGCTTCAAAATGTATATGTTCAAGCTCGGCTCATGCTCGAAGCCAAGCTTGAACAGCATTGTTCAGGCTCGGCTTGGTTCCGAGCTTGAGCCAAGCCAAGCTTGACAGTTATTCAAAAACATTTTGCCAGAATAGATGAGTTTTGAACCCCCATTTTTTCTTGATGGAGCACAACCGACCCACCATTAAGCCAGCCTTTATTTTGAGATTAATATTGTCCAAAAAATATATTGCTAGATTGTTGAAGAGAAAAAAATTCAAGAAGTGAAGTTCAAAGTCAAAACCTCTTAAAAAATGCCCTAACCACAAAGGAGACAATGACTTTCATGAATTAATTTGCAAATATGTTATATATATATACTCTAATGCGAGCCTTATCGAGCTTTTCGAGCTTAATCGAGCTCAACAACTTGATCAAGCTCAGCTCATTTATCGACACTGAGCCCAAACTTTTGTTCAAGCTCAGCTCGTTTATTTTTTGAACAAGCTCGAGCCAAGCTTAAATGGGTTGAGCCCGAGCCAAGCTCGAGCTAGCTCGGCTCGTTGTGCATCCCTATATGTCCCTAGCTAGTTATAGTAATACGATAGAGGGGATTTTCTCGACAAAGAAAAAACTCGTGATAAATTGAAAAATTTGTTTTCCTTGAGAAAAACTCAAGAAAATAGCAATTTAGTTAAATTTTAAATTGATATAATAAAATCTATAAAAATATAAGGAAATGTTAATTAGATAAAAATATAAATAATTTGTTAATAACATAACAATATAACATTGGGATAAAATATGCTATTTTTAAAATACACGATAGGAAATATGACTTTTTTTTAGGGTTTGTATGGGTTCTTTAAAATATTAATAAAATCATGTGATTAAAAAAAGTATGATATGTGTAATTGTTCCAAACCATCATCACAAGCATGCTTTCAATAGAAATAATAAAATAAACATAATTATATAATGTAAAGTGATCATAATCATCTAATAAATTGTTTCTCTTGCTTAATCCTATAGGCACCCTCAGAAAAAAAATCATCCAATCGAAACCATTCGAGCATTTATTATGTTATGTGTTTTATTATAACCCGAATGACTAACTGAATGACAACTCAAAAGAAGAATGACTAACAATTGAGAGAAAAACTTCTAATGGCGACACAAAATATGTTCAATTTTATAAAAAGTCTTTGCAGGTCAAAGGAACTACCACCTAAGTCACACGATAGTCGTATTCCCCCTCACTTCAATGACTGAGAAACTAAAGGAGATGCCTCACTTTCCAAATAACACAATGTCACGGAAGCTTGTACCCCTCTAACCTCTTTAAGGTAGATTTGGGATGCTAGACCTCAAAAATTTTAGTACATTTTCTAGGTACCAGAAACTATCTAGTATGGGGTTATCTTTATTAAGGCTATAAGTCAACGATATATTTTCACAAATTGATGCACAGTAAATGCCCCATCCACTTTTCACAACCCCTTGCTCATATTTAAGTGAATCCCATTTGCTTGCATGTCACACACACTTTACAACACAATAATAACATATGACCCGATCTACATAGTCTTGCACACATGCAAGGCACATCCATATGAGTATATGCAACCCATAAATACGAGCTCCCAAGCATCAATCAATTCCTTGAATCGTGAGCTCACACATAAGTAATCAATCATAAATCATTCAATTCATATATCATAGTATATAACAACAATAATTAATCATCATGATGCATACACATAAATCATGTCATAATATATGTTGCATATCAAACTCATGTAAGCAAATAAACAGATCATGCATTCATTTGAATAAAAAAATATCATTTAGCACATGCATAATCATAACATGATACATCATAAATATCATCCAAAACCCACACACACTAGTCTCTAACCATTACTGTGTCCTCATGGTTCAGTCTTGGAACCAAGACTTGTCCAACCGGTCCTCATTCAGAACTTAGACACGTACCATAAGATTTTCAACTCAGAAATGTAAGAACTAAATTTTGTCAATTGGTATAAATTATGTCTATGTCATATTACAGTGAGAAAAAAATTGAAAATTTAATAGTAGATGCATAAATAAATTTGTTTAAGCCACAAACTTTGCCTCAATTGAAGCTTGAAGTAGAGAGAAATAATTATTTTACTAAAACTAGTTTTTTTGCTCGTTGACTGACTTGTCCAGTTCAACTCCTTCAAAAAAGTATTGATTCAATATTTTTATAGAACCAAAAAAATTCTGTAAAAATTAATATAAATAGATGGACATGTTTGGAACAACCTCTCACAAAGATCAGGTCTAAATTCCATTGGAGATGTAAATTAAAATTTATGGACCGCAACTTATTCAGGATCTTGAAAGGCTATGCTACAAAAATTTTGATGTTTTTGAGGTAAATTCTGTGATTTTTAAATCATAGATCAAAATGAATCTGTGCACCAAATTTTTATTAAAACTTTTTCAATATGCAATCTAACACACCTAAATTTCTCAGCTATAACCATGAAACAAGTTTAGAGAAGTAAAATCGGTAAAATAGTATAATCAAAATATAGGATTTCTATCAAGACAAAAATCTTGTTTTGACTTCTAGAGACTATATTTTGTCATCCGGACTCAAACAGAGCCAAAAAAATTTCTGGGACTTTCTCAATGAGTCTGAAACATTTTTCTAAAATTTGAGATTTTTTTGCCAAAATGTTTGGGTGTACGATAAAGTTCTTGAAAAGTGTTTGTGCTTGCGAAAATTGAACAACATGTTATCTTCATTAAAAACCATGTATATTTCATATTTTCACTGTATAAACCACATAAATATGATTTGCAAGATTTTATTCATCACAATACAATCAATATCATAATAAACATCATCAATATAATTTTATGTTGCATACAAAATTATCTAACGCATGAAATCGAATATGAAACACATAAGAAACAATTTTATTCAGAAATAAGCACTCGTACACCAAATTATGTATTAAGAAAAATAAATTTTATTTTGAATAAAAATTAAATTTTATCTTGAATAAAAAATAAATTTTATTTTGAATAAAAAATAAATTATGCACATGTATATCAAATCTAACATAATAAACAAATCATAGGCTAATCATGATTTAATTAAATATAAATAACAAATAAACTCATATAAATCATATTTTTTTGAAAAGGCTCTCATAAACCCTAATTGGTATGATCTACATAAATTTATTTATATAAATAAATTCAATTATACATAAAATCATACATCTAACATAAATATGGTTCGGATCATACAATACATAAATTATAACATAAAACACAACAATAATAAATCATTGAAACCCATTTTTCCTAAAAAGAAACTCCAAATCCCAAAAATGATTTTCAATATCCAGTTTTTTTCGATATTTTTTGAATTTTATTTTAATTAGAACTATAAATATCAATTTAAATAGGGTTTATACATGTTAATCATGTCAAATAAACATCCATCATGATTTAAGAATATCGAACAAGATTTTTATGAAGAACATTCATGAGTTAGGTTTTTTCCTAGAAAATTCTTTTGGTAAAAATACATTTGGAGGTCTATAGCCTTTTGAAATCATGGGATATCGGTCCAAACTCATGTTTATGGCCGATATCATTCAAAAATATAGATCTAAAATCTAATCTACTATGCATATGCACTCTTGGTGCTATGCACACACGAGTCAATAAAATCCTATATGAAATAAGCAAAAACACCAAGATCGGTAAGTGTAGAACAACTTCAATGCCACCACCTTCATGTTGCAGCTCTAATTGCAACAACACTTGCTGGACATCTCTCTACTAAGGGTGTGAATGGGGAGAAATAAAGAAAAAAATAGAAAAAAACTAAAAGAAATTCTAAAGAATTTAGAGAGAGAAAGGGAGGAAGAGACAAATTAAAAGGAGCATATAAGAGGGACTTAATAGAATCCATCTCCCCTTCCTTCTAATCCTCTACCCATTAAAAAGAGGACTCTCTCTCCCCAACTCGTGTGGGAAGGGAGAGTCCAACTTTTATTATATTCAAAAAAATGTAAGCGACTTCTCATAAAGTCTCTAAAGCCATTAGGACTCCCACCTATTTGGAAACCTTAATTAAGAGTCTAATATAACTTCTTAAATAAAAGACCAAATCAAATGTGCCAACTTTGATTCACATTGTATCCAATCTATAAATTATATCCATTATTAGAATATTTGGGATCTGAACATTAGAATTTAGATCCATATGTCTCTAATTCAATATCCAATTCACAAATTGGATCCGCAAATGAATTAAATAAAAATATCCATAGTAGATATATATTAAAATATCTGGATCCAAAATAAAACCTATTAAATGCACAAATAAGGAACCAACTGGATCTGAATCCTTAATTCCACTAATTAATTAAGAGTCTAAATTTGTAAATTAAATTCAAACCCAAACTAGATCCAAATACTTGGGTTTAGATTCAGATCCAAAATCTATAATTAAACTATCCAAGATCTTTATATAATTTAATTAAAAATGTGCACACATAAATTGAACATAAAACTATGTATTTATTCCTTTAATATTCAGGAAAATTACAAATGTTATATCTTGACATTGAAAAACAACTTTTTCATATGCAAAACTCTAAAACCTATCTAAGATAAGAAACATGATCTGAATAAGTAGATAATACACTAAAATGTCATCAAAATAAATAATTATGAACTTGCCCAAGAATTGCAGAAGCACTTGGGTTATAACATTCATGAAAGTACTCAGTGAATTCGATAAACTGAATGATATCACTAGCCACTCACAAAATCCATCTCAAGTTTTGAAAGCCATTTTTCATTCATCACCACCAGGAATGCGAATTTGATGGTATCCACCTTTTGAATCAATTTTTGAAAAGATGTCAGATTCGACTAGTAAATAAAGCATGTCATCAAGTCAAAGAATTAGGAAACTATACTTGATTGTTATCCAATTGATATCTTGACTATCGACAAACATGCGTAAGAATCCATCCTTCTTTTTGGTAAGTAGTGCATGCATAACACAAGAGATTACACTCTCTTGAATAAAACCCTTACGCAAATGTTCCCCAACTTGCTATTGCAATTCCATATTTTTGGTTGGATTCATATCGTATGCTAACAAATTGGAGAGATTAGACCCCAGCACAAAATCAATTGCATTTGGATCATCCTCATGGGAGGAAATCCCTCAAGCAAGTCATCCTACTTGTGGTCTTGGAATTCTCAAATGAGGCTTTATACAAAAGGAAAGATGTATGCTAACCCTCACAAATACAATGCTTGAGGAGACATAGGAGAAGTTAAATCATGATGAATAGACAAACTGTAATGCCCCCAAATTATTTAACTAAAAATTTTGAACCAATTTTTTTTCTTCATTTGAGCAGAAACAGATAAAAGCATTACTAGTTAAGTAAATGAAGGGCTACAGAACAGAAATATCATATCATCAATCAGAGTTCAATTACTACATTATTACAATTAAGGATTTTAAAACCATCCTTTTATTTCCTCAGGACAATATGAAAAGTAGTATCATGACTCCATCGAGAACGACATTGCCTTTACTCTGATGTATGCTTTGTTTAATCTTCACTTGAAAAATGATAAGCCACCAAGGGTCAGACTAAACCCTTATCTGAGTAGAAAATACAATTTAATATACAAGTGTGGAGTGCCATGTGAATCAAAGTATGTGATGACATTAACAAAAGAGTAAAAATTGCTAATACTGAAATCAATTATCAAGCATACACTTTATCAGTATAATTGTGAAACCAAAACTAAGCAAGGTGTGATATGGAATGATCAGATGAGTTCATTTCCTAAGTTCTTTACGTCTTGTCTTTTCTTGTTTTATTATTATTCTTCTTAACCCTGTGGGTACACACAGACATTCGACATCGTAGCAGACAGAGATTACAAAGGGGTCTATTATGTGATTCCAATTAATACCCCCTATAATTAGTTGTACGGATATCCAAAGAGGACGGTGCACGATCGAGAGAGTAATCCTCATATGGAAAGGATTTTAGAATTTGGATGCACTCAATAGAACTTCTGCAGAAGACTCGGACCTACCACCTAGGACACAATGGTAGTCCTGGCCCCCTAACTTCGAGGACTGGGGACCGAGTGAGACGCCTCGCTCTCACAAAACAAAGATGTCCCACGGAGTTTGTATCATCCACCCTCTCCAAGGTGGACCATAGGTCTAGTAGCATACACCTTCGTCCGGTGTACTCAGAACCATGGAAAACTAGTAATATATACCTCTTTTGTATACCCAGAATCAAGATAAGAACTGGTAACATATACCATTTCATAGTATACCCAGATCTCACCCCATTATTTTCTTTTAAAAGTTCATTTATTAATTTCATGAATGACAAGGCATACCCCAACCTACCGTAGTGGCCTCGAGTGCCAAAATATAGTCGTTGCCATGAATATTCTTTCATATGTGAGTGATGACGCATAACCAAGAGATTAATTTACAGTTATGCAACAATCACCAAACGACGCTCACTTGCCATTCTTATTGTAAGGAGATGCACCTTGTCGGCACTCCTTTTCATCAACCGCGTGGTCACCATCAAGGCCGCCCAGGACCTAGAGGTGAGGAGGTAGCAGTGACAGCCACCATCTAACGACTTAACCCCAAATAATCGAATTCATACCAGATACTGTGTTGGTACAAATGGGAATCCGCTAACTGGTATGACCCACCGTGACCGCTGACATAATGGTCCAGCCACCATCTCACAGCAGGGCATGAGAGGGTCAGCTAAAACATGCATGGTGGAACCAGATATAGGCTGCAACCGCAACTGGTTGTGAGGCAAGCCAACAGCCTGCATCAAACTGATCATGCATAATTTTTATACATAAATTCATATATTTTTCATGCACGATCATGTCAATAATTGCTTAAAAAAATGCTTGTTTGTGAAGGTTTTCAAAGTTTTTATCAAATATTAAATTGAGCAATGTGAACCCTTTCTGAGCCTTTTTGAGAAATTAATTAAGTTTTTTGAAAATTCTTTCAAAAAATGGAGTTGTTTGAAATATTTGAAAAATATACAAACTCTTTTTGAAAAAAAAATTCAAAACCTAATTAAAACATCATAAAAAGGAAAGTTTGAGAAAGGAAAAGGGGTCTCCCATTTAGAAGCTCTCTCTCTCTCTCTCTCTCTCTCTCTCTCTCTCTCTCTCTCTCTCTCTCTCTCTCTCTCTCTCTCTCTCTACCAGCCAACCAGTCTCTTCTCTTTTTCTCTCCTACTTCTACCCTTTTTCCCTTTCTTCTCGCCAACGGTTCTGTCTTCCTTCATCAAAGGGTGCAGCGTGACGGGCATAGATCGTGGGAGGTCGCTCTTTTCTCAACCCCTCTGTTGGAAGCAACTCTCAGGTAAGCTTCTTCTCCCTCTCTTCTTTAAATTCATAGTTATTTTATTTCTTAGATATATTTTTTTTCATACAACATACGTTAGTATTGTTTTCATGTTCTTTGTAGTCTCGTAATGTCCAGGTTAGTTTATTTTATATCTTCATAGAATAAGTTGCATGGTATGGTTTTATTTATTGTTCAGTTGTTTTTAGACAACGCAGTGGGTGGTTTAGTTCTTTTATGCGCCAGGCTATCGAGCTATACTACGTGATCAGCCCGCTCATGCAGATCATTTGATCACGGGAGGCACAGATCACATGAGACGTTGGCTTGCTTAATCCAAAGTGAAATACACGACATGCATTAACCGATCTGTTTGTGGTCGATTTGTGGGATTAAACAGACTGAAAATATTTGTTCATCCTTTATTGATGTTGGAATCATAGCATACTGTGTGGTTTATACAACTCACACAAAATCATCGACAGATTTGACTGACAGATTTGATTAGTCATGTTTTGATTCAGTTCACAAGAATTTCCAATTTCAGATTTCACGCTAATATGCATCCTTTGTTTGTTAATTTTGGGCATGAATCATAAGATACTTTAATTGTCGGACTAGATCACACAGATTGTGTGTTGCCGAGGATAACACAGGCCAGCGTGATTGAATTAGGACGGTCTTCTTTGGCATTCACTATATATATTTTTCTTTTCACCAACTGTGTAATTAGTTAGTTGTGTTCAGCACTAGTTAGATTGTATTTTTGGTTGATAATTATCAATAGATAGACGTCATACAGTTTTTTTTCTTTCTTTTATTAATTTAATCCTGCTATGTGTTAGTTTCAATCAAGTTATCTAGTTCTCTTATATTGTTACATGTTAATCGTGAGTTAGTTATAGGTAGCAAATTAGGTGGCTAAATTAACATCATTAATTAATTAAGATTTGTCTCTCAGCTTGTTAGCATGAGTTATGGTTGACTTGTTTTGAATTGCAAGTAGTGCCAGTTTTGGTTGTTTAGTAGATTTAACTAGTTTGACATCACGGTTCTTGATTTTAGTAATCAAAAGTGTTGTAACTTATTGCATAGTCAATCAGATTTCATTAAGCCTTAGTTGTTCATAAGTTAGGTTCACGTTTTTATTTTTTATTTTTATTTTTTTCTTGAATCAAGAGTAGTTAGTTGTTTTAGTTTATTGCAAGATTAGTTAGTAGTTTTATATTTGGTTTTAGTAGTTCTTTAGTTGTTATATGTTAGTTGTTTGTTATAGTTTGTTAGAGTAGTCTTTTGATTTTTTTTTTATTAAATTATTAGATTTTGGTATTGGTTTTTTTCGTGGTTTTGCTCGTTTTGTATTTTTGTTTTGCAGAAAAGTGTTTGGACGTGCGAGAGAAGTGATCTCAAGCCTCTGAAGAGCCCTCTGAGGTCCCTAAAAGGCCCCCTCAAGGGACCCTCAGGAAAGGTCCCTCAGGGAGCCCTCAGAAAAGCCAAAGCTCAAGAAAATATACATTACCTCAAGAAGGGACAGAAAGCCTCAAGCACTGAAGACTTGCTTTTCTTGTTAGATTAGGATTTTATTTCATTTAATTCAATTCATTTGGGTTTGTAATAAGGCACTTTAATTATTTGTTTAAGCCCTCTGCGTAGGGCAGTACTCTTTAGATATTCATTTATTTATTTAATTCTTTTTATTTATTTTGGCAATAAAGAGTAGCGTAGTTATGTGTTTGAATACGAGTATTTCCCGTTCCCTAAGATCGACCTGGACTCCACCACTCGTGCGAGCCAGTTTTTATATTTTTGGTGTCTGGCTTTCACATTGCTTTCATATAAAATATTGTTTTCAAAACTGTTTTCATAAAACTCACACCAAATTTTTGGTGTCGTTGCCGGGGAACAACGAAAAACTAGTATTCACTTTATTGCCTTTGTTTGTTCTCATATTTCTAGGTTGCTAGTTGCTTTTCATACTTAGGATAGAACCACGTATTTGCACAACATAGAGACTATCTTACTTTTTTTGCACAACCCACCTATAAGATTCCCTTAGAGGTGACTGCGCACGATTGGTACTGTGCTCATAGTTTGCTTTTTGCAAATCCCTGCTTAGTGCAAGTGTGTGGTGTTTGTTACTCGCTTTTTAGTTGTTTTACTATTTACTCGCTTTGTGGTTTGCGTGGTTTGGCCGCTTAGTGCGTTAGGTAGAAAACCCAAAGTTAGGACGTGTGCTACACTGGTCTACTCCAAGGTGTACGCAATGGCTGACAATCATCATTTGATCTGTCATTTGAGGGAGTACTTCATGCCAAATATGTATACTCCTGTCTCCTGCATCACGAGACTTAATGTAGGAGCAAACCATTTTGAGATAAAGGCCAGTGTGATCCAAATGCTACATTTGTTTTATGGCCTTAGAAATGAAGACCCATATCGTCATCTCGACGAATTTTTTGAGATTTGCTCGACAGTGTGAATCAATAATTTTGGAGACGACGCTATGAGGTTGACCTTGTTTCCCTTCTCTGAAGGATAAAGCCAAGCATTGGCTGAAGGCGTTAGATACAGTTTGAATTACCACGTGGGAACATATGCAAAGGGAATTTTAAAAAAAATATTTCCCAATCGGTAAGACGAACCAGTATCGAAAGGCCATCACCAGCTTTTCGCAAATAGAGGGGGAAATGTTCCACGAGACTTGGGAGAGGATGAAGGATCTTCTCCGCAAGTGTCTCCACCACCAGGTACCCCGCTGGCAACTGGTGCAATATTTTTACGATGGCCTGACCGAAAAAGACAGGCAAATGGTAGATTCATCATGTGGGGTGAATTTTATGCTCAAGAGTGAGGACAAAGCTTGGTCTTTATTTGAGACCTTGAGTGAGAATGTGATGCATCATGCCTTGTCTTCACGGCTCGATAGGACTACATTTGTGCTTAGTGGTCCTAGGAAAGATGGGATTTTCGAAGTAGGGTCCGAGTTAGATTTGCATACCAAGGTCGACCTATTGAGTAGGAAATTAGATCAATTCCTAGCCAATTCTTCGCGAAGTCCAGTAGGGAGAGTGTGCGAGCTATGCGCTAGCCCTACATACTGTGTTTCAGAGTGTTCGACAGCACTGCTATATCGTGAATTCGTTCAGGAGCAGGTGAAGGTTGCCCAAGGTTTCACTAGACCCAGGTATGATTCATTTGCACCCACCTATAACTCGGGATGGCGAAACCAATCCATCAGCCCACCCCATCAACGCTCCTAGACACAGCATAGACAGAGTAACTTTTCACAAAGTTACTCACGTCCCATCGTTTCATAGGTCCACCCCCAGTAAGTCTGCCTTCTCCTGAGGAGCCCACATTGAGCACATCATTTCAGGAGAAGATGTTAGAGGCCTTTTCTGATATTAAGGCCACTCTTTGTTTTCATACGCAGTCAATAGCGAAGCTAGAGACTCAAATGGGACAGTTGGCTCAGGCCTTCAACAGAAAAAGCGAGGGAAACCTATCTAGTCAGCCTGTTGTCATCCCCATGGGAGAGGATTCCATGTCATTTGACCTACACCCCACAGATTCACATCCTGCACAGGTCAAATTTGTTACATGCCTTAGGAATGGGAAGGCGTGTCACCCCATTCATGAACCCAATGTCATACTCACTGATGAGTCGATCTCCTCCATTAGGCCCCAGAAGAAGGGGCAAGGCCCACAGCTTCTACAGTCATCATATATTCATTGAGCCCTAGTCTCCCAGGCCTTCAGACCGACGATTGATTTTAGCAAGCAAGAGGTGCAAATGCAAAAGATGCTTGACCTAGTCAAGCAGAATCATGACCACCACTTGTTTGAGGTTGCATTCATTGATATTTGGTCAGTCCTAGACTCTCATTTTTTGACTAGTCTCTCAGATGAGACTATTATTCATCCTTCTTGACCACAGAGTCATGATATTACATTTAGAGGTAGAAGGGAAGGGAACACATTGTGCAGTGTCACAGATGACACTATTGTTCATAGAGAGCCCGATTGAGCCTTACTTCATGTCCATTGATCTCATGGACGATGAAGGTTTTTTCAGGGATCCGTCTGGCTGGGGACGTGAAACTTAGCGCTTTATGGGAGGCAACCCATATTTGTGATGTATCATTAATAGATTTAGTATTTTTTTAGTTTTTAGGTAGTTTTTCTTCATGAGCGTCAAGCCTAGATCATGTATGCATTGCACTCTTTTGTATATTTCTATGAGTTGTGAACTGTGAGACAGGTAGAACCTATGCAGACTCATTCACATGTCGTATCAGGTCAGATTTCATCGTATGGATCAGGTGACCTCTACCCTTTTCTCCCATTTATTTTGTTTTCATATGTATTCACTTAGTTTCATGCAAGCATGGGGGAGTGCCACTGAGGACAATGTCATTCAAGCATGGGGGAGGGTGTAGTTGGCACACTCAAATTTTTTATGTTCTAGTACTTGCATGTTTGATGTCAACTCATAAAAATTAGGCTTTTGAGGAATGAGTTTGATCTTACATGAATGCTTTACATAATCTAATATTTTTAGAGAATTTTTAAGCCCCACGAAAAACTTTTTTTGACACGAATCTAGAAAACCGTGGTTGTTTATATGGATTTCAAAGAAATGATTATAGATGCATGTTAGAGTTTATTTTGAATCACAAGTATGAATATGCATAGTTTTATTTTTGAAAACTAAGCAAATGAACAACATTGCAAAAGAGCTCAAAAGTGAAAAGAGCATACGTTTAGTTGTTTGATATCTTCGTACTCTCAAGTAGTTGAGCTTAGACACAAGTTGAAGTGTTTGAGTTCCATGTCGAAAAGGATAACGAAGGAAGTCAATCCTTTGTCTACGTTGATATCTGTGGTCTATTTTGTTTAAGCAAGTAGAGCCTGAGGGGTGTTTACACCTGGTGCCCTAAAGCCATCTAGTTTGGGAGTCATCGGCCTGAAAGCCCGTTACATGGACTTTATAGAGAGCCTAATAGATATTGACATTGCACATGACAGAGAAGTAGACTATATGTAAAGTATAAAAAATTGAAGGTCTAGTGACTCGAGCAATTAAGTTCGAGGGATACTTTGTATCTGGTGCCCTAAGGTCGTCTGGCTTGGGAGTCACTAACCCAAAGCTCGTTACATGGGTCACGAAAACTAGAAATTTAGTATAGTGCTCATTAAAAGAATGAAAAAAAAATGTGAGAAAAAAAAAAGAGCGTAAAAGAGAAAAGTTCATTGCTTAGAAGCAAATATTGAGAAAACATGTGCAGAACACATATGAGTGAGGATAAGTAAATAATCACATGTATGTATTTGAATTTCAGAGAATGAAACATAAATGATTATGTTATTTAGAAAAGTGAAAGAAAATATTTGATTTTGTGGTGGCAGGTAGAAGACTCTAATCATGTTTTGATAATGCAATGGCATGAAATATTTGTAAAAACAAACTCCTTAACTGCCTAGTGCTTTGTGTTTTTAAAATTTTTATGCATACATGATAGAGATGTTTGTAGGTAGCATCTCTGCAAACCCTCACGAGACCTTACTCGTCCACTAGGGTAACCCAGGGGTTTAAAGGGCTTATTGCATACGCTAAATGCAATCGTGATTCCTACAAAAGTGAGTTAGGTTTTTGTTTTGATTTATCATTTTTGTTTTTGCTTCAGTTTGCTCGAGGACTAGCAAACGATAAGCATGGGGGTATTTGATCATGCATAATTTTTAAACACAAATTCATATAATTTTCATGCATGATCATGTTAATAATTGCTTAAAAAATGCTTGTTTGCGATGGTTTTCAAAGTTTTTATCAAATATTAAATTGAGCAATGTGAACCCTTTCTGAGCCTTTTTGAGAAATTAATTAAGTTTTTAGAAAATTCTTTCAAAAAATGGAGTTGTTTGAAATATTTGAAAAATATACTCTTTTTGAAAAAAAATCCAAAACCTAATTAAAACATTATAAAAAGGAAAGATTGACAAAGGAAAAGGGGTCTCCCATTTTGAAGCTCATCTCTCTCTCTCTCTCTCTCTCTCTCTCTCTCTCTCTCTCTCTCTCTCTCTCTCTCTCCCCTTTCTCTACCAGCTAGCCGGTCTCTTCTCCTTTTCTCTCCTACTTCTTCCCTTTTTCCCTTTCTTCTCGCTAGCGGTTCTGTCTTCCTTCATCAAAGGGTGCAGCGTGACAGGCATAGATCGTGGGAGGCCGCTCTTTTCTCAACCTCTCTATTGGAAGCAACTCTCGGGTAAGCTTCTTCTCCCTCTCCTCTCTAAATTAATAGTTATTTTATTTCTTAGATATATTTTTTTGCATACAACATACGTTAGTATTGTTTTCATGTTCTTTGTAGTCTCGTAATGTCCAGGTTAGTTTATTTTATATCTTCATAGAATAAGTTGCATGGTATGGTTTTATTTATTGTTTAGTTGTTTTTAGAAAATGCAGTGGGTGGTTTAGTTCTTTTATGCGCCAGGCTATCGAGCTATACTATGTGATCAGCCCGCTCATGCAGATCATTTGATCACGGGAGGCACAGATTACATGAGACGTTGGCTTGCTTAATCCAAAGTGAAATACACGACATGCATTAATCGATCTGTTTGTGGTTGATTTGTGGGATTAAACAGACTGAAAATATTTGTTCATCCTTTATTGATGTTGGAATCATAGCATATTGTGTGGTTTATACAACTCACACAAATTCATCGACAGATTTGACTGACAGATTTGATTAGTCATGTTTTGATTCGGTTCACAAGAATTTTCAATTTCAGATTTCACGCTAATATGCATCCTTTGTTTGTTAATTTTGGGCATGAATCATAAGATACTTTAATTGTCGGACTAGATCACACAGATTGTGTGTTGCCGAGGATAACACAGGCCAACGTGATTGAATTAGGACGGTCTTCTTTGGCATTCACGATATATATTTTTCTTTTCACCAACAGTGTAATTAGTTAGATGTGTTCAGCACTAGTTAGATTGTATTTTCGGTTGATAATTATCACTAGATAGACGTCATACAGTTTTTTTCTTTCTTTTATTAATTTAATCCTGCTATGTGTTAGTTTCAATCAAGTTATCTAGTTCTCTTATATTGTTACATGTTAATCGTGAGTTAGTTATAGGTAGCAAATTAGGTGGCTAAGTTAACATCATTAATTAATTAAGATTTGTCTCTCAGCTTGTTAGCATGAGCTATGGTTGACTTGTTTTGAATTGCAAGTAGTGCCAGTTTTGGTTGTTTAGTAGATTTAACTAGTTTGACATCACGGTTCTTGATTTTAGTAATCAAAAGTGTTGTAACTTATTGCATAGTCAATCAGATTTCATTAAGCCTTAGTTGTTCATAAGTTAGGTTCACGTTTTTATTTTTTATTTTTATTTTTTTTCTTGAATCAAGAGTAGTTAGTTGTTTTAGTTTATTGCAAGATTAGTTAGTAGTTTTATATTTGGTTTTAGTAGTTCTTTAGTTGTTATATGTTAGTTAATTGTTAGTCATTTGTTATAGTTTGTTAGAGTAGTCTTTTGATTATTTTTTTTATTAAATTATTAGATTTTGGTATTGGTTTTTTTCGTGGTTTTGCTCGTTTTGTATTTTTGTTTTGCAGAAAAGTGTTTGGACGTGCGAGAGAAGTGATCTCAAGCCTCTGAAGAGCCCTCTGAGATCCCTAAAAGGCCCCCTCAAGGGACCCTCAGGAAAGGTCCCTCAGGGAGCCCTCAGAAAAGCCAAAGCTCAAGAAAATATACATTACCTCAAGAAGGGACAGAAAGCCTCAAGCACTGAAGACTTGCTTTTCTTTTTAGATTAGGATTTTATTTCATTTAATTCAATTCATTTGGGTTTGTAATAAGGCACTTTAATTATTTGTTTAAGCCCTCTGCGTAGGGCAGTACTCTTTAGATATTCATTTATTTATTTAATTCTTTTTATTTATTTTGGCAATAAAGAGTAGCGTAGTTATGTGTTTGAATACGAGTATTTCCCGTTTCCTAAGATCGACCTGGACTCCACCACTCGTGTGATCCAGTTTTTATATTTTTGGTGTCTGGCTTTCACATTGCTTTCATATAAAATAATGTTTTCAAAACCGTTTTCATAAAACTCACACCACAAACCTAGTGTTACGACAATGAAGTCATACACGATACTTCAAGTATAAGGTTTTGATGATGAACAAGTGAATCAACTGCATTTCAGCTAAGGCAATGAAGAAAGATGACAAGAATTGAAGAATTTGATGAAGAAACTTTGAAGACTAGTGTGCAAATGCAAATTTTATTAAATGTCTTAGATTCTTGTAAGAGCCTTACTTAGAGCACATATTTCAATTGCATTTCACCTAAAAAGTCTTTAAAAAAACTTTTTTAAAATAACCTTTCATGAAAATCATTTTAGAAAACTCTTTATTTAATTTTTCATGTATATTAGTCGACCAATAGACTCACCAATCGACCAACTTTTTTGCGCCAAATTTTTCTAAGCGAAAACGTCAACTTTCTGAATTAGTCGACTAATCGACTCTCAATCGACCGGACAGAATGTTTGTTTTCAAAAAGTTTAGTAGCAGTCGACTTTAGGTTTTATCAGTTGATCGGACAGAATGTTTGTTTTCAGAAAATTTAGCAGCAGTTGACTGAAAGGTTTTTCAGTCTACTGATGATTTTATGAGTCGACTAACTTTTTCTTTAGTCGATTAAGTTTCAAACTTCAGATTTTCAAACGACTTTGTTAAACACATTAGTCGACTGACGATAACTGTCAGCCTGCTAATATTTGATTTCAGTCAACTAACTATTGTTCTAGTCGACTAATTTTGTTGTTTTTCTGTAACTTTTAAAAGGTGTGTCTTTTCATTTTTCAAACAAATTGACCGTTCAAAAGTTACTATTTTGACACCCTTTCATACCCTCAACGTATGGGATGTTTCAACTATAAATATGAGTGCATTTCACACTCAAAAATGTCGAATCCAATCAAATTACATTGAATTACAAAGATCAAATTATTTTCTTTTCACTCCTATTCATTCAAGTATTCGTTTTCTCACTTACTTGATATTTTCACTTTAGTTTTTCACTCAAATTCTTTTGAGAGATAGTGAATTCGTGAGTTGAGTATTTCAACAACCTTAGAAGTCAATTGCATTCCATTTGCATTCATAAGAAGGGCTCGTAGGTTGATTATTTCATTTTTCTGTAAAAGGATAGGACTCATTGGTTTAAAGGAGTTGTTTGCTTTCAATAGGGTTGTTACTGAAAGTGAGACCGGATTTGGTCTGTATGTTCTTGTGGTTACACAAGGTTGATAGTGAAAATCTCAAGTGAGTTTTGCTTGGGGACTGGATGTAGGTCTGGAAGACCGGAGCAAGATAAATTCTTGTGTTCTTTGTGTGATTGCTTTGCAAATTTCAAAATCCTTCAAAATTCCAAAGAAATTATTTAAAAGCACTATTCACCCCCCTCTAGTGCTCGTTGCCGCAATCCTACAATAATTTTACCTAGGTGAACAACAACCGGTACCACCTATAGAGGCTGGTCCCTGCTACCATGCTTCAGCCGACTGCAACTGGGCATTTCCCCCCGTAGCACTCAGCTTGGCTACCATGGCTTCAATAGTGGTCGGGTCTGCCAAACTCGGTACAGTCAGACCAATCACTAAAGTCAAGTCTGAGTGTTGCATAAGGCAAACCTACTGCAATGCTGGAGAAAAGAAAGCCCCAGTCTGGGTCCCGTTTGATCTGGTTGACACACATTTTTTTTTCTTCAGACGTCTCCTTATACCAACATGGAGATATTTGTAGTCTGGTCAGTATGAGTGTCAACTAATCCTTTTGATATGTTACCTACACCACCTACGTTTCATTACTTAGTGTGAGAGATTATTTTACACAGGAACAACACCACAACCATATTATTATTTAGTGTTTGGCCAGACCTTATAAAAAAAATCATTGCATCAGGTTCAACATCTATTCAATTTGACTAACGTTTTATTTATAGTATCTCATGGTTCTTCTAAGAAAATGATTTAAACATTCGAACATAACTGCCCAGGGTCTGAACTGGGCATTCACCATCCTTCAATATCTTAACAGAGGTGGTTGCCTATCCCTAATAGGAGGCGTACAGGTCGATTGAGTCCGACCTGTGCATCACTGCATTAGAAAGTCAACCGAACCCAAGAACGTGTCGTTGCATACATGCGATTCAGATTTCGCAGGTTTGTTAAAAAAATTATATCTACATGCAATGGACGACAGAAGTGTGTCTGAACTATGCTTTTGTAGTCTGTCTAAACCTGCATATGGTTTTCTTTTTTTTCATGGATAATCGCAACTCCTTAACAGAAAATGCGCAGGCTGATGGACTCTGATCTGCGGCTTACTGTAGGGGAACAACAACTCTCCTAAGTATTCAAACCAGAAATTTGAAGTTTGCACTTCGAACTTCTATTGTAGCTATGCAGGGTGGGGTGCGTAACAACGTACCTCGCTACGTGGAAGTCAGTATTTTCTCTTCCAAATTATTTGAGAAGCAAGCAATCCAGAATGATGACTATATTCCAATTAGAAAATGAACTCAAAATCACACATATGTTTTACCGAAAATAACGAGATTATAGAACTTTATAACTACAGAAAAATCCCATTTCAATGTTAACAAATGAGCATGCATTCACTCGAATATGCTATATAAAATTTCTGGTTTCGTATGTATTAGATCACAGGGTACTACACACGTATATAGAGAAGTGTACCCCTACCTCATTGAAGACCGAAGAAGTTTGCGAGCTCTACATGCCTCCTTTTTGGTTCTTCCTGGAAGTAACAGAGGTGACAAGAGAGGGGAACAGTGGAAATCGGCTGGTAAGGGGAAAAAACGTGAAGAGAGAGGAAGATGACTCCTCTCTATCGATTTTTTATAAAGTCCTTCCATTCTGTTTTTTTTTCTTGAAACTGCCCTCCCTTATTCAATACTCCTTGTAACTCCCCCCCCCCCCCCCCCCCCCCCCCTCTTTTGTTCAAAATTCATGGAGATGGAGGGCCTTCCAAAAACTGTCTTTCCATTTTTTTTTTCATTAGCCTTTGTTAAGTTTCCCATTTAGGAATTTGGCCAGCCCCCCTTTCCTTGAAACCATGCTCCTCTCTTAAATTCGAATTTAATGAGGAGTTACAAAAATCTTGTTTAAAAAAAAAGAATTGGGTTTTGGCCAAAAAATTTGGCGCACAGGGAGGAGACTTTCTCCCTAAGGGGCAACAAACTCCACCAGTGTGCTATTTTTTATTTCGTTGCATATTCTTGCAATATTAATTTATTTAACCTTTTGTAACAATTAGGCAGAATTTTCAAAAATAGCATTTTTCCGCATGTTTTCTTCTTGTGCTATGGAGTTTCGAAATTGGGTTGTCTCCTCATTCGGCGTTGCACTCCACCATGTTGTTACTCTGTCACTTGTTGGCTCTTTGATTGTTGTTAATTTCTTTTAAGTGTATATGGCATCTTAACGAACCTCTTTTCGAAGGCCACTTTGATTTTCAAAATATCCAACTTACAACCCTTACGATATTCCGATATTTCACATCTGAAATCATCCTTTCTCTTGTATTTATTTTGTTGAAAATACCCAAATTTTTGGGATTTTACACAAACATATGCCAATTTGATCACCACTAATTTTAATGCATCTAGAAAACATGTTCAGGGAAGATGTATCATTAAACCCGAATGCACAAACCCGATCCATCACAAACCTAAGATGAAAAAAAATATTTATATTTTGGTATATTTTCAAACTTTTGGATTTTATTTTGGATACAGTAGACATTAATTTTTATCTGAAAAAATTGTTTTGTAGGATTTAGGAATTATTTTTATTTTTTAGCTAGAATTTTTTATTTTTGACTAAGTCATTGGATCTGAGCCTAGATCCAGTAGCCCGTTAAGATCTATTTAGGGCTACTAGATGGTGTATGGTGTTCTATGATAGATTTTATTTTTATTTTAAAATGATAGAACTTGGTGGGTGACCTAAATCCACCTATTGGGCACAAGGGAACCCTTGTTGAATAGCAAAAGAGTTGTTGGACCCAACTCAACACATTGGACAAGGTTAGGGGGGCTCTCCAATGCCCTAGAACGTGGGTTTTTCTTTCTCTCTAATGTATCCAAAATAAAATTAGACATTAATTTTTATTCAAAAAATTATTTTGTAGGACTTAAGAATTATTTTTTATTTTTTTAGCTAGAATTAGAAATTTTCATTTTTTATTAACTCATCGAATCCAAGTATAGATCGAGTAGTCCATTAGGATCTATTTAGGTTTAGTATAGGGTGTATGAGGTTCTAGGGTAGATTTTATTTTATTTTTATTTTAAAATGATTGGACTTGGTGGGTGGCCAAATTCCACCTATTGGCACAAGAGAACCCTTATTGGATAGCAAAAGAGTTGTTAGATCCAACCCATTGGACAAGGTTGGGCAGCTCTCCAATGCCCTAAAAGGTGGGTTCTTCTTCCGTTCGTTTGGGTTTTCATAAAGAGGAACCCTAAAAATATGAGAAATAGTCTTGATCTTTATCTTTTTATTGTGTTGTGAGAAAAACTCCATTGAAGTGAATGTGTGAGACGTATAGTTGTCTCTATGATACTTTCTACTTTCTCCTTGGTGGCTGCTCAAGGGTGAGTGTCAACTTTCATTCTCGGTCGAACATGTAGCATTCGTGTTGTTGTTGAAGCTAAGAACAAAATAATACATTGGCCAACGAACAAGTCGTCGGAGCTAAGCCGCCCCTTTCCTCCCTTGACATTTATTTTTTATTTTTTTTTATGAATAAGTGACTTATTTGGGAGATGAATGTTGTTTTCTTTAAACATTGTTGTATGCTGGACTTAGTGAAAAATCTAAATGAGTTTTGTTTGACGTTGAGAACTTCGATTCACCATCCGTTTTCACAAAAATAGATTAGTCATGAACAAGCATTGACGTTAATTTAAATCTGTTGGGGGTGGATTGTTCTTTTGTGCCTAGTTGATAAAAGCTGAAACTGAATTGAATAGGCAAAGTCAATATATATTTGATGGTTTTTTAGCAGGCCATGTATTCTTGAATTCATCTTTATTGAAACTGCTACAAGTTGTCGACGTCCAAACTGATTGTATGTTCTGATTTTTTTCTTTTTGTGTATTGAATCTGAAACCGTTTAATTTAATTGGGTGTTAAGTTTTATATATGTTGAACTTGAAAAGTAGGAAATACTGTTACCAGGGAATTGTATTTTATGAACATTTCATGTTGGGCCAGAACAGTCAACACGTTGTTCGTAGGTTATTTGGAACGCTCACCAACTGTTTGTTGAAACGTTCCAAAGAAGTAACAGCCCTATTTAAATCAGACATGGGGTTGTTTGAAATTCTAACAATTGATGCTTGAAATCTCACCGAGGGATGTCCAATAAACTTCACCTAAATCCAGCCTAAGTACCGTGAGCAGGGTGGCGGTTCCACCCCCTATTGTCCTCCCTAGTGAAACCAAATCTGGTTGATTGTTTCTACAAAAGAAAACTTCATAACGTCAATTTCAAATTATTATAAAATTTGCTGTTACATAGTTGAAATTTCCGCCCTATAGTTGCCGTCACTAAATCCCCATCAGTACAGGGTTAAAACGTCTTGCCTTACTGGTCCCATCCACATTTGCTGGTATTCTTAATTTAATTAGGGCACCAAATTTAGAGTTCAGATCGGGTGCAATCACATGGCACAAAATTTGTGCATTAAGCACCCTGATTGGTTACCCTCCATCAGGCCTTGGGCCCCACAACTGACAGCCCTGTCCCCAAATGAAAGGTGATCTGGTGCTTAATGCACAAATAATTGTGCAATCATATTGCACCTGATCTTTTCACCCAAATTTAGCGTTGGATCAAATACTACGTACCTCCCATTAATCAATGACAACTTTTGACACATCGTAGCAAATATTGCAGGATTTTTAAAAGCATTATGGAAAAAAGGTTGTGATATTTTGCACGCCATATGCATCATGCACAAATTTGTCACAATTTTATGTTTTTAGAAATAAGGTTATTTTCCATTCTTTATTATTTTATTTCCTTTGCATACATTTTCATTACTATTTAAATTTATTTGTCTGATATTTTGCAGATAACATGGAAAATAATAAAAGCTTTCAATTTTCAACATATCGTCTGCCGTTTTTCTTTTTGCCCTTTAAAGCATTTATCATTATTGAAAACCAAGTCCATTGGAGTTTTTTGGAACACGGACCAGGTGATATGCCAAAACATATTTTCTTTGTGTTTTGGCATCACACGTCCGGAACATTCATCTCCACCATCCGTTGCATAGATAGTGGGACCCACCCTTGATGTCATCCATGGCTGTTTTTGTTGATTCCAGAAACTCGACTTACATGTGGGAAACTCATTTGTTGAGAAACCATTTTCAAAACCTGAAACCATGTGTTTCCGAAACTTGTGGGAAACTTATAAAAATGCATGAAAAACTCGTTTCCCATAGAGTGAGAAACTCATTTCACCACACATGAGAAACCTACTAACTTTCTCATTTCCCTTATTTGGGAAACATGTTTTCTGTACATTTCTTGCAAGTTTCTCTTAAATAATTTTTTTTTTCAATGAAAAGTTGAGATACATGTGTTCAAAATTTTAATTGCTTATTTTAGTTGTAATAAGTTTGATGATATATTTTATAAAAGGATTTATTAATTTCATATTATTTATCATAATATTGTAAAAAAAGTAAATTTGATGGAAACTTATAATACATTTCATCCATATTGTTAACAATTACACTTCTGCTATGTGTATGTGTTTTAAAACTAAAACAAGCTTTTTCTAGCTTTAACGAGCCTCTGTGCTCATGCTCAATCTAAGCTTGGTTAAATAAATCAAACCTCAAGCTTGGCTAAACAAACGAGTTTGAGCTGAGCTTTTCTGAACTAGAACCAAGTTTTTCATGATCAGCTCAATAGACCAACACTCCACCCTTGTGGAGTCAAAATCAATCACCAAATACGTTTGCTCTACAGGCTCAACAAAACTCCCTTTAGAATCGAATGTTGGCCTTAGATGATGGCATAAGCGTATAGATTTCAACTGTGTAAATTAAACTCAATTATCATTGCAAGCGAAATTATTCAGAGAAAGTTTTCTTGTTGAGATAAGCAGGAGGGATAGAATTCATAAAGTTTTTACACGAAGGGCGCTGAAACAAGGCAAGGTCAACACTGTACCTCTTGACAAGCCAAAAACTCAGTGATTTCTGACATAAAAAACCCAAAAGAAAAAAGGAAAAAAAAAACTCAAATTGTAATAAAAGTTAAAAACTTAGTTCAGAAGTTTAAGAGTTCAAGAAGAATGGCATATTAAATTTCTATCGAAAAATGTCAATTAATACATTATCTCTTCCCCCAATAAATACGAAATTTGCAAATATACCTTCACACCTAAATCTACCTACCCCACATGGCAATATGAAACAGGTGCATTATTCTGTGATACTTTTTGGTGAAGACCTGTCCAAGATAGAGATGTGTGAACATTAGGCAGCAAGCATGGCAACACTCCAACCAGTCCCTCCTTGGAAATTGAAGCAAAAGAAATGGATAGAAGGAAAAAAAATAAATATAAATAAATAAAACCAGGTGCTACAAACAATGGGCTGAAAACATGGTATGATTGAAATGACGAGTTTGGTCTTTGACGTTTTTATTGCCCAACACTAATAACTGCAGTATGATCCTTATCTGTGCCTCCAGGATTTCTATATTTATCTCAATTATCCAGATGGACCCACGTATCTCGATCCACGGCATCTAGGGATGCAAATGAAATTTGATTCAATTGTGGTTTAGACTTCATGATTGCAGCCCATGTTCCACCCTTTGGCAATCTTTTGAATTTACTGCAATTGTACCATGGAAAAATAAACATCAAAATTACCATAAAGTTTTTTGTCAAATCAACTTGACATCCACTTGAAATATCACATTTCAAACACATTTTCGCTAAATAATTTCTCTGTTTAACATGTTATATCTTTTAGTTTAGTTTTACCAAAGATCTGTAAAGATCTTAAATCCCTATCAGATTTTCTTTATTGAGAAAGAATAGGAATATGGGGCTTGTGAAAAGATTCCAAAAACTTTATATTAATGGGACTAACAACTTGGTCCAAGCAATGCTGCAACTCAGTGTACTTGTGAGAGTCGAACAAAATCTAATTTAACCAAGAGTTTTGTTTTTATTCATTTATTACACGGAGAGTTAATTTCAGTGTGCTGGTCTTAGCTTATTGTACTTATGGTCGCATCTCTCTGGAGAAAACTTATTGGGCTCTTCCCTCGACCCCGAGGAAGCCTCCTGTTTCGTTTTGCACAAGAGAACGAATGCCACATGGTGACTCAAACTTGGAGTAGGGAGCCCTCCCTAGACCATATGACCAACCTTTTGGGGTGTAGTTTAATTTATAGTTACCCCTGCCCTAAGAAAATTAGTTGGTGTTTGTGCATTTATTTCCTGTCTTTCCATGGCCATGTTTATTTTGTGCACATGAATAGAGGAGCTTCCCGCACTTAGCCATTTTGAGATGTTTTTTGAAAATTTGGCTAAGTCTGAGAGAAAAATCGTTTGAGACACAATTTTTAGACTGATGTTTTTGAGTCTCTGAGCTTGACCCAGGTCTCATCAACAAGGTCGAGGCGAGCCAATCGAAGAGTGAGAAAAAGTTTTATTTTTTGCCTTTATATTCAAGCAAAATTTGAGTAAAATTTATGTTATTTTTTGACGAAATTCAGATTTTGATATTCGTGTTATATATCGTTAAATGTGTCTTAGAATTTTGAGCACAACAATATTTTATTTTTGTCGATTCAGGCTATGATTGACCCAAAAATCATATTTTTTCAAAAATTGAGCAGTTTATCGAAATGGATCCAGAGTTGGATCGAGTTGTATCCAACGCCTATGATCCAAATTATTATGGATTTGGATCTTATTTAAGACCCACTTTAATCTGGATTTAATCCAGATCTTAATCCATTTTTATTTTGGGTATGGGTTTGGATTTTTGGATCTAGATCCAAATCTAAATCCCATATTTTTTTCAGCTTTAAATTGAATATAAAGCTTTAATTTGGAGTTCAATAAGGTTAGAGAGCCTTCTCGGTTAATTTGGTTATTTTTTGGTACCTTTAGATATTTTTAAATTAATTAATAATTAATTAATTAATATTAATTTCGGATTTTTATTTTAGAGCTGAATAGGACTCCTTAAAAAAGTCCTTAAACTTACTTAAAGAGAGTCTTAAAAGGGTTTGAAAAGTTAAAAAAATAACAAATCTGAAAAAGTCAACATTTGGAAGAGTTTCAAAAAAAAATAGGAAACAAAGGGAGAGAGAGAGAGAGTTCCATCTTTTGGAAACTCTCTTATAGAGGGCTGGAAAAATAGGGAGAGGCGACCTCCCCTATGGGGCCTATAAAAAGACCCACCAAAAAAGAAAAAAAAGCGGAGAGATAAAGTGAGAAAAATGAAGAAAAAAGGAAAAAGAAAATGAGGAGTTTGGGCCATCTTCAACCATTTACCCACATTTTTCAACATTCACCATCATTTTTTTTAAAGTTTTTATTCATGGTATGGATTTTCTCTGTTGAATCAAGTGAGAAATTGATATAAATTAAATTTCTATGCAATATTTTGATGAAAATCCATGGAAAAAGTGTTTATATGGATATTTTCTCAAAAACACATAGAGGGTGATTAATGGATCTTCCTCCATGGTTGTATTGTTGATTCTTTTCATCTGATCAAAAATAAAATTCCTGTACATGCTTGTTATTTGTTAAAACAAAAATTTATTTCATGAAAACTATAACTTTTATTTTTTTTGGAAGAAAGTAACTTGAGAGATACATAGACTAGAGGGAGAATATCTTAACCTAGATATCAAGATTAGAATGAAATGGCTGGAGGATTAGGTCGTACTATCATTACCCAGGGGGTTCTGGGTTGAATCCCACAGGGATTATCCACCAGTATGACTGTAAAAAAAAAACACTTACTGTGTTTCTTCCTGGTCTGGTGTACCATTGGCAAGCCTTAAAAAAAATTTAATATTTGAAGGTGCTTATAATGTTTCAGGAGCTATAAGGAGAATTGAATATCACAAGATGTCAGTAGGTACTACACAGTTGCATGTGTGCAAGCTCTAACTATGAGAAGTAAGAAATTAACTACTTTAAAATAACCTTGGTAGGATAGGAGTCTGTGGTGTTATGTATGAGGTAAGTGCCATCATACAGAATTGTCAGTGTGCATATAATAGATTTGTTAAGCTTTTTATTATATGCACCTTATTTTGAGAATAATATCAGAAAGTAGTCAAAATGCCACCATTAACAGTCTTGTTTGAGTTAAACTTAGCACTCATCTGGATGACTTCATCCATCAAACCAAGCTTATGATCTACAACTCGAGTCCTTTGCATATCATTCCAGAGCGAGTGTATCATTGATCTTACACCTCTGTTTTAAGTACTAGAATGTTTTTCCCACACCTAATGACTAGTGCCCGTGGGGCCCGGCCGAGTAGGGCTCAACTGGGGCTTCACGCTATCATAAAAAAAAGAGAAAAAAAGGGTTTTAAACAAAGAAGTGTTATTTCGAAAAGCAAAGCTTTGTATTGTCATACCTTGGCAGCATGGCAAGGGGATGCACAGGCCTAGCAAGGCCGTGTGGCACCTATGTTAGGCCCAGTTGATTGGGTGGGTTGGGCATTGGCTTTTGCATATATTCCAAAGAAAAGAAAGGGGTGAATGTATGTTCTGCTGGCTTGTTTTTACAAAAGAATGAAATTTTATATTTAAAGATAAAACACTTGTGTTTTCATAAATCTGGAATTCGAGATTTTTATAAGCATATAAATTTTTATATTTGTGTTATGATACATGCTATGAATGAGAAATTACCTTGTGTTTGAATTTATGTGATATGCTCAAGTATTATGTGATTCGAATGTTGTTTCAAATACATATATAAACGTGAATCATGCAATAGAAAGGTTTTGCATGTACATAATTGCATGCATACTTACATATTCAATGAGAGTGATTCATGGAGGAAAGAATGTGTGTGACATAAATACGTGTATTGAATAGAAGCGTACACTTAACATGAATGAATGAACTCATGCACGTGCACATGACTAATATTATTTCATGCATATTGTTAGATTGACATATGCATGTGCATTGGAAAGCATGTGGAAGGAATGCATATTTGCATGTGAATGATGATTTTTGCTTATGTATGCATTGATTATCAAATGGGTCATATGAGTTGTGTGAGCCTTGATCATGTGTTGCTATTTGTTTTAGTTGTTAAATGCATTGCATAAATCAAATGCGATATTATTGTTTTCATTACATTGTTTCATGATGCCATGGGTTGTAGTCCCGTGAAGAGCTTGGCATGTTTATTTGTAAACTTATGTTATTAATTTTGCATGTTGATTTGCAAATGTAAAATAGATGAATTAATAACAAGATAAAAGAAAGTCAAGAACAGTGTAACTTGACACCTCAGGAATTTTACTCATTTTGAGTATCCGCAGGCAATGGTAATAAAAAATAAAACTTAAATGTGTGTGCATCCTAATAGGGACATGCATATGAAATAAAACTTGATTAAAAGATAATAAATTATGCATGCATTGCATTGCATTAAAATCATGCATATTCCTACTATGCATTAGATCATGCATATTTACTTGTTCCCTTAATTGTGATATATTGATGAATGCATGATGTTGCTCCTTAATGCATGTTAAATGTTTTTAATGCTTAGATTGTGATCTCTGTTATTAAATGTTTCTTCATGCTTAATAAATATTTTCTATTGCATGAATGATTATTTGAATTATGAATGTGTTATATTTATGTTTCTCTAAAATATTGCATGAATCTTATTTATATTTTTTTTACTTATTTGATTCATTAGAGAGACCTCTACGTAAGATTTTTTGGATTCTGACACCCTACTTTTTTTGTTTTTTGTAGCCTCAGATGCCTAGTGGGGTGACCTGCTTCTGAGAATTGTCACGAAGGAACCACACGAGTACATGGCAAATTGTTTGGACAACGTGACTCTTTCTTTTTGTCTTTCTTTTGCTTTTTTTACTTTCATTTACTTATGTCTCAAACTCTTTACATTTGAATAAATGAAGTTTGGTTTGATCATGATTTGATATGAAAGATGAGTATAAGATCCTTTGTGGTGGTGGTTGTTTTTAACTGTAAAAGCTTCGGGTCTCTGGGATTGTTTTCGTACTTGCTTTAAAAAAAAATCTTCACTTTTTAAGGGGTATGAATTGGGGTCGTTACAAGTTGTGTATCAGAGTCCACCACAAAATCGTATATTCTATCATCTTTTGTATCAAAATTTTTCATTTTGGTAAGTGAGTCATGTCAAAGAATGCCAGCAAGTCGTGTCTCATGCTCCAGAGTAGGCTCCTTCATTGGTAAGGCTATGAGGTACTTTTATGAAAGTTTGTAAATTTCTTATGTATTCATGATTTAATTCATAATCTTGAGATATGAATTAAGGGATGTTGTTGTGCGTGTAATAGTTGTAATTATGGTAAACGTACGTGACCAATCCTAAGAAGGTAGGATCGATAAGGGTCTAAATTTTTGTAAAAAACTTGCACGTGTAGATGTACGAATGCAGGGGTGCCTCATCTTCCTCTGGTACTCCGAACTGGCAGGAATAGAAGGATTTCGTGATGGATGTCATCCACACCCTGATCAAGATCATGACGGCACAGGCGACACAGACAACATAGACGGTGCAGGCCATACAGGCAGCAACACAGGCTGCATAGGCGGCACAGGTTGTGCAGGCAGTTGCGCATGACCCTTCTATTGAGGTTGTTCCAAACACAAGCCGCATTTCCTTCGAGAGGTTTCTAAAGTTGGGCCTATCGACTTTTGTGGGCAAGGCCGACCCAGAAGCAGCATAGAGTTAGGTTGAGGAGATTGAGCGGGCGTTTGAGGTTCTACCAGTTCCTGAGGATGATAGGAAGACCGCATTTGGCATGTACCATCTAAAAGGTAATGTCAATAAGTGGTGGGACACTCTGCGAAGGATGAAGTTCGTCGACGTGGACATGATTCTCTGGTTGGTGTTCAAGGAAGAGTTTTTGAATGCTTATTTTTCCTCTTACGCAAAGGAGCAGATGCAACAAAGGTTCCTCAACTTGACTTAGGGTAACATGAGTCTGGTGAACTACACCACTAGATTTCAGAGTCTCGAGAGGTATTGCCCAAACCTCTTCGAGAATAAGAAGGTGAGGGCGATGAAGTATGTACGAGGGCTGAAGGACAAACTCTGAGTACGAGTGTTGGGAGGCTGACCCACCACACTAACAGAGGCAATTGAGACTGTGGCAGTCCTGAATGAGGAATGATAAAGGTTCAGGGGTGACTCACAGAAGAAGCGCAACAATGAAGCTAGTTCAGCTGGTAGTGCGAGGAAGAACCCACTCACAGGTGGGAAGGAGCAGGGAGGCAAGAGGCAACGAACCTAGGGGGAAGGTCAACAGGGTGCGCAACAAGAACGACCTCAGCAGAGACAACAACAGGAGAAGGCCCAATCGATGTGTCCCAAGTGTAGCGAAAGTCATCCTCATGGTTTTTGTTTAATGTTCAAGGGGGTCATCGCTCCATATTGTCTGAACCAACCAATGGCTTAAGGAGGACAACAACAACAACTACCAGAGAGGCCTCAATCGCAACAAGGTCAGTGAAAGACCAACAGGAGAGTTTATGTTGTTACAACTACCAAGCAGGGTGATCAAATTGATCTGATCGAATGTATTATTTTAGTTGTCGATTATTTGGCTCGTGTGATATTTGATTTTGGTGCTACCTACACCTTTTCAATACGTTCTAATTTTGAGAATAATTTTTTTTAAGGGGATAGGAATGTAATATCGCGTATTTTTACACTTAGCCATTTTGAGATATTTTTCAAAAATTTGGTTGTCTGGGAGAAAAATCATTTGAGGCTCAATTTTTAGACTAATGCCTTTGAGTCTGGGCTTGACCTAGGTCGAGGCGAGCCAATCGAAGTGTGATAAATTTTTTTATTTTTAACATTTAAATTCAAGCAAAATTCAAGCAAAATTTAGGTTATTTTTGGGCAAAATTCAGATTTTGATAATTGTGTTATATGTCGTTGGATGCGTCTTAGAATTTTGAGCGCAACAATATTTTATTTTTCTCGATTCGGGCTACAGTTGGCCCGAAAATTACGTTTTTCCAAAAATTGAGCAGTTTGTCAAAATGGATCCAGAGTTGGATCGAGTTGTATCGAGTTGTATCCAATGCCTATGATCCAAATTATTATGGATTTGGATCTTATTTAAGATCCACTTTAATCTGGATTTAATCCATATCTTAATCCATTTTTGTTTTGGGTATGGGTTTGGATTTTGGATCCGGATCTGAATCCAAATCCAATTCCAAGCCCCATATTTTTTTCAGCATTAAATTGAATATAAAGCTTTATTTTGGGATTCAATAAGGTTAGGGAGCTTTCTGGGTTAATTTGGTTATTTTTTGGTACCTTTAGATAATTTTAATTAATTAATTAATATTAATTTCAGATTTTTATTTTAGGGCTGAGTAGGACTCCTTAAAAGAGTCCGTAAACTTACTTAAAGAGAGTTTTAAAAGGGTTTGGAAAGTTAAAAAAATAACAAATATGAAAAAGTCAACATTTGTATGAGTTTCAAAAAAATAGGAAACAAAGGGAGAGAGAAAGTTCCATCTTTTGAAAACTCTCTTATAGAGGGCTGGAGAAATAGGGAGGGGCGACCTCCCCTATGGGGCCTATAAAAAGGCTCAAAAAAAAGAAAAAAAAAAAAGAGAAACAGAAAGAAAAAAAGGAGGAGGAGAGATAAAGTGAGAAAAATGGAGGAAAAAGGAGGAAGAAGAGGAGGAGTTTGGGCCATCTCCAACCATTTATCCACGTTTTTCAACACCTACCATCATTTTTCTTTAAGTTTTTATTCATGGTATGGGGTTTCTCTCTTAAATCAAGTGAAAAATTGATATAAATTGAATGTCTATGCAATATTTTGATGAAAATCCATGAAAAAGTGTTTATATGTATGCTTTCTTAAAAACACATAGAGGATGATTCATGGATCTTCCTCCATGGTTGTATTGTTGATTCTTTTCATCTGATCGAAAATAAAATTTTTGTACATGCTTGTTATTTGTTAAAACAAAAATTTATTTCATGAAAACTATAACTTTTATATTTTTTGGAAGAAAGAAGCTTGAGAGATACATGGACTAGAGGGAGAATATCTTAACCTAGATATCAAGACTAGAATGAGATAACTGGAGGATTAGGTCGTACTATCATTACCCAGGGGGTTCTGGGTTGAATCCCACAAGGATTATTTACTAGCATGACTGTAAAAAAAAAAACCCACTTACCACAACACTTACTGTGTTTCTTCCTGGTCTGGTGTACCATTGGTGAGCCTTGAAAATAAAAACAATATCTGAAGGTGCTTATAATGTTTCAGGAGCTATAAGGAGAATTCAATATCACAAGATGTCAGTAGGTACTACACAGTTGCATGTGTGCAAGCTCTAACTATGAGAAGTAAGAAATTAACTACTTTAAAATAACCTTGGCATGATAGGAGTCCGTGGTGTTATGTATGAGGTAAGTGCCATCATACAGAACTGTCAGTGTGCATATAGTGGATTTCTTAAACTTTTTATTGTATACACCTGATTTTTAGAATAATCTGCAATATAGGAATGTGTTGTACAACCATCTCAACAAAGTGGTCAACTTGTGTGTGCATAAAAAAGAGCAATAGATGGTCTGAAACTACATGGATGACAACAGAATATTATCAGGAAGTTGTCAAAATGCCACCATTAACAGTCTTGTTTGAGTTAAACTTAGCACTCATCTGAATGACTTCATCCATCAAACCAAGCTTATGATCTACAACTCTGGTCCTTTGCATATCATTCCAAAATGAGTGTATCATTGATCTTACACCTCTGTCTTAACTACTAGAATTTTTTTTCCACTCCTAATGACTAGTGCCCGTGGGGCCTGGCCGAGTGGGGCTCGGCTGGGGCTGCACGCTGTCATAAAAAAAAAGAGAAAAAAAGGGTTTTAAACAAAGAAGTGTTATTTTGAAAAGCAAAGCTTTGTGCTGCGATACCTTGGCAGCATGACAAGGGGGTGCACAGGCCTAGCAAGGTTGTGTGGCACCCATGTTAGGCCCAACCGACTGGGTGGGTTGGGCATTGGCTTTTGCATATATTCAAAAGAAAAGAAAGGGGTGAATGTATGTTCTGCTGGCCTATTTTTACAAAAGAATGAAATTTTATATTTAAAGATGGAACACTTGTGTTTTCGTAAATCTAGAATTTGAGATTTTTATAAGCATATAAATTTCTAGATTTATGTTATGAAACATGCTATGAATGAGGAATTACCTTGTGTTTGAATTTATGTGATATGCTTAAGTATTATGTGATTTGAATGTTGTTTCAAGTACATATATAAACGTGAATCATGTAATAGAGAGGTTATGCATGTATATATTTGCATGCATACTTACATATTCAATGAGAGTGATTCATGGAGAAAAGAATGTGTGTGACATAAATACGTGTATCGAATAGAAGCATACACTTAACATATGCATATGCACATACACATGACTAATATTGTTGCATGCATATTGTTAAATTGACATATGTGCATGTGCATTGAAAAGCATGTGGAAGTTGTGCATATTTGCATGTGAATGATGATTTTTGCTTATGAATGCATTGATGATCAAATGGGTCATCTGGGTTGTGTGAGCCTTGAGCATGTGTTGTTATTTGTTTTAGTTGTTAAATGCATTACAAAAATCAAATGTGATATTATTGTTTTCATTGCATTGTTTCATGATGCTACGGGTTGTGGTCCCGTGAAGAGCTTAGCATATTGATTTGCAAGCTTATGTTATTAATTTTGCATGTTGATTTGCAAATATAAAATAGATGAATTAATAATAAGATAAAAGAAAGTAAAGAATAATGTAACTTATATTTTCTTGATGTCTCCTCTTTGGTGTGAGAATCTTGGATATTGCGGTTTTGGGAAAACATTGATGATACTAAAACTTTGTGTATATTGTTGTTGCCCCTGAACTCGATATTGAAGTTCTTTTCCTGACCACGATTTTAGGGAGAGTCCGCCACTTTGCCTGGGGGTGGTGTGTAGACACAAATATTGTTTTGGTATACCAAGAAAAATGACACTTGTGGATGCTGATGTCCCTGGTGTTCCCGACATTAGATGCTGATTTCTAATGTTTTGATGGATGATGGTGTTTCCTGATATCGATCAAGGGCTAAGTTTGGAACCCAGTAATAAAATACAAATTGTGTGTTAAGTTACCTTGAGAATCTAACTTGATCTTGGGGATTTTACCCGTTTTAAGTATCCACGGGCAATGGTAATAAAAAGTGAAACTTAAATGTATGTGCATCATAATAGGGACATACATATGAAATAAAACTTGATTAAAAGATAATAAATTATGCATGCATTGCATTAAAATCATGCATATTCCTGCTATGCATTAGATCATGCATATTTACTTGTTCTTTTAATTATGATATATTGATGAATGCATGATGTTGCTCTTTAATGCATGTTAAATGTCTTTAATGCTTAGATTGTGATTTTTATTGTTATTAAATGTTCTTTATTGCATGAATGATTATTTGAATTATGAATGTGTTATATTTATGTTCCTCTAAAATATTGCATGAATCTTATTTATGCTCTATTTATTTATTTGATTCATTACAAGAACCTGTACGAAAGATTTTTTGGATTCTGACACCCTACTTTTTGTGTTTTTCGCAGTCTCAGATGCCTAGTGGGGTGACCTGCTTCTGAGAAGAGTCACTAGGGGACCACACGACTACATGAAAGATTCTTTGGACGACGTGACTCTTTCCTTTTGTCTTTATTTTGCTTTCTTTACTTTCATTTACTTATGTCTGAGACTCTTTACATTTGAATAAATAAAGTTTGGTTTGATTATCGTTTGGTATGAAAGATGAGTATAAGATCCCGTGTGGTGGTGGTTGTGTTTAACTGTAAAGTCACTGGGTCTGTGAGATTGTTTCCGCACTTACTTTTAAAAAAAAATCTGCACTTTTTAAGGGGTATGAGTTGGGGTCGTTACAGTCTTACATTTAAAAATTTTAAAACATCTTAAAGTATCAAAATTTTGAATCAATGGAAATAACCAAGTAAAACTTAAATAATAAACAATAAACAACAAATAATAGCGATATCCCTCTCTTGTTAAAATAAGTGCATGCCCCCATAAGTTGGCATTCATAATTTCTAGTGAAACATGAGCATGAAAACCACATTTTTCAAAAGGCAGCCTATCAGCTTTTCCTACTACACAACTAGAGCATAAATCAAATATGGTCTTGTCATATGAAAATAAAGCTTATTTCTCAAGTATAACCACAAAACATCTCTATTAGGGTGGCCAAGATGGCAATGCCACTTCTCTATAAATATATTCCTTCCTTGGCAAATCACATAAGCTCCATCTCTCTCATCACTAACCGGCCAGGAATATAAACCACCTTCATTTTTTCTCTTTAAAAGCAAAGTTTGGCTCTTCAGATCTGTAACACAAAAACTAGACAGGTGAAATTTGAGGAGACAATTGTTATCTTTTATAAAACGGGTCACAGACAACAAATTCTTATTAATGCTTAGAACATGCAATATATTCTTTAAAATAAATTTTTTACTAGTGCAGGGCAAAAGAATATTACTAGTATTGAGAATGGGTAGATTTACATCATTACCATCCATGACACTGTCTAGACCATGACTCTTTGTCTTGTACACCATGTTTCCATCATTAGACATCATGTGATGAGTCATAGCGGTGTTCGAGTACCAATTAGAATCACTTGAACTCGTTCAATGCATCCATGAATGCCTTAGGTATATCCCAACACTGCCGAGTAGTGTGATTTCTCCTGCCACAGGCAAATAACCCCTTGATTGTTTTGTTGAGGACCCTTGTTTAACTTGATTATTGCTTTCTTTGTTGATGGTAAATTAGATTTGAGTTCCACATCTAGTATTATGTTGCCCCACCACGACCTCCGCAAGAATAAAACACACCACACCCCCTTTCTTTTCGAACCTTGAATGTCATTACTGAAGACTCACTAGAGGACTTCTAATTAATAATTTGTAGAAATTTTTGCTAGTTAATTAACATATCATAGATCTTGAAAAATAATGCTAAATTTTTTAAAGTGGTAATTGTGACAAAACTCTCGTATTCATGAGACAAACTATAGAGTATAATGCACCAAATCAACATCATCTATAGGTAGACTATCTATCTGTAGACCAGATTTTATCCCTGGTTTTGAAACCCAAAAATGAAGACCTTAGAGGAGTTTTCAATTCTAGCACCAATTAAAGAACTTTTAGATTTATATCTCAACTTTTCAAATTTTTAATGTCGGAGCATTGAGATATGGCCTAAGAAACATAGAAGAGTCTGCAGAAAAAAATCAAAGAAGTGAATAATTTTTTAGTTTTCATGAATTTTTGAAGGCCTTAGATGTGAAATCTAAATCCATGCAAAAAATGAGAACTATAGGGTCAATTGTCTGTTTTACAATGAGTCATAGAATACAAAAAATATGACTTACAAATAGGGAGATATTTTGCCTTGCCAACAGGGGAAGTTAGATAGAAAAATAAAAAAAACTTAGATTTTGATTCCAAGGTTAATATAAAATAAATGTACTAACCTTACACTATTGAAAATCTCGTAGATGTCAATTTCAGAGTCTAGACAAGCGATCCCACCGTAATCTCTATTATGTGGATCCTCAAATTTTGAAAATAAAAAAGTGGGTTTTACCCAAAAAGAAGTTTTTGTTTTGATCAAAATTTAGATATGAACTTGAGATTAATGAGAGTTGTGAAGTTCACAGTTCAAGTTTTGCACCTTTCCTTCTTCGTTGGACACAAATAAGCCGCACCAGGAACTTAAAATCTTTAACATGGCCTTTAACCTTCGAGAATCACATACTTCATACATAGGTCCTAAAAAAATGTGAGCTTAATGGTGTGGAACACCACCAAGGCTTGAAAAAAGGCAAGAAACAAGAACAATATACGAAGGTTAGAAAAATCCAGACTTATAAAGCAAATAAAATAAGTGAAATAAATATAAAAGGAAAAATCAAATCTTACCTCAGACTTGGGTATCTCTTTCTTACGGTGTGATGAGTGCGATAGAACTCAAACATCATTACGGCTAAACACGGGCTCCAAGAGGCTAGGTGAGACAAGGTATATGGATCTTAAGCTAGGCTAAGTGGCTTCAGCTAGGCTAAGTCTAGATAGGTAGAAATTTTGACAAAGTATAAGCGCTTTTAGATCTCGAATTTTGGATGCTTGAATGGTGGAGCGGGGTGAACCCAATCATATAGATTTTTTAGCAGATTTCAACATAATTTTTGAATATCCAAGATCCATAAATTTGTAGATCTGGATCCATCCAAAGTTGAGATGGCGGGATCCAATTGGCCAAAGTTTGAAAGGGTTATTTTAATAGGCCAAGGGGTTTGCTAGCCTAAAATTTAAGGATTAGGTAGGCTAAATAAGATTTAGGGATCTTAGGATTAGGTTATATTTGTAGGATCCTATCTCATGATTTTTTGAGATAGAGATAAGGAAATAAACAATTTATCTCTAAATTGTTCGTGTTTTTAAATCAAATGAACTGGTAATGATACTCCAAAATGCTAATGACATATTGAGATTTATCAATGATAATTCATCATTTTTGGACCCTGTAGCGACACATGAAAAAAAACTACTAACGACACTACAAAATTGTTAACTATCTAAGTGTTGTTAGTATTTTTCTAACAAAAATCCAATTATTGTTAGCAAAATATACTTGACAAGTTAACTTGTTTTGGTCATAAGCTTTTATTTGCATGTCAGATTGAGATAACGTTTAGTGCATTGGAAAGCTAACATCCTCAAATTTAATTTATACAAATCATTTTGGTGATAAAAAAATCATTCAAAGTGAGTCTTACTTGAAAAACAATATTTTTTCTGAACACGCCACTTTGTTTTGGTCATAACTTTTGACTCCGATGTCGGATTGACCTAATTGTTAGTTTGTTTGAAAGTTAAGATCTTCTAGTTTAATTGGTCTTTTCGACAAAAAAATTTAATTTTTTATTTTAAAGAATAAAATTAAAATTAAAGTTAAATTAACTCTAAAATAAACTAAAAATACTTAATTTTGGTATATGACTCTTGACGTGGAATGACTCATCAAAATTGAGGTGTCTACACTTGAATACCAATTTTTGGGCTGGCCTAAAAATGATTTGATGTTAGCTATAGCTGCTTACTTATAGTACCATGCAAGCCTACATGAACTGTGTCAAATTGTCTAGGTCGGAAGTGCCACACAAAAGGCTCTGTAGGGGACAAGATTGAGCTTTCCATGTTGTTCATAGTTGGGAATGAATATGTAAAATGTAACCTACCGATTTTGGTAGGCAAGCTTTGCTCATAATGTCTTAATTGGACCTTTGGGTTCAGACGCAGGTTTTCTTATTTATCATCCTACTCAGACCCTATATGGTTTGGTACGGGTCAAGGTAAACGATATCCTAACTTGTTTCTCATCGAAAAATCTCATATATATGTTTGCTTTTTTGACCTCTTTTTATAAAATTAAAAGCTAATTAAACCAATTTTTTTGCGACTCGTTCTTTTATGCCATTTTTGTCCATTGTTTTTTTGAACGTGAGACCTTTCAAATAATGTATTCAGTATTTAACTAATTTTGACGTTTCACATATTGCTAACTATGGTTAGTTCCCTGAAATAAAAAAAAAATTGCTTTATTTTCCAGAATCAGGATATTTTGCTAGATTTTATCTATGCTTGAAAATATCCTATTTCAAAAATTTGAGTGATATTCGCCTCATGGCTATAAAGCACAAGCCGTACTTTATGACAATGTCACAGGGAGACACCATTTTGATGGCTTGTTCCTGGTGACGCGAATGGCTATTATTTTTACAATTAAAATTATTTTGTTACATTTGAATGATATTTTAATAAAAACATTTTTTGAATACTAAAATATTAAGAAATAGTTTTTATGGATTAAAAATTAAACAAACCTCGTATCTCATTTTTGTAAATTTGTTTCAACATGCGAGTCGAACCCGAATCCCGTGTCCTTGAGTCTGTGTAACTTCGTGGCCTAACAACCGTAAAATCGAACTCCAAAATCAGTCTCGCAGTATGATGGCAACCCGCCGGAAAATGCCGGAGAGGCCAAGAGGATCGGACTCCTGTTGAAGAGATGCCACAATATCGGCCAACTGAAACAAATCCACGCGCGCTTCGTCATTTCTACTCGTCTTCAATCCCTTCCAATCGCCACCATGATCGTCCAACTCTACGTCGATATCGGCGAGGCCTATCTCGAACAGGCCGTTCGGGTTTTCTGGCGATTTCTCCGGCCCAGTCTCTACCTGTACAACGTGATTATCAGAGGATATTCAGGGAGCAGTGATCCCTCCAAAACCATCATGGTCTTCAAGGAGATGGTTGGTGGTGGCATAAAACCCGATAATCTCACATACCCATTTGTTCTGAGGGCTTGCTCTCGATCTTTAGCATTGAAGGAAGGCATTCAGTTTCATGGATTTGTGGTCAAAACGAGGTTTTAGAGCGATGGTTTTGTTCATAACACGTTGATGAACATGTACGTGAATGGAGAAGTTGGTAGTTGTGAGAAACTGTATAATTCTTGTAATTTTAGAGATACGGTGTCTTGGAACATCATGATGCTATCGTATGTCCGCATCTGTCGTCCTTTGGATGCTTTTGAATGGTTTAAAATGATGAAGGATGATGGGAGATTGCCTCTGGATCAGATTACCCTGGTGACATTGTTGGGGGTTTATTTGCAACTCCAGAGATTGGATATTGGTAAATGGGTTCATGGTGTGATAGAATTGAAGAAGATTGAATGCAATTTGTGTTTAGAAACTGCCCTTGTGGATATGTATTTGAAATGCGGAAGAACCGATATTGCACGACAAGTGTTTGATAAAATGTCTGTAAAGAATACTGCATCGTGGAATGCAACGTTATCCGGTTATGTGCAGAATGGACAGCCAGAAAATGCATTAAATCTGGTCTATGCCATGGAAGATTGTGGTATCAAGCCTAATGAAGTCACCATGCTGGGGGGTGGTTTCATCTTGCACCCAGTCACAGGATATTAAGCTGGGTATCAAGGTTTTGGGTTGTATACACAAGAATATGATTAGAATGTGTATGAATTTGCAGAATGCCATAGTTGATATGTATGCAAAGTGTGGAGATATGGAGTCTGCTAAGGGATTCTTTAATGGAATGGAAGATAAAGATCAAGTTTCATGGACTTCTTTGATTTGTGGGATATGTCCGTTCTAGCAGATTCAATGAAGCCATCGAATGTTTCCAGCAGATGCAATTAAACAACATAAAACCTGATGCTGTTACTTTGGTCACTTTACTTAAGATTTGTTCTAATCTGAGGGCATTGGATCTTGGTAGATGGATACATTTTTACATAGGCAGGAATAGAATATCTGATCTCTGCTTGAGCACTTCTCTTATAGACATGTATTCCAAATGTGGAGATGTAGCAGATGCAATTGAGGTTTTTAACAGGATGCCCACGAAGACCGCCCTGTCATGGACATCTATGATATCAGGACTTGGCATGAATGACTGCAACCAGCATGCTCTTGACATTTTTGCTAAAATGCAAAGGGAATCTGGAGTTAGACCAGATACAATCACGTTTCTTGCAGTGTTATCTGCTTGTAGCCATGCTGGTTTTGTTGAGGAAGGGTATCACTACTTTCACATGATGACAGAATCTTATGGGATTTATCCAACAGTTGAGCACTATGGCTGCATGGTTGACCTTCTGGGCCGAGCAGGGTTGGTAAGAGAAGCACGAGAAATGGTGGAAAAGATGCCTATGAAACCTAGTGCCTCTATGTTGGGATCATTGTTGAGCTGATGCAAAGTTCATGGGGAGTTTGAGATGGCTGAGGAGGTTGTGAAATATATCAAAGAAGAAGGAAGTAGTGATAGTGCAGCTTATGTGGCTCTTTCAATTGTTTATGCTGATGCCATGATGTGGGAGGAAGTTCATAGAGTAAGAGAGATGATGAAGACTGTTGGAATTAAGAAGACACCAGGAGGTAGCTTGATTGATTTGAACAATGGTGTTCAAGAGCTTCGGAGAGGATGAAGTATATTTGGAATCTCTGAAACATCAGCTGGAATTGTGATGAAACAAATGTGAGGTGTAAGTTTGAATAGCAAGAGCCTGGATATTCATCTTGATGGACACTCTGCAAGGACTATCCATTCTGAGAGTTGTAGCATCAGGTTATGCATGGACATTTTCCAGCTCAGCTTTAAACTCCAAATCCTCTGCAAACTCTGCTGGGCAGAGGAGAATTGATGCATGTTTTGCACTGAATTTTGGGATCAGCTTGTCATCGCCAGCACTCAAACTTGGAGTTCTTATTCAGCTGACCATTTGTTAGGCTTGTAACAAGTAGGTCAAGTTTTCTTCCTGGACCACCTAACACGGTCTTGCTTCAAACTTGCTTTTGTGTTTCTGATTTGCTTTAAAATTGTTGCTACCTATTCTCCTTAAACCATTTTATGCTGTCATTCTATATTTGTACCATTAAGTGTTAGAGATGTTAGTTTATATTCAGTGGGCATTTATGTCATTTGTGTATCATTGGGCTGTGTTGTATTATTATCATGTGCAACAAGGTATTTTTGTTACTTACCATCATCAGTTTATATAAAAGAGGACGTGACCAAGAGAGGGAGGCATGATCCATATTCTTTTTCCATCTTCTCTCATTACTTTCTCTCCCTCATTCTTCTCCTTCAAGAAAACTGCAGGCACATATCACGATGCAGCTAATTTGTCATGGCATCAGAGCCCAGGTAGGGGTAAGTCAAGGTTGTTGATCCTCTCTTCCAATATTCTCTTTCTTTCATCTTTCTTTATTCTATTTTCTTCTTTTCTTTATCTTCTCCCTTTTTCTCGTCTTCTTCTTATACTCTTCTTCCTCATTGACGTCATTTATACTGCATAGTAGATCCTCTTTTGTTCCTTGTTTAGATCTGTCTGTCTTCTCCTTCTTTAGCTTGTTCTCTCTTTTTTATTAAAGGAAGGGAAACACCAAAAAAAAAGAAAATGTTATCGTGATATTCCCTTTACATCTGCTGCTCTAAAAAAATGTTATCGTGAAAAGGTTCTGTGGCTGATATATATACCTTTGATATTATATATATATATGTATATATAAATATATATATATATATATATATATATATATATATATATATATATATATATATATATATATATATATATATATATATACATGCTTCCCACTTACTTATCATGCACTTTCTCTAACTTGGCAATCATCATTTTTAGATTTTGAGAAGAATTTAATTCTTACATTACGAAATCGTGAATTGTAAAAATCATCATTTTTGTTTTAGTTTTTTTTCCTTCCCATTCGATTAGTATTTTGCTTCTCATTCAATCTCATCACTTCCTTTTTTATTCCTATTTTTTCTTTTAAATTGATTCCTTGCTTCCTGCTTATAAATTTTAAGATACCTCGCTTTTCGCTCCCGCTTCTCATTTCGTTTCCTGCTTCCGCTTCCTAGCTTGGTAACCTTGGGATTTTAAAGTCAAGGTGGGCATTATCCAACCCTGACCAGTATGTAACTCTACTCCTGACCACGACTTAACATTACTTGCCAGATGTGCGGAAAGAAAGGACACACTAGTTTGGACTTCTACTGGCGTTATGTCCCTAGTTTTAAGCCTCCTACTATGCTTTTTTCCCCACGCTTTCACACGTATCTACCTTCCATGGAACCGAGACTGAATTCATATCAGCCACCTCAGCCAAATTATGCGGCAACTATAGTTAACTCAAGTCATGATGTGGATACATTGAGTATGACTTTTAGCCAAGCCGGTTTGTAGCTTGCTGGCCAACAAGGTGTCCCAAGAGGAAACATGTGGAACCCAAGGCACAATGTCCTCGTTTGAGCTAGTTCTTCGGGCACACAATCGAGCACTCAGAACTCGTGGTTGGTGGACTCTGGTGTTGCACATCATGTTACTGGTGACTCAGGTAAGATTTCAAGCTTTATACCTTATCATGTTAAAAGTAGCATAGTCACTTGTGATAGGAAACATCATCCCATCACCCATACAGGAACAACCACCATTCCTATGTGTTAATATTTGTCTTCCTAATACCTTTATACTCCCTAACACTCATCGTAATCTCATTTTGGTGCCTCAATTGCCAGATCAATCTAATGCTCATGTCGTGTTTACTCTTTTTGTTTTTGTGAAGGATCTTCACATGAAGAAGACCCTCTCTGAAGGAGAGAGAAGATGAGGACTTTATGTTATCAGTGAAGCTTAAAAGTATCCAGTGAATAGTCCATGTCATAACTCCTCATTGCTCGTCTCTGAAGTTCGTGTTAATAAAGTAAAGTTGTGACATCGAACTCGTGGTTGGTGGACTCTGGTGTTGCACATCATGTTACTGGTGACTCAAGTAAGATTTCAAGCTTTATACCTTATCATGTTAAAAGTAGCATAGTCACTTGTGATAGGAAACATCATCCCATCACCCATACAGGAACAACCACCATTCCTATGTGTTAATATTTGTCTTCCTAATACCTTTATACTCCTTAACACTCATCGTAATCTCATTTTGGTGCCTCAATTGCCAGATCAATCTAATGCTCATGTCGTGTTTACTCTTTTTGTTTTTGTGAAGGATCTTCACATGAAGAAGACCCTCTCTGAAGGAGAGAGAAGATGAGGACTTTATGTTATCAGTGAAGCTTAAAGGTATCCAGTGAATAGTCCATGTCATAACTCCTCATTGCTCATCTCTGAAGTTCGTGTTAATAAAGTAAAGTTGTGACATCGTAGACTTGGCCACTATAATTCTAATTTCATCCAGTCCTTGTGTAATAACAGACTTATCCCCTTAAAGAATAAATCTATTAAAGTGTTTCTTTCATGTTCCAATTGCCATTTATGTAAGTGTCATAAACTCCCGTTTCATGTTTCTAATAAAAGAACTTTGTTTCCTCTTGAATTAGTTCATTTTGATGTGTGAGGATTAACCCCAATCATGTCTATGCCGAAATCCAGATTCTATGTTATATTTGTTGGTGATTTTACTAAATTTACCTGGATCTATTTCTTGAAACACAAGGATCAAATATTCCAAATGTGCCAAAGATTCAAATCTTATGTTGAAACTTAGTTCTCTCGTAAAATCATGTGTTTCCGCAGTGACGGTGGTGGTGAATATATGTTAGTGACTTTTTCCAATTATTTGTGTGATAGTGGTATAATGCGAGAAGTATTTATTCCTAAGACGCCCCAATAAAACCGGGTGGCTGAACGAAAGAATCAATACATAGTTGAGACAATATTGACCATGCTAATTGAGTTACAGCTGAGGTTTGATTTGTGGAGTGAGGCATTTCATACAACTATATATTGTATTGACTGTATGCCTCTTTCCAACCTTGGGGGATAATCAACATATTTCCTCCTTTTTAATAAGCACCCTTGCTTTTGGCAGCAAATGCTAGGTTCACGTTCATGATACTCAGCATAATAAGCTCTTCCCAAAGGCCCAAGAATATCAATTTATTGGATATGATGACGAGTACCTGGAATATAGATGTTTTAATCCTGTGAATAAGAAAATTATAATTTCCAGACATGTAATGTTTCATGAAAATGAGTATGTGTCCAACAATAGTGCAGGGGATGATCCTGCCACTTTTTTCTGGCTGAGTTCCACGCTTCCTCAATCAAATGAACAGGCTGCTGAAAGAGAGCATCGTGACCCAGGTATTGATGAGCTTCAGCCCACCAATGATGACAACGTGAATTTTGAGGTAACTGCCAATAAACCTTCCTAAGTTTTATCAGATTTTCAATTTTATCCTCAAGTTTATGCTCAAAGGAAACAAATCAGTCCAAAACACCCTCAGTCAGTTCAAATTTATCAGCCAAGTGCCCATGAACAGCATATTCATCATCAGCAGTTGGTTTTTAGTGATTATATTCAGCAAACAGCAAATCAGCCCATTATCGATTCAACACCTGAAGCTTCAGCTGAAATTGACAATTCAGATGAATTAACAGTTTTACAGCTGAGGAGGTCCTCACATGTGAAGCACCGTCCTTCAAGGTAGGTCAGTTATGACACCTTTGCAGTTGAGTTTAAAGTTTTTGCTGTTATTGTTACTCATAAGAGGGAATCAAGATTTTATCATGAGGTTTGTTAGAATAAGTGTTGGGTAGATGCTATGAATGATGAGATTCCAACACTTCATGAGTGCAACACTTGAGAAGTAGTCCCTAGACCTTTCGAGAAAAATGTAGTGGGATCTTGATGGGTTTATAAAATAAAATATATAGCAGATGGCAGCATATATCGGTTTAAACCAGAGTTACCGGAAGCGCCCTTGGGAGTGGGGAAGCGCATTTCGAAAGCGTGAAATGTCGCGCTTTCGAAACGTGCTGGGAAGCCCAAAAAAAATGGGAACCTCTTTCCCTTTGCTTCCTCTTTTTTGTTTCATTTTTTTTGTATTTTTATTTTATTTTTATTTTTTTCTCTTTTTTTGCTTCCACCTGCTTCCTAGATCGCTTCGGGTTCGCTTCCAAGATGATTCCTGGTTCGCTTTTAAGTCGTCCTACGCTTCCCGCTTCCTAAAATTTTGAAAAGTGCCTCGCTTCCCGATCCCGCTTCCTCGACTGGCAACTTTGGTTTAAACCAAGACTTGTGGCAAAGGGCTACACACAAGAATACATACTAGATTTGAATTCAACCCTATTGTTAGAATGGGCACTATCAAAGTTGTTTTCTAGCTTGCCATTACATATGGCTGGGAGTTAACACAAATTAATGTTAAAAATGTTTTCCTATATGTAGAGCTTCAAGAAGAGGTATACATGGAGCATCCACTTGGTTATCCTGAGGGAGATCCACACACTACTGTATTGCAATTGAAAAAGGTGATTTATGGACTCAAGCAAGCATTTCGTGCATGGTTTGAGACCTTCAGTAAAACCCTTTGCACCCTTGGTTTTATTCATAGTCAATGTGATTACTCTCTTTTTCTCCATTTTGGTGTTGGTTAAGTTACCATAGTGTTGGTGTATGTTGATGATATCATCATCACGGGAAGTGATTTATCTAGAATCCGACAACTTAAAGGCATGCTTAATTCTAGGTTACATATGAATGATTTGGGTGCTCTTAGATACTTTTTAGGAGTAGAAGTGGATCAAACGTCAGAATCTATAACTTTGACATAACACAAATATGCTCTCAATCTTCTTGGTTGTTTTGGAATGATCTATTGCAAGCCACTAGCTACTCCTATTATTGTAAATACTAAGCTGTCAGAGGTTAATCCATAAGATCAATTATTGGTTGAACCACATATGTTCACAAGTTTAGTTAGAGCGTTACAATATCTAAGTTCTAACTTTTACCTTGCCAGATTTAGTGTTTGTTGCCGATCACCTTTCTTTTTTAGGGCTCATCGGTGGAGTTCCCACCCAGCCATAAGAAGACAAATGCCCTCATAGAGCAGCTCTCTCCCCTAGCAGCTTTTTATGCCTAGCAACGAGCGAGCCCCAATTCATGCATGCTCCAAGAAAGAGTCTGATGCAGGGCAGGACCCGATTGGGTCCATCGTGCCACCCGATCCGCCACAAAGGGCAGATGAAGGACCCCGCGCATATGACTCACTTGCAAGGACGGAGCCACGATGCAGGGAGGTACCCCTGCGCACCTACGTCAGGCGTGGTGGAGCTCGCACGCCCCAGAACCAGCTGCAGATAGAGACTGACCCGGATCATGGGTCGGATCCAAATCTGGACCCACCACCCGGGTCCAGTAAACAGCCTTTAAAAGGCCCTGCCTAGGGTTCCGTGAAGGCAGAGAAGATTGAAACTCCAGCCGTCTTTTACCTTTCTTGCAGTTTTTCCTGTTTTCTTTCTGCCTACTGATTTCCTTTACATTCTTTATTGCTTATCGCAATTCACGGTGGTCATTGTTTCACTCCTTCCTCCAACGCGGCTGCATCAGAGTCACATGGAGGCGACAAAATGAATATTGTGTTACATTAAAAGAACTATCACTGATGGGTTGATTTATACGAGAAATACTCTTCAAGGTCGGGCAGGTATATCTCTTATGGTCATAGCATATTTGGATGCTAATTGGGGAGCGGACCCAATGACCAGGCATTAAGTTACTGGTTATGGAGTTTTTCTGGGAGATCATTTAGTTTCTTGGTCAAGTCGTAAACAATGCACTGTAGCTATGTCGAGCATAAAAGTTAACTATAGGGCGGTGACAACAGAAGTTCTATGGATTAGACATCTTCTTACATCATTATGTCAGCCCATAACTCAATATCTACTCTTTTGTGATAACAAGAGTGTTGCTATTGCTACGAATCCAGTTCATGGAAAAATCATGCATGTTGAACTTGATCAACATTTTGTTTAAGAAAATGTTGAAGACAAGGAAATTCAGCCCATGTTTATTAAGAGACATGAACAAGTGGCGGTTTTATTCACAAAGTCACTCTCATGTGCCAGACATTGTAATCTTAAAAGCAAACTACACATGGTTATAACATACCCATCTTCAGTTTGAGGGGGCGTGCTAGAGATGTCATTGCTTTATATTCAGTGGACATTTATGTCATTTGTGTATCATTGGGCTGTATTGTATTATTATCTTGTATAAAAAGGTATTTTTCTAACTTATCATCATCAATTTATATAAAAGCGGACGTGACCTAGTGAGGGAGGCAGGATCCATATTTTTTTCTCATCTCTCATTACTTTTTATCTCTTTTCTTCTCCTTCAAGAAAATTGCAGGCACACTTTTTGAGGCAGAAGATTCATCATTAAGCACTCACTTTCTTGATCACTTGGTCTATAACATCTCGATGAAAGGTAATGTTGCTATTACTTTATCGAATACATCTGAAATTTTCGCATATGAAAGGGTGGTCTTCAATACTCGTACTTAAATTACAAAGATTCTTGAAAATTAATTTGTTATTAACCTTTTCAACCACCACATCTATGTAAAATAGCTGGCTCATGATCTTACTGAAAGCATTCAAGTGTTTCGACATGCTACTGCATTCCTTCATCTTCAAAACGTATGCAATCTTTTTGTTAGTGACTTAGTATAGGCCTTTAAATTTTCCTCATAACTCAAGGTGATTCTACCTTGAGCACATTGTATATAACCTCTTCCAAGTAGTATAACCAAGTCATGCTCACCGCATGACAATGAGTCCCATATAATGTAGCCCATTGGCTTTTCACACTATACTTGTGTCCAAAAAACATAGCGTTCTCTTAGGAAACAAGAAAAGAGAAAAAAATGAAAACATGGCACATAGCTGTAGGATTTTGTTCTAGGGTATTCTCTAATGTGAAAAGTAACAAAGCATAGGAGGCTTGTAAAACCCATGTTTAAAAAAAAAAAAAAAAATTATCGGACCCGGGCCGGGTCGGGTCCGGACCCGACCCGGGCCCGTCATAGATAGCGTTTTAATAACCCGACACAGGAGAAAGGGTTTTGAGAAAACCCTTTCCCCTGTGCGCCGCAACCCTTCCTGTGCCTGCGACTCGATAAGGGAAGCCAATCGAGGCTTCCCCGATTTTTCGCCCCTCGAGCTCTTTAAGAGCACTGTAGGGAGGGCGAGGGGAGGCACGCCTCCCTCTTGAAGCCCTTCGCTTTCCCCCGTGCCGACCTCCCCCTTCCCTGCGCACGCCACTTGCGCCGCCGTCGCTGCGCCCCACACCGCCGCCGGCCACCGCCTCCCAGGTACGCCGTCCTCCTCCCTCTTCTTCTCTCTCTTCCCCCCCCCCCCCCCCCCTTTTCTCCGTCACCTCGCCGGGAGGCCGACAGGCGGCGCACGGCCCTGCCGCGCCCCCCCTCTCCTCTGTGGCCTGCGGAGGGGTCGACAGGAGGTTGGCGGCTCCTGTTGCCCCGGTCTCTCTCTCTGGCAGGGGTTAGTCCCCCTGCTGCCTCTCGATCACCAGTAGGCAGGGGCAATGCCCCTGCCATTGCCCCTGCCGCTTCCTGTTTCCCGGTAGGCAGGGGCTCGCCCCGCTGCCTCTGGGGTTTTGGCACGCAGGGGTAGTGCCCCTGCCGCCTTCCTGTCTCGGCTGGCAGGGGCAATGCCCCTGTCGCCCATTGTTTTGCTGGACTGGCAGGGGCTCGTCCCCTGCCGCCTCTTGGCTTCTGGGAGGGCAGGGGATATCCTCCTGCTGCCCCTTGATTCTCGGCACGCAGGGACTTGTCCCCCTGTCACCCCCGTCCCGAGCTCTCTCCCTCTCTCTGTCAGCAGGGGTTGGCCCCCTGTCGCCTCTCGACTGTCGACAGGGGCTAGCCCTGCCGTCGCTTGGCTGTCGGTAGGGGCCCAGCCCCTGCCGCTTCATTGTTGTCGGCAGGGGCTGCCCCCCTGCCGCATCGATGCTGCCAGCAGGGGTTGGTCCCCTGTCGTCTTGTGTTATCGGCAGGGGCTGCCCCCCCTGCCGCATCGATGCAGTCTGCAGGGGCTGGCCCCCTGCCGTCTCGTGCTGTCGGTAGGGGCTGGCCCCCCTACCGCTTCGATACAGTCGGCAGGGGCTGCCCCCCTGCCGTCTCGTGCTGTCGGCAGGGGCTGGCCCCCCTGTCGCTTCGATGCTGTCGGTAGGGGCTCGCCCCCTGCCGCTTCGCTACGGTCGGAAGGGGCAGGCCCCCTGCCGCCTCGCTGTTTTCGATAGGGGCTCATCCCCTGTCGCCCCGCTGTTGTTAGCCGGCAGGGGCTCGCCCCCTGTCGCTTTTCCGTTTTCGGCCAACAGGGGCACACCCCTATTGCCTCTCTCTTTTTCGATCGACAGACCTGATTTTCTTTTCTGCGCATGATAAATATTGTAGCGCTGAATACTCATACTTTTGCAGACTTCGTATCGAATCCCGCTCTGGCTCCGCGGCCTGAGCCTCGTATCATCTACACCCGTAGACGCACGCAACTGCACAACATCCCGAGGTAGGGGAAAGTCGCACGAGGATTTTGGATGAATAAAATAAAATCAGACTTCTGAGATAGAATAATTATTTTACATACCTGCTTATCTGAAGAAGTATTTAATTTATGATTGGCTGGTCAGTGTTTTATTTGTTCTGATTCTTTTGAAATTACATGCTCTATGGGTAGACTCATTCTAGAGAGAATCGAGTAGTTTAATTGGCATACCTGCTTACCTGTAGGATTTCTTAACTTGCGATTGTCTGTTCTGCATGCTTATTCTTTTGAAATTGCATACTTAATGTAAACTTTGCAAATAGACTCATTTCTAGGGATAAACCCACCACAATTGCTATTATAATCGGACCTTATGACAGGAACGATATAAGTTTTACAAGAGGTAATGAAGTACCCTGAAGTGGGCAATCAATACCCTATAAATATTAATGAGATAATGTCGGCCTCCACAGGTCAATTGCTCAAAGAGCAATACTTGTCATGTATGAACCAAAAGAATCATAAAACATAAATTGTTACCCGCTCATCGTAGTCGTACCTCTAGGGAGGTACAATCATACTTTTTGGACAAGTACGTCCCATGTGGGTTACAATGGTTGGAGGATGAGGTTGTAGCAACCTCGATGCGTGCAATTAGCACAATGCTGAGATCACATAAATGGTGACAACTCGCCTTCACATGCAAGATGCTCGAGTGGCTCTAATAGACCAGAGCATGTAGGATGGGGCGGCGATTAAGAAACCCCCGTCGTACCCATTCGACCTTCACGGTTCATCAAGGGAGAGGATGGATGGTACAAAAACTCCGATGGACAGGTTGTTAACAACCACCCCACGGGCAAAAGACTCGGCTTCCCCAGTCATCGGAGTTAGGGAAATTGGGTCTACCATAAATTATCCTAGGTGGTAACTCCCAGGTACTTCTGCAGAAGTTGGATGCATCCATGAGCCACGAATGCCTTTGGGGATTTACTCTCTTGGTCACTGACCGTCCCCTTAGGAGCGGACTCAGTCAGCCATCCGAGTTAATGAAAATACCTGACATAATAAACTCCCGGATCGGTCTCGGCTGTTTCTACGTTTCGCGTCTGTGCGTACCCACAGGCCAGTTAATATCAGAATTTAAAGAATATCTTTTTTTTTGAATAGTTGTAGCTAATTGAGACTTACACTGCTTGAAATGTTTCAAACAATAGATCTTTGCACATATTACACTTGTTAGAATAGATTACAATTGTATTGATTGTTTTAATATAATAACTGCTTATCTCATGAATGTCCTGCTTTATTTTCATTCTACTTATCTATTCGTGCACCTACTGGTTTGTTATGAAACTGACCCATTTCATGGGCATGTGAGGAGTAGGACTTCACAGACGGCCGATGACGTGGTGCAATATGGCTCAAGATTTATCTTCTTTCTGCTGGCGACTTGGCTCTGAGTCTTTTTGAGTTTTTTTTTTAGATTATTGAACTTTGGGAAGATGCTCATTTTGTAATAAACTGCAGATTTTTAATCTATTGCCTTACTTCCTCAATTCCTTTAAGTTGTGGTTTATGTGAATGATGGTTTTTCAGCTAACGTACCCAGGATTTGTTGACTTGTGCTCCTTTCTAACTGTCTTCCGCTGTCGATTTTAAAATTAAAAACTTTAAATCTTTGAAAGGTTTTTCGATAATGTTTTCGAAATCACAAGTCGAAATTTTGGGGCGTTACAAGGCTTATGAGAAGCTGCTCTCTTCAGAGGAAAGGTTGAAACCAGCAGAAGCTACTTGTGTATGGTGTTCACTGATTAACAAAGGACCCAAGGGACAAGGTTTTTTGTTCCCTTCCCTGTTCTCTTGTATAGACCATTGTAAAATTGTCATACTATGTTCAAGGATGAAGGAAATTTTCCCAATCATGTCGTGATCAGAATTTGGAGAAGTATATGATAGCAAAGAAGGAAGCTAAAAAAGTAGTTCGGAACGCGAGAGATAAGGTATATAAGGAGGTTTATGACAAGTTGGATACCAAAGAAGGCGAGACGGATATTTATAGGCTTGCAAAGATGAGAGATAGGAAATCGAGGGATCTGGGTATGGTTAGATGTATCAAAGATGAAACACAAAGGGTTTTAGTCAAATATGAAGAGATTAAGGAGAGATGAAAAAATTATTTTGATAAGCTATTTAATGAAAGTCATGTTCAGGATATTGGAGACTTCTCTATTCCTTTTCATGAGATGAATCGTGACTTCATGCACAAGATTCAAAAGAAAGAAATTGCAGAGGCTTTGAAGAAAATGAAATCAAGAAGGGCAGTTGGCCCAGATGGTATTCCTATCGAGGCTTGAAAATGCTTGGGAGAGAAAGGTTTAGAATGGTTGACAAATCTTTTTAACAAGATTTGGCGGACAAATAAGATGCCTAATGAGTGGAGGAAGAGTACTTTGGTGCCTCTATATAAAAATAAGGATGATATACAAGATTGTACAAACTATCGTGGTATAAAACTCATGAGTCATACTATAAAACTTTGAGAGAGGGTGATTGAGTCTAGGTTGAGGAAGGTTGTCATGATATCGGAGAATCAATTTGGTTTTATGCCTGGAAGATCAACTATGGAAGCTATACATCTTCTTAGACAACTTATCGAGAGAAATAGAGAGAGGAATAAAGATTTGCATATGGTTTTTATTGATTTAGATAAGGCATGCGATAGAGTACCTAGGGACGTTCTCTGGTGGACAATGATGAAGAAAGGTGTTTCTCTCAAGTACATTAAAATAATTAAAGATATGTATGAAGGCGTAGTAACCAATGTCCGCACTTGTGGAGGGGTGACAACCAATTTTCCTATAACGGTTGGGTTACATCAAGGATCTGCTTTAAGCCCTTTCCTATTTGCTATAGTGATGGATGAGCTTACGAGATCAATTCAAGAAAATGTGCCGTGGTGTATGTTGTTTGCTGATGATATTGTTTTGATTGATGAGTCTAGAGCTGGGGTTAATGCTAAGTTAGAATTATGGAGACAGACATTGGAAGCAAGAGGTTTTAAGTTGAGTAAGAGTAAGACAAAATACATGGAATGTCAGTTTAGTAAGCAACGAAGTAATGATGAGAGTGTAGTGAAGCTTGATGAGCAAGAAATACCAGTGGATGATTGTTTCAAATATTTGGGATCTATCATTCAAAAGTATGGAGAAATTGATGGAGATGTAAATCATAGGATAAAGGTTGGGTGGATGAAATGAAAAAGTGCAACTGGAGTGTTGTGCGATCGTAGAATGCCATTGCGGTTGAAGGGAAAGTTTTATAGGACGACTATTAGGCCTGCTTTACTATATGGTACAGAATGTTGGGCTGCCAAGAGACATCATATTAAAAAAATGAGTGTAGCTGAGATGCGTATGCTGAGATGGATGTGTGGAAATACAATAAAAGATAAGATTCAGAACGAGGAGATACGTAAGAAGGTAGGCGTTGCACCCATTGAAAATAAGATGAGAGAGAATCGTTTACGGTGGTTTGGACATATTCGGCGAAGGCCTAATGATGCTCCAGTTAGAAGGATGGAGAAATGGGAAAATATATTAGTTAAAAGAGGTCGGGGTAGGCCTAGGAAGACATGGATGGAGGTGATAGGAAAGGATATGAATGCTTTGAACCTCACCAAGGACATGGCATTGGATAAAAATGATTGGAGGAGAAGGATTCATGTGGAAGACCCATAATGATTTTCTTTTTTGGTTCATATCGCCGACCCCAATTATTTTGGGATGAAGGCGTAGTTGTTGTTGTTGTTTGCATGTCGTGATCAGATCCACATATTGTAAGATCTAATGTTTGGACTTCAGAATCACAATCAACTAGCAAAATCTTGGATGTGCATAACCAATAGTTAGCAAAAATATTTCACAAGGCAATAAAATGACCAGTAAAGTTTTCAACTTTTCTCCATCTCATTTTGCATATAAACCATTAACATGTACAAGGAATCATTAATTGCACAAAAAAAATTAATGGATGGCAACTCCAATTAGGAATGATCTTACAAGGACATGAATTGGTGGAGGCTGGCAAGACAAGCAATCTCTTAGGATACATACTGTCCTCTATGCTTCATCCTATTTGTGCAATGTTTCTCAGGTTCTTTCATTATCGAATTTTGATAAATAGATAATTTTTAGTGCAGATATTCCACACATTCTTCACATATTCTAGTCCATCAGATGACAATGTAAAACATCATATCTTTGAAGTGCCCAAACGACCCAACTGAAGATTCAACTGGTAAATCATCAATTGCTTTTACAAAAAATTACACCCCCACCAAACTTTGGAAAGTTCATATTATCTTATTAGAATTACAATGAAATTTGATCAACAATTCACACATGAAACCTTCACAATTTAACAACTAGAGTTTTATTCAATAAAAGAGAAAATTTCTCCTTAGATAATTGAACTCAATCAATGATACACCGATGCAACTCTTATCACAAACAAACTTTGCAAAATTCAAATTTCACATGGGTCAAACAATTTATGAAGTAGCTTCAAACCAAATGCTCCTTAGTATGGAGGATATCCTACACGAAAAGGAAGGAAAGATAATATGAATCATATGCATATATCAGATTTTGAATGTAAAATATCAATCATATGTATATAGCAGATTTTCAATGTTCACCACCATAGAACTCCTATTTGTGCATGCATGCTTAACTAGTTTCAGAAAACTCTCTCTCTCTCTCTCTCTCTCCACACACTCGCATGTACACACAAAAAAAAAACACAAAATCAAGTATATAGGCAGCCCTATATATTCTTAACAGTCTCTTGAAATAGTGGACTCTATTGAAATCCAGCCTTGGCATAGCTGACAGCAAACATAAGGATGCTTGCATGAATTCCCTTGACCCAAACATCTGGAATAATTTCAGACCCAGCTTTTGTTTAAATATATTCCTTAATCAGTGTAATCATATATATTATATATATATAAAGGTTGATACATATACATATATGGTATATATGTATATGTATCTACCTAATTATATATATAAACTATATATTTCTCTATTATTAGCCGTAGGGGTAGTTTAGTTATTTCATGTATTTTTACGCATATTCCATTTGGAATATGATTGTAATTTATTTTTTATTTTTTATTTTTCTTTTCTTCTTTTTGTGGTTTGCGCCACCTAGGGAGGCTCCCCAAAGGAGTCGTTGGGAAGCCCCCAACGGTCACAAATGTGACTGTTGGGGGCTCCCAATGACTCCTTTGGGAGCCCTCTATGTGGCTCCTCTAAAGGGTTATAAATAGGGGTCTTCCCCTTGTATTTCATTATTCTTGAGGGAGCTTTAGCTCCATTGTAAAAGAGTTTTTACCCTATTTTTCGTAATAAAGAGATATTCTTTTAGCCTTTTGGCTTAATCCTTTTGTGGGTTTAGCACTTTATGTGCTTTTGGTTGCCCCTTAGTGGGTTTTGTATTTGCACCTTTAGTGTGCATTTATGGGTTCATTATCGAACCCTTTGTTTTCTAACATGGTATCAGAGTGAGGTCACGATCGGGTTGTCTTTTGGTGCATCGAAAAGCGTGTCACTCAAGAAATGGTGAAGTATTCATTGTTCTTTTCTTTTTTGAAGTTATTCGGTATGTATCCCCTTTCTTAAAGTATTATGCATTATGAAACTATTTTTCTTGCATATATTTTGTACATTTAGTATTTATGATAGTTGAATCATTTCTTTTCACATTTCACGTGTTCGCATGTTTTAAAATATCTCCTTTTAAAATTTGGTAAACTTGTTTGTTTTTCAAATATATGATTGCTAAAAAATGGGTCGTATATTATATTTTTAAAATTTGATGTCAATCCTACTTGAACTCGCATGGCTTTAGGTGTTTTCTATTATGTTGACTTCAAGTATTAAAAGCTTGAAGTTCATATTATCCGTGCCTTTGTGCATTTGTAAGAGTTCTTCTTGTACCCTTGTGCACACTTCTTAGCATTGTGTTTATACACGAATATTTTTTAGAGATTTTTTATAAATTAGCATACATGGTTGTGATAAAGTTCTTTTGTATGTGTAAGAAGTTCTTAAAGAAAGTTTGGATAAGATTGATTTTTTTTTTGTATATGAAGGATTGTGATAATTCACATACTTCTCTACGCATTCATCGATTACCCATCACATATAATAGTAATTTATGTTTTTCAAAATTGTCTTCAATTATGTGAGATTTATGATTTTTTACATAATTGTTTAATGATCGACCTATAAGTTAACTTATAAAATTATATATGTTTTCTTTCTAAATTAATGATCTTTGCTTAAAAGCTCTTGACTCTCATATGAAGCCTAATTTGTTTTGAGGTCCTCTATTGTTTGTAGTTTTTTAGTGCATTTTTTTGTGAAAAATTGATATAATTCTTGTATGAGAATTTCTCATATCTAAATCTTTGTTGTTCACTTTTTTTTGAATCCTAAGTAGTTCTTATTAATAATAACTATTTGTGAGAACTCCTAAAGGTCTTTCAATGTTTTTGGTTTATTTAAAGAATTTTGAATTTTTTTTGTGTTAAATATGTTGTATGAACCAGAGTTACCGGAAGCGCCTAGGCATATGGGGAAGCGCGCTTCCCCGATACGCGCTTTGGAAGCACGAAACGTCGCGCTTCCGAAATGCATGGGGAAGCATCCCCCTTTTTTTGGAAGCGCGCTTCCCTTTTATGGGAAGAGTGGTTCCCCCACGCTTCCCCATTTTTTCATTTTTTTGCTTCCCCCTCGCTTCCGGTTTGTTTCCTAGGTCGCTTCCGGTTCGCTTCCTAGGTCACTTCCGAGACAGTTCATAATTTTCTTTTAAGTGGTCCCATGCTTCCCCGCTTCCTAAATTTTTGAAAGTGCCTCACTTCCCGTATCGCTTCCTCGACTGGTAACTCTGGTATGAACCATTGTGTTCATTAAGAAAGATCTTTTAAAAGAACTTCCCATACTATATAGAATCTTAATATCATAGTGTGTCTATTGCATCTTTTGGTATAAAAGATTTCATTAGTTTTGATTTTCTTCTAATGATGCAACTTTATAAACTTGTTTGTTTGTATTTTTCACATAAGGTTTCAAAACCTCTTAATTGTATCTCTTCTTTTAAAAGGATGCCTACGTTGGCCGTAATATGGTCTTCTTTATCTTAAATTGCATTTGTTAAGCATATAATTGCATAATTAAGGCTTGAGAGTCTCAAGCATTCCTTCTTTTCTATGAAATACATGCCTTAGTGCATGTTTGCTATTTTTACGCCTTTGTGCGTATTTGTTCAAGTGTTGTGTGAGTGCTTTTGTGCTTGTATGTGTATTGTCTCTTCGTAGACATTTTTACATTGTGAAGCTTTGTGCACATTTCTTTTTGTGAAAGTGTAATGGACTTGGATATTGACTCTTTTGTTTAATCATTATAAGACATTGTAAGTGCTTATACCACTTTGTATGTTTCCGCATATCTCATCACAATCAAAGAATATTAAAACTTGTTGTATGGGATTTAATCCCAATTTTATAAATTTTCAAGTACTTTTGAACATTCCTTCTTTGGGTATTGTGTTAAAGCTCTCTTTGTGAATCGTTATGGTTCTTGTGATTTCTTTGTTAAAAGCTTGGTTTTCTTCTCTTGATTTTCCCAAGATGATTTCTTTATATGTCATTGTATTTTTGAAAGAGTATTTTTGCCTTTTATGACCCTTATTTTGTCCATCACAAGTTATGTGATGCATCAATCCTTTTTGGCCTTGTTATTGATATATTAGAGATGTTTGTCGAGGTGAGTTATGAGCACCTCATGTTATGTCATTTTAGATTGTTAACTTGTAGTTTGTCTCTAAAATGACTTGTTTTGAGATCTCTAATTATGAGTGTGTCATTCATTTATTTTTTGGCCGTTGATTTTATGGATGCTTTTAATTATGTATACTTGTGATGGATGTCTAAAGTTTGAAACCTTAGTGTTTCAAGGTATATTGAGAAATTGATGTTCTTTAATTGTATTTCCATTACAAGCTTTATTATCTCAAGTGTCTTCTCCTTTTATGCCTCTTATCTAAGTGTCAACATATGTAGACTAGATATATTGTTCACACCTTTGTGTGTGTTGGTAGCCCTTTGTCGGCTTTGTTCTCTTGGTCTAGTAGCTGAACACACTTATCTTGAGTGTCATTATATGTAGACAAGGCACGCTGATTCACACCATTGTGTGTGATTTTTAGTCAATGTTGGCATTTGTGTTCTTGTTCTAGTCGCTGAGATGTATGCTCATGATTGACTTCTTTCACTCAATTGAAGTGTCGTTTTATGTAGACAAGAGATGTATTGTCACACCTTCGTGTGTGTTTTTAGCCCATGGTTGACATGATACTCTTTCTCTAGTAGCTAAACATGCTTGTTTTGAATGTTATTTTATGTAGACAAGAGATGTTTTTAGTTCATGTTGGCATTTATTCTCTTGTTCTGGTCGCTGATACATTCATTTCAAGTATTATTATATGTAGACAAGATGTGTTTATACATACTTTCGTGTGTGTCTTTGGCCTTTAGTGGCATTATGTTTATGTTCTTGTTCTAGTAGCTTATACACTTGATTTGTGGTTTTTTTGGAGGTCTAATAAGGTGATTGCTTGTAATGGATAAACTATTGTTGAGATTTACAAAATTTCATATTTATGAGAATTTGAAATTTGGTATTAATATGAGATTTTCTAACTCATGTTCACTTTATAACACAATTGCTATGTGTATATATTGTTCAAATTAAAGAATATATTTTGATAGTTTTGTCTCATAAATAAAATTAAAACTTTTTGAACTCTTGTGTTTTATACACTCTTTTTTTATCTTATGCTCTTGAGCATTTCCTTTGTGAAATCGCCTTCAAGAGAATTGTTCAAATCAATAAACATTTGTTTTCCTATCTTGTAAGCTCAAGTAATATTACTTGATTAAAGTGTGATTGGAGCGTGTTCATTAATGACTCTTTTAAGTGTTGATTCAATATGCATATGCTCATAATGGCTTTTTAAGCTCTCACTTGATTAAGATTCATATATTTTCTTATGTGTTGGCTCTTTGAAGGCTCTTTATGTTGTCACTTCATGAACTATCTTAATGTTCCTCATTGTGGTCTTTTGTTTGTTCATTATTGAATCATGTAAATGCATTAAGCATTCTTATTATACATCTTCGCATACACTTTAAAATTTTCTCATTATTTTTTAAGTATATGATTTTGAAAGATGGTCTTCTAAAATCATTTTGCATGCTTAAGTAATTATCTTGTCCTGACGAATCCTGTGCTTTAAATAAAATAATTATGCTTTTATATCTTTTTGTACTATCTGATATGGTTTTGATTGATTCATCTTGTTTGGACTATTCTACTTGATTAAAGTGCAAAGATATCTTTTACTTGGACATGCTCTTGGTTTATTCCACAGGATCTTGAATATGAGATAGAAATGAGTACCTTGGATAGATCATGGAAGGTGCTCACCAATAAAGACTTTTGGAGGAAGACATTTGCTATTTTCATGACATCCTTACTGAAGATTCTTGAAGCTTTGAGATTCTTCCTCTTGTATTCTTCAATATTTTTGTTCCCCACACAAAGTTTGAGGGAGGTGTTAAAATATATTCCTTAATCAGTGTAATCATATATATTTTATATATATAAAGGTTGATACATATACATATATGGTATATATGTATATGTATATGTATCTACCTAATTATATATAAACTATATATTTCTCTTTTATTAGCTGTAGGGGTAGTTTAGTCATTTCATGTATTTTTACGCATATTCCATTTGGAATATGATTGCAATATATTTTTTATTATTTATTTTTCTTTTCTTCTTTTTGTGGTTTGCGCCACCTAGGGAGGTTCCCCAAAAGAGTCGTTGGGGAGCCCCCAACGGTCACAAATGTGACCGTTGGGGGCTCCCAACGACTCCTTTGGGAGCCCCTTATGTGGCTCCTCTAAAGGGTTATAAATAGGGGTCTTCCCCTTGTATTTCATTATTCTTGAGAGAGCTTTAGCTCCATTTTAAAAGGTTTTTACCCTATTTTTCATAATAAAGAGATATTCTTTTAGCCTTTTAGCTTAACCCCTTTGTGGGTTTAGCACTTTATGTGCTTTTAGTTGCCCCTTAGTGGGTTTGTGTATTTGCACCTTTAGTGTGCATTTACGAGTTCATTATTGAACCCTTTGTTTTCTAACAGTTTTGCCATAAACAACCAAACCCTTTGACTGACATTATTTCGGCATTGAATTACCTGAAAACAGGTAGGGTGTTCCTCGACATGACAGCCACCACCACCCTAATGATACTGGAATGTTCCTAGAAAATGCTTTAGTATATTAGGGTTGTGACTACTCTCTCTCTCTCTCTCTATATATATATATATATATATATATATATATAGAGAGAGAGAGAGAGAGAGAGAGAGAGAGAGAGAGAGAGAGGTGTGGATCTAAAAAGCTTACCAGGATATCCAGGATATGATGGGGGTGCATGGGCTTGTTGATTGTAAGGTGAAGGTGGATACACTGCAGGAGGTGGATATAGAGCAAGTGAAGGGGGAGGGTGATATACAGTATGAGATGAGAAGGAAGGATATTCGGCTGGAGGTGGGTGAGGAGGTGCATAAGGTAGAGGATTAGTGGGAGGGATACAAGAAACCAATCTTCTCAGGTTTCCGCAAGAACTCGCTCCTACCTGCAAGTTAGGTAATATGAAATTTGAATATTTTGAGAAGCTGAAGGAAGACTAAAAAAATTAAATATCAGTAATTACATTAGTTCCACGGTAGTTCATTATTAGCCTGATTTCACCTGCTTGTCTTCTCCATGCCTGTTCAAGGGAGGAATAATCAAGTGCCATTTAAAATTATAAATCATAGTTTTAAAGACTAGAGAAAGGCAACCCAAGAAATATAGACAAAGTTCATAAATGGATATGTCTGTCTTTACATATAAGTCTAAATCTCCATCCAACCCAGTTGAATTTTTTCAAATATGTAATCCGTTCTTGATCTATGAAGGACATGATTTGGGGAAAGATAAATAGTTGTTCAGTCAAATTACTTGATTAAATGCATGTCTTTTGTTGAACTAAGTCAATAAAATCTACATCACTTGGTTGATATGTAGGGCAGCGAAATGAGCCTAGTCTCCTGCAAAAGACTCATGCTTAGCTTGTCTAGGCTCAGCTTGAGCTTGTCTGTTTTCTTAAACAAGCTAACTTCAAGCCTGGCTTAGGCTCACTTAAATGAACCAATTTGGCCCTATGCGTTCACTCGTTAAGGCTCAAAACACATGTTTCAGCTTTGTCTGGAGGCATGGCTATCTCGACCCAGCGCATATGCAGCAGCAAACACTCGTTTGTGGACATAAGTTACTCAGTTGTGTTTATATCTGAGCATTAGTACTATTTTCAATCACCACACTTCCTCAAGTCTATTAGAGAGCTGATCAGGAAATATAGTATACAACTAACTTATCATTTATATTCAATCCTCACCAAACATCTCACGTGATGGAGACGTGCATGCCACACTTGCGGTTCCTAAGTGAGATGTGCAGTTCCCAAGTGAGATGTACGGTGGAGATTGAATATAACCAGTGATTGTTTATATGCAATATGATCTGATATTTTCTCAATCCAATAAATGAGATATTTGACTGCTTATAATATGTTTGAAACATAAATTGAAACCTGCTGCTTTTGTGATGTAGTGGCCATGTTGAATCATCAGTTCCATTGAGAAGAACCCTGTCAAAATGGATCATGCATAATGTAGGAAAAACAGAAACTTACAATTTTGAGGAAGATGAAGACACTGATGAAGCATAACAGAGAGAATTGGAAGAGTTCGGAAGTATGTTTGCCTGCCACTAGCAATAAGATCATCCGCCATCACGATGTTTTTGTTCCACACTGCCACTTTGAATTCGCGAAACCCTTCGACAAGGTTAATGTGGAATGTCTCATTGAAGGTTGGATTTCTGCTTCCATCTGGATACACAAGCTTAAACAACCTTAGTGACATGATGCCTCTCATATACATGAATGATGCTGAAACTCCCTATGCACTACTTGATGGGGAATCATCTTCTGACAGCCAGGTTGATCTAAAAAGTAAGCCATGGTTGTGGTGTGCAGTGTGAAAGATTATGACTGTTTTCTAAAGGATGGTTCTGGGAATGGTATTGCTGACATTTGCCTGGGGCAGCACATCCTGTTAAAATGTAATAAACATTTGTAATATATTTAGTTAGTTATTCTAGCTGCATAGTCTAGCTAGTTTGTAATTAGGATTAGGTTGTCTTTTATTTTGCCCAGAATACACTTCACATTTAAAGGTCTCAAAATTACAAAAAAAAATCATCTTTGGAAATGACTGGAGCTTGGATACACTAGGGTGTCCAAGTCTCTTGTGCCATAAGTCTAAGTCAACTTTTTGAACACTACAACATAATGTATTCTTAGGTATATCCAAAAAATCCATTTAGTACAGGCCTCCTCTATGACCTTCCCCAATCAGCTTCTTTGACTGGTGATTCTGCACTCAACATTCACGAGAGGAGAAGAAAACATTACATCCACGGTCAGTTAATTGTGAAACAAATAAATGTTGAAATTGAGTTTAGGAATATATCTAACTTGTGGAATACAAAACCTTTTAGAGTTTTCAAAATTTCCTGTTCCTTTAATTTCAAGAGGTGTTCCATCAACAGTAAATACATTTGACCCGTTTGAGTTATGACATTTAGATAAAACATTAATATTTGGGGTCATATCAAAAGAAACACCTGAGTCAAGAAGCTAAGGAGATTTAGCTGGATATGAGGTGCTAATGGAAGAAACTGCGGCTCCAGTAGAGGAAGACGCCCCCTTGAGCAATGGTTGAAGTGCCTCCACTAGTTGTGCTAGAGACATGCTTCCAGTAGAAGATTCATTGGATTCTTGTAGAGGTTCGACAGAGGCAACCTTCTTTTCATATGATTTCTTCAGTTTTGGACAATAAGTTTTTATATGTCCTGGCTCACGACAGTAGTAACAAATTACTTTTTTCTTCTCAAAATCATTTTCGCCATTCGTTCTTCCATACTTTGGAGGTTTGTAAGTGCGAACATGATTTTCCGATCTAGATACGGCTAGAATTGAGTCATCATCACTTTTGGCAATTCTACTTTTGAGCCGATTTTCCTCCATGCTCAATTGTTCTATCATATCTTCAATTAAAGAAACCTTTCCTCGATGAAGAAGAATGGACTTGGTAGCTTCAAAATCCGATCTTAGTCCATTGACAAATTGAAAAAAGTGCTCCGCATTCATTTGATTTTGGCGGAGTTCGATGTCTTGTGGACAATGACACTTTGGTTCGAGAAGAGTTAACTCTTCCCGTAACTCAGACAAGCCATTATAGTATTCTTTAATGCTTTTGTCCCCTTGAACCATATTCAGAACTCAATGTTGTAGATTGCACACATGTGCAATATCTTTGAGAGAATACATTCTTTTAAGATAGTCCCAAGCATCATTTGCATGTTTAAACTTTGCAAGACTTGAACATTTTTTTATATCCACACTACTTATGAGCCAAGACATAATCTTGGCGTGTCTCATTCTCTATTCTTTTCACTTTTTCTCGTAAGTGGTAGTGGCTATAGTCTTTTCTGCCTCCGTAAAAGGTATTTCTTTCTCACCTTCGATTTTTGTGAGGATTAGTTTAAGTTCCGAGTCGGTTCCATCTACTAATCCCCACAACCCCTTTCCCCATATAAGGTGCTTCATAATTGAAGCCCATGTGACGTAGTTTGAATCATTAAGCTTGATGGGTTTAATGGTGACATTATTATTGTCATCCATTTTTACAAGGTTTTAATAAGGAGAAGAAAGAAAAATAATAAGAGTAGAGAAAGGAGATGTACTCTACCACGAATGATAGATACGAACACACCTCCAAGTGTTGCTTGATCACACTTTTATATATACTTGATGAAGAACGTCTCTTCTTCTTCAAAACTTGAGTGACATGCTTCCCAATGTACCAAGATAAATGACTTGATCACAACCGTCACTCTAATACCATGTAAGAAGAGGAAGCTCACAAACGAAACTTCAAAAAGAAGCTCACAAATGATCTTTCACAATGAACACAATGGTTCATACAACACACTTACAAAAACCGAAATACTCAAAAGAGTGCTCACACAAAAGAGTGAAAAATATTTCTCATTAAAGTGAGATAAAGCCCACACAAAAGTATGTTGTACAAAAGGGTTTTACCCCATATTTATAATGCTCACAATAGGGAGCCAAGAGGGAGTCATTGGACTCCCAACGGTTCTTAATAGAGCCATTGGGGTCCAACGACTCTAATGAAATAAGTGTTTTTTGACTTGGTCAAAAAGCACTTAAGTCCAAAAAGACTCTAATGATATAAGTGCTTTTTGACTTGGTCAAAAAGCACTAAAGTCCAAAAAGTAAAAAAGACAACCTAATCCTAATTACAAACTAACTAGACTATGTAGCTAGAATAACTAACTAAATATATTACACATGTTTATTACATTTTAACACATCCTTGGGGCTCTTTGTTAAAATATGTAATCTCATATGTAATCTTTTAGTCTAGTTATGTATTCTAGTTAGATCAGGATAAATGCAGTTAGGTTAGATTTATTTTTTTGACATTTTTGGACCTCACTACTTTTTGACTAAAGTCAAAAAGTAGGTGTACTAAGAGAGTTGTTGAACTCCCAACAACTCTATTTAGAGTCGACTCCCTTCTTGGCCTCTCATTTGTAATCTATAAATATGGGGATTGTTCCCCTTTGTAATACATCTTTTGTGTGGGTGTTCTCCCAATTGAATGAAATATAGTTTTCTCTTTGCTTTGCATACCTTTTTTTTTGGTGGGGTATTTTGTATGAACCCTAGTGGTTCTTGTGAGTGTGTACTATTTATGAGCCTTCGTGGTTCGTGTGAGAGATCCTTTGTGAGTATCATTTGAAGATCTGATTATGAACTTCATCTTCTTACATGGTATCAGAGTCGTTCTGACCAAGCTATTCTTTTTTGGTGCATTGGGAAGCATGCCACTTAAGTTTGAAAAGGAAGAGACGTTCTTTAAGTACATGTGAAGTTGTGTTCGTGCAAAGCTTGGAGGTGTGATCATACCTACCATTCATGGTGGAGTACATTCTCTATACTTTCTCTTCTCTACTTCTCTTTTTCGTTTTTACTTTATTCTCCTTGTTAACCTTGTAAAATGGATGACAATGATAATGTCACCATTAAACCCATTAAACTCAACGATTCAAATTATGTTACTTGGGCTTTAATTATGAAGCATCTTATATGGGGAAAAGGGTTGTGGGGATTAGTGGATGGGACTGACTTGGAACCTAAACTAATTCTTACAAAGATTAAAGGTGAAAAAGAAATACCTCTTATACCACTTACGAGAAAAATGGAATGAATGGAGAATGAGACATGCCAAGATTATGTCTTGGCTCATAAGTAGTGTGGATATCAAGAAGTGTTCAAATCTTGCAAAATTTAAACATGCTAATGACGATTGGGATTATCTTAAGAGAATGTATTATCTTAAAGACATTGCACATGTGGGCAATCTACAAAACCAAGTTTGAATTATGATTCAAGGGTACAAAAGCATTAGAGAATACTATAATAGCTTGTCCGAATTGTGGGAAGAGTTGGCTCTTCTAGAACCAAAGTGACATTGCCCACAAGACATAGAACTCCGTCAAAATCAAATAAATGCGGAGCACTTTTTTCAATTTATTAATGGACTAATATCAAAATTTGAAGCTACCAAGTCCATTATCCTTCATCGAGGGAAGGTTCCCTCAATAGAAGACACCATAGAAGAATTAAGCATGGAGGAAAATATGCTCAAAAGTAGAATCATCAAGAGTGATGATGACTCAGTTCTAGCCCTATATAGACCGAAAAATTATGTTCGCACATACAAACCTCCAAATTATGGGATGAATGATGAGAAACATGGAAATGATTTTGAAAAAAGGAAAGTAATTTGTTACTATTGCCGTGAATTGGGACACATGAAAACTTATTGTCCAAAATTGAAGAAATCATATGAAAAGAAGGTTGCCTCTGTCGGACCTCCTTAAGAATCGAGTGGATCATCCATCAGAAGTATGTCCTTATCACAATTGGTGGAAGCACTTCAACCATTGCTCAAAGGAGCATCTTTATCCGTTGGAGCCTCCGTATCTTCCGTGGGCATCTTTGATCCTCGTAAAACTCTTTGACTTCTTGATTCCGGTGCTTCTTTTCATATGACTCCTAACATTGATGTATTATCCGAATATCATAACTAAGAAGGGTCAACTGTGCTTACTGCTGATGGAACATCCCTTGAAATTAAAGGAATAGGAAATTTTGAAAAAAAAAAAAAAAACTCAAAAAGGTTTTGCATTCCACAAGTTAAACATATTCCTAAACTTAATCTAAACCTTTTATCTGTTTCACAATTATCTGACCTTGGATGTAATGTTTCTTTCTCTTTTCGTGGATATCGAGTGCATGATCACCAGTCAAGAAAGCTGATTGGGGAAGGCCGTAGAGAAAGAGGCTTATACTATATGGATTTTTTGGACATACCTAAGAAGACATTGTGTTGTAATGTTTAAAAGGTTGACTTAGATATATGGCACAAGAGACTTGGACATTCTAGTGCATCCAAGCTTCAGTTTTTTTCAAATATGGAAATTTTTTGTAATTTTGAAACCTTTAAATATGAAAAATGCATTTTTAAAAAAATGAAAAGACTACCTTTTCAAGAAAGAACCTTTGTCTCTTCACGACCACTTGAGCTAATACATTCAGATGTTTGGGGACCCACACCTGTTGTCTCCGAAGGTGGTTTTATTTATTATGTAATTTTTGTAGATGATTTTACAAGATATACTTGAACTCCGCCTGTGTATAACTGTTTAGTTATACACTGCCGGTCCCAAGCCCGGATAAAGGAGGAGGGTTGCGGTAGGCCTGTGACAGCCAGCATAAAAACTTAGTCACACCCTATGAATATGAACCAATATGAGAATTTGGTTGGGGCGTTCCCTACTGAGCGACGCGCTGTACTCTATAGGCCCGGAGGCAGTGATAAATGGGCACGAGTTGCTAGGTCATCGCTCGGAAGTGACGCGTCACACCAGAGCCCGGGTGTGGTGTCAAATAGGCAAGGGTTCCCTCACTTTGTTGGACGGGTGGGGGTAAAGAAGTTAGTCCAAGACCATAAAATTAGGTTAGCCACTTGGAACATAGGGTCTTTAACTGATAAGTTGGTAGAGTTAGTAGATGTTATGTGTAAGAGAAAGATTGATATTTTATGTCTACAAGAGACCAAATGGGTAGGTGAGAAAGCAAAAGTGATAGAACCTTGGGGATATAAGATTTGGTATACAAGAATAAATAGGAATAGGAATGGAGTAGGGATTGTTATGAGTCGTGAGTTTATAGATAATGTAGTTGAGGTTCGTAGGAAGGGTGATATGATTTTACTTATTAAATTAGTATTAGGTACATATATTATTAATATTATTAGTGTTTATGCACCTCAAGTAGGTTTAGATGATTCTATTAAGCATCAATTTTGGGAAGATTTAGATGTAGTAGTACAAGGGATAACTTATGGAGAAAGGCTTTTCATCGGCGGTGACCTTAAAGGATATCTAGGCATTAGTAGGGATGGATTTGAGAGTATCCATGGAGGCTATGGTATAGGAGTAAGAAACGAAAGTGGAGAAAGGATTTTAGATTTTGGTTTGTCCTATGATATGATTTTAGCAAACACTTGGTTTAGGAAGAGGGAGTCTCACCTAGTAACATTTAAAAGTGGGGTTAATACCAGTCTGTAAACACCCCAAATTTTTACCTTCATCCAGTGTTTGTCCATTTCATAAGTCATTACAGATCATTGCATGTCATTGCACGTATTCTGCATAGCATTGTATGACATCCCATCTCATTTTCGAGATCCAACACTCCTGTTTTCAAAACATTCAATCCAGATTTGAATTTTAAAGCTTTATTTCAAAATCAATTTCAAAACCTGGGTTTTTATTCAATACTCTGTCATTTTTCAACCCCAGGACGTTATATTTCGAAATATTTTCTCAAGGAAACAATCTGGATTCATTTCAAATTCAAATTTTAATCGATTTCAATTCACAGATGAGACCCATTGAGGTGGTATCGCTTCTGAATTCCTCTTCATCAAATTTCTCAAATTTTTAAAGTTTCAGTCCGATCAGGACTCTGTCTCAGAGTCCTAATCCAGTCAGGAGTCTGTTTTTAAGTCTGTTTTACTTCCATTTTCAGTCTTTTCGATTATTTTCAAAATTTAGGTCATTTTACAGAGTCCAGTTAGTTCAGGACTCTATTTTAGAGTTCGGTCGAGTTAGGAGTCTAACCCTGACTGTGTTTTCTAACTTATTTCATCATTTCTTGATAAAATCTTTTGAAAATTCTTTCATTTGGCTTTTAAAATCTAAAATCTCAGAGTCCTAAGAGTTCAGGATTCTAACCCGGAGTTCCAATTCGCTTGAGACCCTATTTTCAAAGATCTTGAATTTCAAATGTCAATTTTAACCCTTTTTCAAAGACATTTTCAGTGTTTATTTCAAAAATGTTCAAAATTCGATGTGGGCCCGCTCAGTTGGCACCATATCCAGAGGAATTCTAACTCAGTTAGAACCTTATGCCATTTCAAAAATCCTAACTTTAAGATTACTTTTGAAGATCCTTTTGAAAACTCCTTCGATTTCAAGTTTTAAAATCGTTTTTTTTGAAAAACTCAAGTAGGGCCCACTCGGGGTGGTGCCATATTCGAGTCAGTCAGGGCTAGACTAGGGTTAGTTGATGTCTTGGTTAGTGTTAGAGGTTTAGAAGAGTCAAAACCATTTTGAAAAACTCATTTTTGAAAGTTAGTTTTTAAAACTAGTATTTTTGAAGGTTTTTAAAGGAGTTTTAAAAACCCAATGTGAGAAAATGCCAAGTGGCACCACATTTGGGGATTTTTAGGATTAGCTAGGGGTTAATTAGGCATTATTTAGGATAATTTAGACTAGGGGTAGTTAGGTAACTCCACCCCAAAATCGCCCCCCCTTTAGAAGTCCAAAAATTTCAAAATTGCTAATTTTTAAAACCTAAAAAATGGTTATAAAAGGCCCCCATAGGGGGGACGATTTTTCCAGCCACCTTGGGAGCAAATCTTGGAGCTTCTCTCTCCTCTCCAGCCCTTCCTCCATTGCTGCAACTCCAAGGTATGAACTTCTTCACTTTTCTTATTTTATTTAATTTTTTTTAATGCTTTAAACCTAGATTTAGGCTTGGACACCCCTCCTTATGGAAGATCAACCATGGTTTCACCTCAAGAACTATCAAGAACCAGCAAGAACGGTCCAAGAAGGTGATCTAACCCTGTTTTGGATGATTTACAGGGATTTTAATCCATTAGAATTGATTTTAATATGATTCTTTACATTATTAACCTATAAAATACATGATTTACCCTTTTAATGGGGTTAAATCTATGTTTTAAAGGTGATATCAAATTTCAGCCATTGATTCCCTGTTTTTAATTTATTTTCATGGTTTATTCATGTTTGTTTTACGTTCTATAGCATAGAAATAATTTTTATTTACTGTTTTATGGTTTATTTTATTTATTTACATTAGTTAATGCATGATTTTTCAAGTTTCTTAAATTTCTTTGTGTTTTAGGTTTAGAACAGTAAAGATGATGTTATTTCGGATTGAAGAACTCATTTTTTATTTCTGATTTTTTTTATATGTGATGCATGCATGAGTTATTGAGTTACTGTAGAAAAATCCGAGGTTTTGGATCTCGGGAACCTTATAAAAAAAATCAGACATCAAATCGGGTTTTTAAAGCTTTAAAATCGTGGTTAAAATCAAGAAGGTAACTTTCTGTCATGATATTTCTCTCATCTTATATCCTATTTTAGATCTGTAAAGTGCTATGGATTCACATTGAATAGATCTGTCTGCTGTGAAGTTTTCGGATTTTTTGATCACTGTTTAATATTTTTCCCCTTTTAGAGAATCTGTTTTTAAATTTAAAACTCGTTAGGGTTTACCAAAACCCTAATCAGACTTGTGTTAGTCATAAATCCCAAATCACAGATCCAATTCATGATCTGTAAAAAGTGAGTATTGTTATTTTTCTGTCCACTGTTCACCACTAAAATTTCAGAGATTTTTGTTTAGAATTGCTATTTATGTCTGTATTTTCAATCTGAAGTAGCCGTTTTAATCCCTTTTAAAAGTGATATATTTTAGCTCAGATTGCCGGAAAGGTTTCTCCCTAACCGGAGATGATTTTTCCAATCTGTAAATTGGGAAATCTCTGTTTTTCTTCTTAGTTAGTCTCTGTAAAATTTCATAAATTTTCATGGAGATTTGACACCTGATTCAGGTCTTGGACTGAGACTGGTTGGTGAATTAGGTCAAAAATAGCATATTTTTAGGGTTTAATGCAATTTTCGGATTAATTTAATGTCAATTTTTTTTTTTATAATTCCAATTCGACATTAGGGTTATAACAAGTGCAGGTACCAATTTGTATTAATTTTGGAATCCATTTGATGGCTGAATCAAGCAAATTGCAAAACCGGGTTCCTGAAAGATCCAAAAACACTGCTAAAATCACAGTTTTTGTGATATTATTGGATTTTCGTGCATAAGCATATATTTTTAGGGTTTTATTATGTTCATAAGCATCTTAGGATACTTTAGGTTTAATTTTGTGCTCATTTGATTTCATTTAGTACATAAAACCTAAGTTTTTACCAAAATCTCTTTCTAAAAACCCTGATTTCAAGGCCATAGTCTTGCTATCGGGGGCAATTTGGTCATTTGACCTAAATTTCGAAATCCCTAACCCTAATTTCCATATTTTTAAGCATGTCATATCATATTTAGCTTAGTTTATTCCATTCAAATTTCAAAACTTGCATTTTATCAAAATATCTTTCTAAAAACCCTAATTTCCAGCCCATAGTCTTGTTATTAGGGGTATTCTGGTCATTTTGACCCCAATTTCGAAATTTCATATCTTATCTTCCTTATTTATTCAATTTTGTTTCATACTTTATCATTTTGATTTAAGGGAATCATGACAAAAAGGCTTATATCTAGCAAAATCCAACAATTTCTTGATATTGTTGGATAAATCTAGAAAAGCCAACATATATTCATTAACCAAGTTTTCTAGTTTTGCAGGTACATTGAAGACTTTATTTTTCATGTATTTAAATTTCAATAGTGATGTAAACTAAATTAAACTTTGGAATAAGAATTTACATTTCCTGCTTAGCTTAGGTTGCATTGCATATAGTTTATTTTTTATAATTTTAATGTGTGATGGATGATGATTCATGCATATTTTTACAAATTCACCATGGTCTACACGAATGGCACATGCACCAGCTTCTATGAAGTTTATAAACTTGGTGGAATTTGTATTTATGGCCATAGTCAGAATATGAATGATACCTAGATTTATGATCTTCACATTAGCCACATTCAGCCTACACTCTTAGGCTAACTTCAAAAATGCACTGCATTTCTCAAAAATACAAAAAAGTATTTCTCAATTCCTCAAATCCATATTCATCCATTTCATGCATTTGCCAATTCAAATTTCAATTCAAAGAATTTCATTTTCTCAAAATTTTCTAAGTCATAGGGAGAAATCGATTTTCTCAGAATATGAAAATCTTAAAGTATGTTTCAAGTGTTTCTCAAAATTCAAAATTCGAAAATTCAAGTTATATTTTCAAGTTCAAAGTTGGAATTCAGAAAAACCAAGTTCTCTCAGAATTGATTTTCATAAAATCTCAAGATTTCCCTAGAAATTGATTTTTACTTTTCTCAAAAATATTTTCCAAGTCCTAATTCACGATTTTCCGTGTGATATCATTTCCAAGATTTACATTTTCTTAGTATTTCTAAGTATTTCAAAGCAAACATCATGTTTTTCAAAATGTGCATTTTCTGAAAATTCATAGCACATGCCTGATTCTATGTGCATTTAGAAATTAGAATATGATTTAGACAAGTTGAATAGAGTAGAGCGTAAGATTGATCCTTGGTTCAATTACCTCTGTTAAAGGTGACAGAAACGGTTGAACCTCGTACCGACAGACGAGTCCCATTCTACGGAATTTTCCCGCATTTTAAAAACGGAGGAGAGTTATTTTCAAAAACTATTTCAAAGGTCAGTTTGATTTGCAAAAGTAAAATTTTGCGATGATAACAGGTTTGGCGACCGTGATGGGACCTGTCTTTGCCTGATCAATCTAATGCTCTACTTAGTTCAAATTGTCAAAATCGATTTTCATGGAATGTCAGCTTTGCTTTATGCTATCATGTGAACCTAGGAGCCTAGACTTGAACCCAGCTGACATGGAATGCATATAGACTAGGTATGGTTTGGTAGGACCATATTGAATAGAATTATTCATGCTCACATAGACTTAGGCCTAATACAACACTCCTCAATTTAGGAATTGTATGAAAACAATGTTTGCTTCTTCAAATATTTCAAAATTCTATCTCTTTAGGACTTAGAGCCTTCTGTTTGATTGCATGTGCTCATGTTTTTCAAAAATCACCCCACCTGTATTGTTCCGGTCTTCACATTGCTGGGCTCTCTTCCAGAACCATAGTTCGGGACAGAGCCTCACAACTGGGCCACCTATTTGGGTGAAAACCCCCCTGCCACGTACCAAGGGCCATAGTCCAACGTATATCGGCAGGTGCTCAAGGATGTTGGAAAACTTGAACCTAGAACCGGAGAAATTGATTTTATGCCATGTACATCGAGCTTTGGCTTGAGTATATAGGCATAACTGGATTGAATACAGTTGATCTGAACCTTAGAGTTAGGATTAAGGTCCTACAGCCATTTCAAAATTTGTGCATCTAGAGTCAGCTTTTAGGGAATGCTGTATGTGCATACTTGTTTGTGCAGAATGTGATTGAATATGTTATAGTCATATTTTCTAAAAATACTGGACGATTTTTCAAAATTCCCCAGTCCATGTCCATGTACTGTCCATGTTTTAAATCCTGGACGATTTTCAAAACACTTTATTTTATAAAGTACTTCCTTATATTTCATTAAACCTTGGACGATTTTCATAAAATTCCTCCATTTTCTTCAAAACTCCAGGTGATTTCCCATCTTTCCTGTCTTCTGGATCTCGAATTTTCTGCTTTATTTTTATCCTGCCTGCATTTTTTTCAAAATTCCTGTATTTTTCTCAAATCTTATTCCAATTTCCATGTCTTCCAGTCCGATGGCATCCAGTCAACTTGATTCAGTCTTCCCTGAGGGTCACATCTCCTACGAGGTGCGACAACGTCTTCCCGAACATCGAGTCCTCAACACCGGATCCTTCTTTCCCCGGTGGTATTATTCATGGTTCAAGAACTTCTCTCGTATGTTTCCGGACCATCTGGACGAGTGTGGATTGGAACTGGCGTCCGCAGTGGGAAAGCAGACAGTCAACGGCAACTTGATCCATGCACTAGCAGAGCGGTGGAATCCGAGCACTTCTACCTTATGGTTCCCATGGGGCGAGCTGACAATACTGATGGATGAATTTTCAGAGATTATGGGATTGCCCGAGCCAGCCGGTCAGCCTGGAGATCCATTGGAGAAACAATTTTTGATTAATGTTAAGGGTCTGGACCCTAAGGATGCTTTAGCTCGCATGACAGGACGCAAGTCTTGGCCATTGATAGAGGAGGATGGAAACGAATATGTGGATCTGCTCAAAATCTACAGACAGTATGGGACATTTGTGGAAGTCAGCTCGTTGTCCAGGACAGCTCGAGAGAGAATTCAGCATGCGATGGTTCTGTGCACGGCGGGATTGGATTTCTTTCCCGACGGACGAAATTACATGGATATCAGAATAGTTCAGCTTCTAAGGAGATGGGGAAGTCGACAGACCAGCCGCCTCTCAATAGCCATGGCCGCACTCGCCTTTCTATACCGAGGGTTGACTCATTTCGCACTCGGAGAGTCGATCCTAGTCGAAGGATGCACCTATGCCTTGCAGTCTTGGTTCCTCCGGCATGTGCCAGTCCGAGCCAGTTCCTTCAGATATAATGGTGAAAAGCTTCTTCCAGTTGCGCGATACCGGTTCTTGATCGACAACTTACAGGAGGAAGAGGTCGTATGGGACTACTTTGATCGCCAGGAATCACCTCCCAGATATACTTATGCCTACGGCAAGCGATTCAGGCTACTGGGCCCGTTTTTCTGCGCATACTATCATCCAGAGCAGTGTGTCAGGCAGTTCTCTCAGAGGCAGAAGCGCGTAGAGATTCGTCCACTAGACGGGGTTCTGCCAGAATTCGATCTCACATCAGATCAATGGTCCGGAGCATACCATTCTGCCAGACATGGCTGGGATTCCTTTGTCAATCTTACTATTTTTCCTGGTCCTCGTGTGTCTTCTGATTTTCCAGAGTGGTGGAAAATTGTCTGTCCCCCTCCCCTCTGTCAAGTGTATTATTAAAATCATATTTTCAATAAAGTTCCTTTAATCTTCATTTCACTTTGGTTTGACGACCTCGCCTAGGTAACAAGGCATATTCTCAGTTGTTTATTTTGCAAAGAATAGCAGCGCAATTGTCGTAAACTCCAGCGACGACTCAATCCCTAGTAATGGGATATTATTTCAATTGTCTACCAAAATTCTCAACAAATATTTTTCCTCCAAACCAAATTTCCTTCAGAAGCCTAACCATCAGTTCTGCCCTGCAGAGAGCATCAGTAATATCCAAGAGAACATTTGCGATACCCGATGGTTGATACAAGATCCAGAAAGAAAGCCCATTTTACCTACTCTGCCAGTAACAACAAGAATCAGAATAAAGGAAATGGAAAAAATCATAGTTATGCTTCAGGAGGGTCAAATCCCAACAAAAGTGATCAGAAAGGCAAAGTCGATTATTCAATATGATAAGCAGCCACAGCAAACCCTCGAACAAAGATCAAGACCACAAGAAAAGCCGAAGCGGGAAGGATGGAGTTATAACCGCAAGTTTACTCCTCTAGACCTGTCCCTCGAGACAGTATTAGAATATATGCTCGGCAGTGATATGATTAAGCTTCCAAGGGTAGCTGACCCGCCAGTGGTTATGGGAAAAATGAAGGACAGATTCTACAAGTTCCACCGAACTGTGGGACATGATACCGAGAACTGTTTCGTTCTCAAAAACATCATACAAGATTATATTGACAAAAATCTATTAGTAGAAGGGGCTGAAGATGAGAAAATGAAGATTCTAAAACAGCCTTTCTTGCAGCACTCAACAGCAATGATATCTGATCATCCCTTTCAGCCACAAGATCATATCCGACCATGCCCTAGCAGTGATATCAAGGTGCAGCATCAGGTATTAGTGTTGTATAAGGCTCAGTCCGGTTCTCAAAAGATGGACCTCGTTTCAGCATTCAGTAAGTTGAAAGTTTCGAGAGAACCCGCTGGAGTATCTCCAGAGGTAGCCAAAAGAATGCCATGGTTACCCAAGAGCCTTGTCAAATCTACTTCGGAAAAAAGGAAGAAAACCAGAAGAAAAGGTCGACACGGTGCAAAGACCAATCACTGCCCTCTCTAATATCCCTATCCTTGAGTTGGCACGTGCCTCTCCTAAGCATCAGCAAGTCCTGGACGATTTACTGCGAAAGATCAAGGTCAAGCCAGACACCACACCTGAAGACATGGCTCATATCGTTAATCAGGCCATGACCAATGCTCCCATAACCTTCTCAGATGAGGATCTGCCAAAACCTCACGCATTTCATAACAATGCCTTGTACATTGTGGTGCGAACCCGGGGAATGACTGTACCCCACATGCTTGTAGATGGAGGCAGTAGCCTCAACATTTGTCCTGAAATGACTGCCAAGGCTCTGGGTATAAAAGAAGAAGAGTATACACCGGATCCGATCACCATTTATGGGTTTGATAATCATGGACAGACAGCAAAGGGAAAGATCTTCTTGGAAATATTTATCAACTACTCTGTTCATACAATGCTTTTCCATGTCGTTAACGTGCCGCCAACGTATAATCTTCTACTGGGAAGAACATGGATTCATAATGCCAACGCCGTGCCATCCACTCTGCATCAGTGCATCAAGTGGTCTAAAGGTGGTATGATAACTACTGTTTTGGGAGAAGATCCTGAAGAGAGGCTACCTCAGCCTATGATCCCTAGGCCAACTTATACTGCTGATATCCCTAGCATTAGGGAAAGTGAAGAAATTGTTCTCAGTGAAAGCCTTGAAATGCTAAAGTTAGGAGCAACATCAGAGACAAATCACACAGCAACGATGGTCCAATGGCAAGGACCACATTTCTTTAAGATTGGGGGTCGTCTCGATTACAGTACTTTCAAGGACCATCCTCTTTTCCCGCAGTTTGTTAGGACCAAGAAAGGATTTGACCTGTTACTGAAGCATGGTTATCAACCTTTCAAAGGATTGGGCAAGAACAGAGATGGCCGGCTAGAGCCAGTGATCCCTGACCATCATCCGCGCAGGGCAGGACTAGGATTCATGGGCAAAAGATCCCACAAAAATACTTTCTTCATTAAAGGGATCCATTAAAAATTTTCTACCATCTGTCTTTTCTATTTCATTCATTTGATTTTTGCAGTTTGTAGGGACAATGTCCCATTTCAGTTCATTTTAAATGTCCTTATTTCATTTCAAGTCTTCAATAAAGTTATCAATTTTCTCGTCTATCTGGATGTCATCTTTCTCTTATTCCTCTGCAATTTGTCTTCAAAATTCATTTGTTCTTATCTTTTTTATTCCCATGCAATTTATGTCATAGTAAAGGAGCTTTCTCTAAAAGCTATTCCTTTTCAAAATTTCAGAATGTCTTCTCAACCGATAAAAAGGTTAGTCATTAATCCTTCAATCCTATCGAAACCGGCAAAGATATATCGGGTCCGAGCAAGAGCAGGGGACAGTAAGGTCACAAAGCAGTCAGAAAAAATGGCAGAATTCGATTCGTCGCTTCCAGAGTTGCCAGAATTTGCAGCGATTCAGAAATAAGATGAACCATCGACCCTAGTCCAGGATCCGACTGAGGACATCAATATTGGTTCAGAAGATAGTCCGAAAATTCTCAAGATCGGCCCAGCCTAAGTACAGATGAGAAGGAAAGGCTCATTGACTTTCTCAAGCAGCACCAAGAAGTATTCGCATGGACTTATGAAGATATGCCCGGTTTAGATCCTAAATGGGTGGAACATCGACTCGTTCTGAAGCCTGATGCAAAACCTGTTAAACAGAAGTTAAGGAAAATGGATCCTCGAATCGAGCAACAGGTCAAGGAAGGACTTGAGGACTTGCTTAAAGCAGGATTCATTCGAGCAATAGATTATCCGGACTGGTTGGCGAATATCGTTGCAGTTCCCAAGAAAAATGGCAAAGTGCGAATTTGTATCGACTTTCGCGATCTCAATAAAGCTACTCCGAAGGATGACTATCCCCTCCCAAATATTGACCTCCTAGTTGATAGCACGGCTGGGCATGCCATGTTTTCCTTCATGGACGGATACTCCGGATATAATCAGATCAAGTTAGCCGCTCGTGACCAATCCAAAACATCCTTCACTACGCCATGGGGCACTTTCTGTTATACAGTCATGCCGTTTGGGCTCAAAAATGCTGGGGCAACCTATCAGCGTGCAATGGCTGCCATTTTCCATGATCAGATGCACAAGACCATGGATGCATACGTTGATGACATCTTGGTCAAATCCAAGGAGGAAGAAGACCATATCGATGCCTTAAGTCAAGTCTTCAAGCGGCTTATTCTTTATAAGCTAAGACTCAACCCTCAGAAGTGTGTCTTCGGAGTTGAATCAGGCAAATTGCTAGGCTTCTTGGTCAGCAAAAAGGGGATAGAAATGGATCCCGCTAAAGCGAAGGCCATCATTGACATGCCACCTCCAACTACTCTTAAGAAATTGCGTAGTCTTCAGAGACGTATGCAATCAATTCGGAGATTCATATCCAACCTTGCCATGAGATGTGAACCTTTCAATCATCTACTCAGAAAAGGAGTGAAATTTGAATGGGGACCAGAGTGTCAGCAATCGTTTGAGCGTATCAAGAAATATCTTCTTAATCCGCCCGTTCTAAAGCCACCAGAATTGGGAAAGCCTCTCTTGCTATACGTTTCAGTTAACCAAGCCGCTTGTGGCGGATTCTTGGCACAATATGAAGAAGGCAGTTTGGTTGAACATGCCATTTACTATGTAAGCAAGACTTTCATTGACTACGAGAAGAAATATTCTCAAATAGAGAAGACATGCCTAGCACTGGTATGGATGTGTCAGAAGCTGAGACATTACTTGTTAGCATCAGAAGTCAAGATTCTCTCAAAACTTAATCCTCTCAAGTATATTCTCGAACAACCATTTCTTAGTGGACGGATTGCTAAGTGGCAAGTCCTGTTAATGCAGTATGATCTGGGGTTTGTTTCTCAGCAATCTATCAAAGGTCAAGCAATTGCAGACCAATTGGCAGATTTTCCTTTAGCAGAAGATGTTAGAATCAAGGATAGCTTTCCCGATGAGCGGATCTGTAATGTTCAACAATCCCCAGTTTGGAATCTGTTTTTCGACGGATCCAAGAACATGGCCGGCATAGGAGTCGGAATCTTGCTGATCACACCAGAGAAAGAGATGATCCCCTTTTCTCTGAAACTGGATTTTCAATGTACCCATAATATGGCTGAGTATGAAGCTTTAATACAAGGTATGAGAATTTTGCAAGACTTCAATGTTCAGAGGGTACACGCTTTCGGCGATTCATTGCTCGTCGTCAGCCAAGTCAAAGCTGAATGGCAGGTAAAAGATCAGAAGTTGCTCCCTTACCAAAAGATCGTTTTATCCCTTATCAACAATTTTGATGAATTTCAGCTTTTCCATATCAAAAGAGAGTTTAATCAAATAGCTGATGGTTTGGCCAGCCTGGGCTCCATTATGTCTTTCAGAAATGGAGAATCCTGTCGCTCCTTTGAAATCGGTAGACTTGACCAACCTGCCTTCGTTCCGGTAATGCAAGTCAACCAGACGGAACAGAAAAAGAAGCCTTGGTATCAAGATATCAAAAACTTTATTGAAACTGGTGAGCTTCCACCAGAACTATCAAAGAAGGAGCAAAAAGCAATTCAGCATATGTCCGCCCGCTATTTTATCCTTGCCAATGTTCTTTATCGTCGTGGGTTCAGTTCTGAGTATTCCAGGTGCTTAGACGAAGAAGAAGCTAAAGAAATCATACGAGAAGCGCATGAAGGTATTTGCGATGGTCATGTCGGCTACCAAACCCTTGTTAAACAAATCATTCGGGCAGGATACTATTGGAGAACCATGCAGCAAGACTGCTATCGTTTTGTGAAGAAGTGTGTTCAGTGTCAGATACACGCACCTTCCATTCATGCGCCAGCCACGTACTTTCAATCAGTCGTGTCTCCATGGCCATTTTCTATGTGGGCCTTCGACGTCGTAGGACCCATCTCTCCTTCAGCTTCTAATGGTCATAAATATTTCCTTGCCGCAACAGAGTATTTCACCAAATGGGTTGAAGCCGTCACTCTGCGTACAGTGGAAGGTCGACATGTAGTCTCGTTCATTCATAAGAACATTCTTTGTCGTTTCGGTATACCACACGACATCGTGTCAGATAATGGTACTCATTTCAAGAATGAGAGAATGAAGATCTTTTGTTTAAAATTCAGAATTCATCATCATTTTTCAGCTCCTTATTATCCACAAGGAAATGGTCAGGCAGAAGCAACCAACAAAAGTTTGATTCGCATCTTGGAAAGAACCGTTGAGACGGGTCGTGATTGGCACGAGAAAATTCATGATGCACTTTGGGCATATCGAACTACCATTCGAACCCCAACCAATGCGACTCCTTCAGAACTTGTTTATGGGACTGAGGTGGTGTTACCTCTTCATGTTCAGAAACCCGCCCTTAAGTTCACATCTCTTTTAGAGCTACCACTCGATCAGTATCAGCAACAGAGATTGGTATAGTTAGATTTACTCGATGAAAAAAGACTCAAAGCAGCAGAACACGCTCAGTCTTATCGTCAGAGGATAGCAAGGCAATATGCCAAGTCAGTCATCGAAAGGAGATTCCAAGTTAATGACTTGGTCCTTAGATCAACGGCTCATCTCAAGCATCGTCCAGGTGGCAAATGGTCACCAAACTGGAAAGGTCCCTACGTGGTGAAAGAAGCGTTGCCCCGTAATTCATATCGTCTGATTAATGCAGACGGGGTAGAACTATCCCACCCCATTAATGCTCGACATCTGAAGAAATTCTATACCTAGAAAATCTCCATTCTATCTTTTGTATTCTTCAAAAATTCCCCTCAATAAATGATCAATTATACTTTGGTCAAGATATCTCTCTTCCCCAGAATATACTGGGGCATTCTTGTTAAAGTTGCCTTTTATCCAAAACAATTTGTGTGCAGGCAGGATCTAATAAATCTCTCATTTTGCACGCATGTGCACTCAGTTGCATCCATTTGCATTTGCACGCATTCATCTGCATCAATTTGCATTGAATTTCCCATTCAGGATAAGGAATAAATCCTGAGACCCCGGCAAGTCGTCCAAGTCATTGCCAATTGATGACCCTTCAAAACCCAGTGCTCGTACTGGTAATCTTTAAAACCCAGTGCTCGTACTGATAATCTTTTAAAAACCCAGTGCTCGTACCGGTAATCTTTTAAAATTCAGTGCTCGTACTGATAACCTTTTAAAATCCAGTGCTCGTACTGGTAACCTTTTAAAGTCCAGTGCTCGTACTGGTATCCTTTAAAAATCCAGTGCTCGTACTGGTAATCTTTTAAAATTCAGTGCTCGTGCTGATAACTTTTTAAAATCCAGTGCTCGTACTGGTAGCCTTTTAAAGTCCAGTGCTCGTACTGGTATCCTTTAAAAATCCAGTGCTCGTACTGGTAATCTTTTAAAATACAGTGTTCGTATTGGTACTTTATCAAAGTTCGGTCTTCATACTGGTCGCAACATAACTCTCACATTGAGATTCAGGCTCAATCCTTAGACCTGCGAACCAAACAATCTGTATCAGACCCTTGGGTCGTTCCATTCTGTTAATCTGACATTCGGGTTGCCGATTTTGTCAAAACCTCTAGTCATTCGTTTTATCAAGCAGTTCTTTGAGTTATCAAAAGCTATCAAAATCAATCGTCAAGTATTTCTCTTGCGAGGGACCCGTTTTCCAGGGAGAGTTCGAGGGAGCTCGTTTCTTTTCGCATGTCTTTATTGTTCGTTCGTTGAACCCCTTTTTCTAGGGAAAGTTTGAAGGGACTCGTGATTCACGAACAGTTTGCAAAATAATCTTTATTGTCACACAAGGAATCCTTTTTCTAGGGAGAGTTTCGACGAAAGCTCGTCCTCCTTGTAACCCTAAATGTCTTTTGTTAGGCCACCCCCGTCGTCGAGGACCCTTTTTCCAGGGAGAGTGTGATAGACTCGTTCCTCTATGATATCCTTTCAATCTCTGTTAGCGGCCCCCTTTCCATAAGAGAAGCCTAGAAATAGGGAGTTTTGACGAAAACTCTATTTCTCTTCGAAAGTTCGTTTTGCAAAGACCTCCTCTTCAGGGAAGAGAGGAGTATCTTTTGTTACCCGTTCAGGTAAGGGTCAAGCCTGAGTCTCTCCTTTGGGGAAAGGAGAAGAGAATCTAGCCACGGATATGTCATATAGATCTCAAATGATTTCCTTCACCAAGGATTCCAAGAATATTTTGCCAATTTGCCATAAAAAATAGTTGTTGATTTCAAAATCCTTATCGCATAAAATTGTACCTCAGAATACCTTCAGTATTACTTCCGAAGTGACAAAGCTTTTGCGAAAAAGGATTCAAAATTCAAAATCTTTCTATTGGCCAACCAAAAGGATGAAGAATAAATCCGCGATATGGCCAGCTAAGAGAATTCAATGTTGTTGCAAAGCCATGAGTGATTGATATTGATCGCAGTCAATGGCACATTTTTAAAGACCATTCTTGAAAAATAAAGCAGTCGAAATATCCTGGGTGATACAGAAAAATCCATACCATCTCTACATCTCCTCCATCACCTAAGCTGCAATTGAATATCTGCAAAAGGGATCTCTCAACTGTCGTCAAGATGAAGGCGAATTAGACGAGTCGACCCCCGGGGCCAAAGAAGATTTGGATCATCTCCAAGATGACGGAGTTTGTGACGGATCCTTCCAGGGAAAGTCCAGATCACCGTCGAGATGAAGGCGAGTGTGATGGATCAACCGACAAACCCTAAAAGATATTTAATTTCCGCTATCATCAAGAGACTTCCAACCAAAGAGTTAATAACCGTCAATATAATCCCTGAGAGAGAAGAAGGATCGGAACATCTCTGAGATGAAGGAGTTTGTGACGTACCCTTCCAAAAAAAAAAAAAAAGAGAGAGACAAGTCAGGACATCTCCAAAATGAAGGATGATGTAATTCCCGAAAAATCCAAGAGAGCTCCAATTCTGTCAAAAAGAGAGTGCAGAAAGATCATCATGAGAAGAGAATCCCAGGATATCAGACTGCCGAATCTATCAAGAATCTTCTTTAATGTTGCGAAATTCTTTTATCAATATTCTTTCACCAATAGCTCTTGTAATATCAAGAATGTATTCTTTTCTGCCCATATCAAGGAAATTAATAGCTTCCTTGAGAGAAAGTCAATGGCAATGATATTCGAATTCGAATCTTGATTCTACGGAGTTAAGTCCAGTCAGAGGTAATACTTCAGGTAGACAAGAGGGAATATTATTCATATATATATGTGCTTATCATTCTTGAATCAATTATAATATATTTTTTTTATCTTATTGGCAATCTTTTAAGTTATCCTGACGTGAAGTGAGAACTTGATGTTTATTTTGATGTATCCAGGCGTTGTTGTTATCCCTTTTAGGATCGGATGATGGGAGTTGTCCAAGATCCTTCCCTTCTTGTTTTGATCTGAATGCCTGGGCTCTCAGATTCGCACACTTCCCTGTGCTCCCCACTGTCCTACCATAGACAGTTCCCGTTCAGGTTAAGGGTTAAACCTGAATTTTCTGCAAAAGGTCATCTGTCTTAAAAGCCATTCAGTCTTAGCAATGAGACCTCCAAGATCAATCCCTTTTCAAGCTTTAGGGAACCCCCTTTCTTCCTTTTGCAAACCCCTCTCAGATTTATTGTGCAGAATTCGAAGGTCCCATCATGGTTTCTTCATTTGAGGATTCCGTATATCGTCCCCTTTCAGGTTAAGGGTTAAGCCTGAGCCTCGTTTTTCCACGAGGTATCGTCCCCTTTCAGGTTAAGGGTTAAGCCTGAGCCTCGTTTTTCCACGAGGTATCGTCCCCTTTCAGGTCAAGGGGTTAAACCTGAGCCTCATTCTGATGAGGTATTTCATTTATCATTCCCTTTCAGGTTAAGGGTTAAGCCTGAGCTTCGTTCCATACGAGGTATTTCCTGTCCCATCCAGGTTAAGGGCAAAACCTGAATCTCACTACTTTTCGAAGTAAAATTTTCTCCTTATTCTTCATTTCATATCTATCATCATCATTTGAACTAATTCTTTCATACCCAGTCAGATTCATCTAACTGAGGTATTTTTATAGTCCAAATTTGGTGTGTTTTCTTTGCCACTAAGCTCGGCTTTCAACCGGCTTAGCAGCAAAGAGGGGCATCTGTAAACACCCCAAATTTTTACCTTCATCCAGTGTTTGTCCATTTCATAAGTCATTACAGATCATTGCATGTCATTGCACGTATTCTGCATAGCATTGTATGACATCCCATCTCATTTTCGAGATCCAACACTCCTGTTTTCAAAACATTCAATCCAGATTTGAATTTTAAAACTTTATTTCAAAATCAATTTCAAAACCTGGGTTTTTATTCAATACTCTGTCATTTTTCAACCCCAGGACGTTATATTTCAAAATATTTTCTCAAGGAAACAATCTGGATTCATTTCAAATTCAAATTTTAATCGATTTCAATTCACAGATGAGACCCATTGATGTGGTATCGCTTCTGAATTCCTCTATTCATCAAATTTCTCAAATTTTTGAAAGTTTCAGTCCGATCAGGACTCTGTCTCAGAGTCCTAATCCAGTCAGGAGTCTGTTTTTAAGTCTGTTTTAATTCCATTTTCAGTCTTTTTGATTATTTTCAAAATTTAGGTCATTTTACAGAGTCCAGTTAGTTCAGGACTCTATTTTAGAGTTCGGTCGAGTTAGGAGTCTAACCCTGACTGTGTTTTCTAACTTATTTCATCATTTATTGATAAAATCTTTTGAAAATTCTTTCATTTGGCTTTTAAAATCTAAAATCTCAGAGTCCTAAGAGTTCAGGACTCTAACCCGGAGTTCCAGTTCGCTTGAGACCCTATTTTCAAAGATCTTGAATTTCAAATGTCAATTTTAACCCTTTTTCAAAGCCATTTTTAGTGTTTATTTCAAAAATGTTCAAAATTCGATGTGGGCCCGCTCAGTTGGCACCATATCCAGAGGAATTCTAACTCAGTTAGAACCTTATGCCATTTCAAAAATCCTAACTTTAAGATTACTTTTGAAGATCCTTTTGAAAACTCCTTCAATTTCAAGTTTTAAAATCGTTTTTTTTGAAAAACTCAAGTAGGGCCCACTCGGGGTGGTGCCATATTCGAGTCAGTCAGGGCTAGACTAGGGTTAGTTGATGTCTTGGTTAGTGTTAGAGGTTTAGAAGAGTCAAAACCATTTTGAAAAACTCATTTTTGAAAGTTAGTTTTTAAAACTAGTATTTTTAAAGGTTTTTAAAGGAGTTTTAAAAACCCAATGTGAGAAAATACCAAGTGGCACCACATTTGGGGATTTTTAGGATTAGCTAGGGGTAATTAGGCATTATTTAGGATAATTTAGACTAGGGGTAGTTAGGTAACTCCACCCCAAAATCGCCCCCCCTTTAGAAGTCCAAAAATTTCAAAATTGCTAATTTTTAAAACCTAAAAAATGGTTATAAAAGGCCCCCATAGGGGGGGACGATTTTTCCAGCCACCTTGGGAGAAAATCTTGGATCTTCTCTCTCCTCTCCAGCCCTTCCTCCATTGCTGCAACTCCAAGGTATGAACTTCTTCACTTTTCTTATTTTATTTAATGCTTTTTTAATGCTTTAAACCTAGATTTAGGCTTGGACACCCCTCCTTATGGAAGATCAACCATGGTTTCACCTCAAGAACTATCAAGAACCACAAAGAACGGTCCAAGAAGGTGATCTAACCCTGTTTTGGATGATTTACAGGGATTTTAATCCATTAGAATTGATTTTAATATGATTCTTTACATTATTAACCTATAAAATACATGATTTACCCTTTTAATGGGTTAAATCTATGTTTTAAAGGTGATATCAAATTCCAGCCATTGATTCCCTGTTTTTAATTTATTTTCATGGTTTATTCATGTTTGTTTTACGTTCTATAGCATAGAAATAATTTTTATTTACTGTTTTATGGTTTATTTTATTTATTTACATTAGTTAATGCATGTTTTTTCAAGTTTCTTAAATTTCTGTGTGTTTTAGGTTTAGAACAGTAAAGATGATGTTATTTCGGATTGAAGAACTCATTGTTTATTTCTGATTTTTTTATATGTGATGCATGCATGAGTTATTGAGTTACTGTAGAGAAATCAGAGGTTTTAGATCTCGGGAACCCTGTCAAACAAATCAGACATCAAATCGGGTTTTTAAAGCTTTAAAATCGTGGTTAAAATCAAGAAGGTAACTTGATGTGATGATATTTCTCTCATCTTATATCCTATTTTAGATCTGTAAAGTGATATGGATTCACATTGAATAGATCTGTCTGCTGTGAAATTTTCGGATTTTTTAATCACTGTTTAATATTTTTCCTCTTTTAGAGAATCTGTTTTTAAATTTAAAACTCGTTAGGGTTTACCAAAACCCTAATCAGACTTGTGTTAGTCATAAATCCCAAACCACAGATCCAATTCATGATCTGTAAAAAGTGAGTATTGTTATTTTTCTGTCTACTGTTCACCACTAAAATGTCAGAGATTTTTGTTTAGAATTGCTATTTATGTCTGTATTTGCAATCTGAAGTATCCGTTTTAATCCCTTTTAAAAGTGATATAATTTAACTCAGATTGCCGGAAAGGTTTCTCCCTAACCGAAGATGCTTTTTCCGATCTATAAATTGGGAAATCTCTGTTTTTATTCTTAGTTAGTCTCTGTAAAATTTCATAAATTTCCATGGAGATTTGACCCCTGGTTCAGGTCTTGGACTGAGACTGGTTGGTGAATTAGGTCAAAAATAACATATTTTTAGGGTTTAATGCAATTTTCGGATTAATTTAATGTCAAAAAATTATTTTTATAATTCCAATTCGACATTAGGGTTATAACAAGTGCAGGTACCAATTTTTATGGATTTTGGAATCCATTTGATGGCTGAATCAAGCAAATTGCAAAACCGGGTTCCTGAAAGATCAAAAAACACTGCTAAAATCACAGTTTTTGTGATATTATTGGATTTTCGTGCATAAGCATATATTTTTAGGGTTTTATTATGTTCATAAGCATCTTAGGATACTTTAGGTTTAATTTTGTGCTCATTTGATTTCATTTAGTGCATAAAACCTAAGTTTTTACCAAAATCTCTTTCTAAAAACCCTGATTTCAAGGCCATAGTCTTGCTATCGGGAGCAATTTGGTCATTTGACCTAAATTTCGAAATCCCTAACCCTAATTTCCATATTTTTAAGCATGTCATATCATATTTAGCTTAGTTTATTCCATTCAAATTTCAAAACTTGCATTTTATCAAAATATCTTTCTAAAAAGCCTAATTTTCAGGCTATAGTCTTGTTATTAGGGGTATTCTGGTCATTTTGACCCCAATTTCAAAATTTCATATCTTATCTTCCTTATTTATTCAATTTTGTTTCATACTTTATCATTTTGATTTAAGGGAATCATGGCAAAAAGGCTTATATCTAGCAAAATCCAACAATTTCCTGATATTGTTGGATAAATCTAGAAAAGCCAACATTTATTCATTAACCAAGTTTTCTAGTTTTGCAGGTACATTGAAGACTTTATTTTTCATGTATTTAAATTTCAATAGTGATGTAAACTAAATTAAACTTTGGAATAAGAATTTACATTTCCTGCTTAGCTTAGGTTGCATTGCATATAGTTTATTTTTTATAATTTTAATGTGTGATGGATGATGATTCATGCATATTTTTACAAATTCACCATGGTCTACACGAATGGCACATGCACCAGCTTCTATGAAGTTTATAAACTTGGTGGAATTTGTATTTATGGCCATAGTCAGAATATGAATGATACCTAGATTTATGATCTTCACATTAGCCACATTCAGCCTACACTCTTAGGCTAACTTCAAAAATGCACTGCATTTCTCAAAAATACAAAAAAGTATTTCTCAATTCCTCAAATCCATATTCATCCATTTCATGCATTTGCCAATTCAAATTTCAATTCAAAGAATTTCATTTTCTCAAAATTTTCTAAGTCATAGGGAGAAATCGATTTTCTCAGAATATGAAAATCTTAAAGTATGTTTCAAGTGTTTCTCAAAATTCAAAATTCGAAAATTCAAGTTATATTTTCAAGTTCAAAGTTGGAATTCAGAAAAACCAAGTTCTCTCAGAATTGATTTTCATAAAATCTCAAGATTTCCCTAAAAATCGATTTTTACTTTTCTCAGAAATATTTTCCAAGTCCTAATTCACGATTTTCCGTGTGATATCATTTCCAAGATTTATATTTTCTTAGTATTTCTAAGTATTTCAAAGCAAACATCATGTTTTTCAAAATGTGCATTTTCTGAAAATTCATAGCACATGCCTGATTCTATGTGCATTTAGAAATTAGAATATGATTTAGACAAGTTGAATAGAGTAGAGCGTAAGATTGATCCTTGGTTCAATTACCCCTGTTAAAGGTGGCAGGAACGGTTGAACCTCGTACCGACAGGCGAGTCCCATTCTACGGAATTTTCCCGCATTTTAAAAACGGAGGCGAGTTATTTTCAAAAACTATTTCAAAGGTCAGTTTGATTTGCAAAAGTAAAATTTTGCGATGATAACAGGTTTGGCGACCGTGATGGGACCTGTCTTTGCATGATCAATCTAATGCTCTGCTTAGTTCAAATTGTCAAAATCGATTTCCATGGAATGTCAGCTTTGCTTTATGCTATCATGTGAACCTAGGAGCCTAGACTTGAACCCAGCTGACATGGAATGCATATAGACTAGGTATGGTTTGGTAGGACCATATTGAGGAGAATTATTCATGCTCACATAGACTTAGGCCTAATACAACACTCCTCAATTTAGGAATTGTATGAAAACAATGTTTGCTTCTTCAAATATTTCAAAATTCTATCTCTTTAGGACTTAGAGCCTTCTGTTTGATTGCATGTGCTCATGTTTTTCAAAAATCACCCCACCTATATTGTCCCGGTCTTCACGTTGCTGGGCTCTCTTCCAGAACCATAGTTCGGGACAGAGCCTCACAACTGGGCCACCTATTTGGGTGAAAACCCCCCTGCCACGTACCAAGGGCCATAGTCCAACGTATATCGGCAGGTGCTCAAGGATGTTGGAAAACTTGAACCTAGAACCGGAGAAATTGATTTTATGCCATGTACATCGAGCTTTGGCTTGAGTATATAGGCATAACTGGATTGAATACAGTTGATCTGAACCTTAGAGTTAGGATTAAGGTCCTACAGCCATTTCAAAATTTGTGCATCTAGAGTCAGCTTTTAGGGAATGCTGTATGTGCATACTTGTTTGTGCAGAATGTGATTGAATATGTTATAGTCATATTTTCTAAAAATACTGGACGATTTTTCAAAATTCCCCAGTCCATGTCCATGTACTGTCCATGTTTTAAATCCTGGACGATTTTCAAAACACTTCATTTTATAAAGTACTTCCTTATATTTCATTAAACCTTGGATGATTTTCATAAAATTCCTCCATTTTCTTCAAAACTCCAGGTGATTTCCCATCTTTCCTGTCTTCTGGATCTCGAATTTCCTGCTTTATTTTTATCCTGCCTGCATTTTTTTCAAAATTCCTGTATTTTTCTCAAATCTTATTCCAATTTCCATGTCTTCCAGTCCGATGGCATCCAGTCAACTTGATTCAGTCTTCCCTGAGGGTCACATCTCCTACGAGGTGCGACAACGTCTTCCCGAACATCGAGTCCTCAGCACCGGATCCTTCTTTCCCCGGTGGTATTATTCATGGTTCAAGAACTTCTCTCGTATGTTTTCGGACCATCTGGACGAGTGTGGATTGGAACTGGCGTCCGCAGTGGGAAAGCAGACAGTCAACGTAACTTGATCCATGCACTAGCAAAGCGGTGGAATCCGAGCACTTCTACCTTCTGGTTTCCGTGGGGCGAGATGACAATACTGATGGATGAATTTTCAGAGATTATGGGATTGCCCGAGCCAGCCGGTCAGCCTGGAGATCCATTGGAGAAACAATTTTTGATTAATGTTAAGGGTCTGGACCCTAAGGATGCTTTAGCTCGCATGACAGGACGCAAGTCTTGGCCATTGATAGAGGAGGATGGAAACGAATATGTGGATCTGCTCAAAATCTACAGACAGTATGGGACATTTGTGGAAGTCAGCTCGTTGTCCAGGACAGCTCGAGAGAGAATTCAGCATGCGATGGTTCTGTGCACGGCGGGATTGGATTTCTTTCCCGACGGACGAAATTACATGGATATCAGAATAGTTCAGCTTCTAAGGAGATGGGGAAGTCGACAGACCAGCCGCCTCTCAATAGCCATGGCCGCACTCGCCTTTCTATACCGAGGGTTGACTCGTTTCGCACTCGGAGAGTCGATCCTAGTCGAAGGATGCACCTATGCCTTGCAGTCTTGGTTCCTCCGGCATGTGCCAGTCCGAGCCAGTTCCTTCAGATATAATGGTGAAAAGCTTCTTCCAATTGCGCGATACCGGTTCTTGATCGATAACTTACAGGAGGAAGAGGTCGTATGGGACTACTTTGATCGCCAGGAATCACCTCCCAGATATACTTATGCCTACGGCAAGCGATTCAGGCTACTGGGACCGTTTTTCTGCGCATACTATCATCTAGAGCGGTGTGTCAGGCAGTTCTCTCAGAGGCAGAAGCGCGTAGAGATTCGTCCACTAGACGGGGTTCTGCCAGAATTCGATCTCACATCAGATCAGTGGTCCGGAGCATACCATTCTGCCAGACATGGCTGGGATTCCTTTGTCAATCTTACTATTTTTCCTGGTCCTCGTGTGTCTTCTGATTTTCCAGAGTGGTGGAAAATTGTCTGTCCCCCTCCCCTCTGTCAAGTGTATTATTAAAATCATATTTTCAATAAAGTTCCTTTAATCTTCATTTCACTTTGGTTTGACGACCTCGCCTGGGTAACAAGGCATATTCTCAGTTGTTTATTTTGCAAAGAATAGCAGCGCAATTGTCGTAAACTCCAGCGACGACTCAATCCCTAGTAATGGGATATTATTTCAATTGTCTACCAAAATTCTCAACAAATATTTTTCCTCCAAACCAAATTTCCTTCAGAAGCCTAACCATCAGTTCTGCCCTGCAGAGAGCATCAGTAATATCCAAGAGAACATTTGCGATACCCGATGGTTGATACAAGATCCAGAAAGAAAGCCCATTTTACCTACTCTGCCAGTAACAACAAGAATCAGAACAAAGGAAATGGAAAAAATCATAGTTATGCTTCAGGAGGGTCAAATCCCAACAAAAGTGATCAGAAAGGCAAAGTCGATTATTCAATATGATAAGCAGCCACAGCAAACCCTCGAACAAAGATCAAGACCACAAGAAAAGCCGAAGCGGGAAGGATGGAGTTATAACCGCAAGTTTACTCCTCTAGACCTGTCCCTCGAGACAGTATTAGAATATATGCTCGGCAGTGATATGATTAAGCTTCCAAGGGTAGCTGACCCGCCAGTGGTTATGGGAAAAATGAAGGACAGATTCTGCAAGTTCCACCGAACTGTGGGACATGATACCGAGAACTGTTTCGTTCTCAAAAACATCATACAAGATTATATTGACAAAAATCTGTTAGTAGAAGGGGCTGAAGATGAGAAAATGGAGATTCTAAAACAGCCTTTCTTGCAACACTCAACAGCAATGATATCTGATCATCCCTTTCAGCCACAAGGTCATATCCGACCATGCCCTAGCAGTGATATCAAGGTGCAGCATCAGGTATTAGTGTTGTATAAGGCCCAGTCCGGTTCTCAAAAGATGGACCTCGTTTCAGCATTTAGTAAGTTGAAAGTTTCGAGAGAACCCGCTGGAGTATCTCCAGAGGTAGCCAAAAGAATGCCATGGTTACCCAAGAGCCTTGTCAAATCTACTTCGGAAAAAAGGAAGAAAACCAGAAGAAAAGGTCGACACGGTGCAAAGACCAATCACTGCCCTCTCTAATATCCCTATCCTTGAGTTGGCACGTGCCTCTCCTAAGCATCAGCAAGTCCTGGACGATTTACTGCGAAAGATCAAGGTCAAGCCAGACACCACACCTGAAGACATGGCTCAGATCGTTAATCAGGCCATGACCAATGCTCCCATAACCTTCTCAGATGAGGATCTGCCAAAACCTCACGCATTTCATAACAATGCCTTGTACATTGTGGTGCGAACCCGGGGAATGACTGTACCCCACATGCTTGTAGATGGAGGCAGTAGCCTCAACATTTGTCCTGAAATGACTGCCAAGGCTCTGGGTATAAAAGAAGAAGAGTATACACCGGATCCGATCACCATTTATGGGTTTGATAATCATGGACAGACAGCAAAGGGAAAGATCTTCTTGGAAATATTTATCAACTACTCTGTTTATACAATGCTTTTCCATGTCGTTAACGTGCCGCCAACGTATAATCTTCTACTGGGAAGAACATGGATTCATAATGCCAACGCCGTGCCATCCACTCTGCATCAGTGCATCAAGTGGTCTAAAGGTGGCATGATAACTACTGTTTTGGGGGAAGATCCTGAAGAGAGGCTACCTTAGCCTATGATCCCTAGGCCAACTTATACTGCTGATATCCCTAGCATTAGGGAAAGTGAAGAAAGTGAAGGCCTTGAAATGCTAAAGTTAGGAGCAACATCAGAGACAAATCACACAACAACGATGGTCCAATGGCAAGGACCACATTTCTTTAAGATTGGGGGTCGTCTCGATTACAGTACTTTCAAGGACCATCCTCTTTTCCCGCAGTTTGTTAGGACCAAGAAAGGATTTGACCTGTTACTGAAGCATGGTTATCAACCTTTCAAAGGATTGGGCAAGAACAGAGATGGCCGGCTAGAGCCAGTGATCCCTGACCATCATCCGCGCAGGGCAGGACTAGGATTCATGGGCAAAAGATCCCACAAAAATACTGTCTTCATTAAAGGGATCCATTAAAAATTTTCTACCATCTATCTTTTCTATTTCATTCATTTGATTTTTGCAGTTTGTAGGGACAATGTCCCATTTCAGTTCATTTTAAATGTCCTTATTTCATTTCAAGTCTTCAATAAAGTTATCAATTTTCTCGTCTATCTGGATGTCATCTTTCTCTTATTCCTCTGCAATTTGTCTTCAAAATTCATTTGTTCTTATCTTTTTTATTCCCATGCAATTTATGTCATAGTAAAGGAGCTTTCTCTAAAAGCTATTCCTTTTCAAAATTTCAGAATGTCTTCTCAACCGATAAAAAGGTTAGTCATTAATCCTTCAATCCTATCGAAACCGGCTAAGATATATCGGGTCCGAGCAAGAGCAGGGGACAGTAAGGTCACAAAGCAGTCAGAAGAAATGACAGAATTCGATTCGTCGCTTCCAGAGTTGCCAGAATTTGCAGCGATTCAGAAACAAGATGAACCATCGACCCTAGTCCAGGATCCGACTGAGGACATCAATATTGGTTCAGAAGATAGTCCGAAAATTCTGAAGATCGGCACCAGCCTAAGTACAGATGAGAAGGAAAGGCTCATTGACTTTCTCAAGCAGCACCAAGAAGTATTCGCATGGACTTATGAAGATATGCCCGGTTTAGATACTAAATGGGTGGAACATCGACTCGTTCTGAAGCCTGATGCGAAACCTGTTAAACAGAAGTTAAGGAAAATGGATCCTCGAATCGAGCAACAGGTCAAGGAAGGACTTGAGGACTTGCTTAAAGCAGGATTCATTCGAGCAATAGATTATCCGGACTGGTTGGCGAATATCGTTGCAGTTCCCAAGAAAAATGGCAAAGTGCGAATTTGTATCGACTTTCGCGATCTCAATAAAGCTACTCCGAAGGATGACTATCCCCTCCCAAATATTGACCTCCTAGTTGATAGCACGGCTGGGCATGCCATGTTTTCCTTCATGGACGGATACTCCGGATATAATCAGATCAAGTTAGCCGCTCGTGACCAATCCAAAACATCCTTCACTACGCCATGGGGCACTTTCTGTTATACAGTCATGCCGTTTGGGCTCAAAAATGCTGGGGCAACCTATCAGCGTGCAATGGCTGCCATTTTCCATGATCAGATGCACAAGACCATGGATGCATACGTTGATGACATCTTGGTCAAATCCAAGGAGGAAGAAGACCATATCGATGCCTTAAGTCAAGTCTTCAAGCGGCTTATTCTTTATAAGCTAAGACTCAACCCTCAAAAGTGTGTCTTCGGAGTTGAATCAGGCAAATTGCTAGGCTTCTTGGTCAGCAAAAAGGGGATAGAAATGGATCCCGCTAAAGCGAAGGCCATCATTGACATGCCACCTCCAACTACTCTTAAGGAATTGCGTAGTCTTCAGGGACGTATGCAATCAATTCAGAGATTCATATCCAACCTTGCCATGAGATGTGAACCTTTCAATCATCTACTCAGAAAAGGAGTGAAATTTGAATGGGGACCAGAGTGTCAGCAATCGTTTGAGCGTATCAAGAAATATCTTCTTAATCCGCCCGTTCTAAAGCCACCAGAATTGGGAAAGCCTCTCTTGCTATACGTTTCAGTTAACCAAGCCGCTTGTGGCGGATTCTTGGCACAATATGAAGAAGGCAGTTTGGTTGAACATGCCATTTACTATGTAAGCAAGACTTTCATTGACTACGAGAAGAAATATTCTCAAATAGAGAAGACATGCCTAGCACTGGTATGGATGTGTCAGAAGCTGAGACATTACTTGTTAGCATCAGAAGTCAAGATTCTCTCAAAACTTAATCCTCTCAAGTATATTCTCGAACAACCATTTCTTAGTGGACGGATTGCTAAGTGGCAAGTCCTGTTAATGCAGTATGATCTGGGGTTTGTTTCTCAGCAATCTATCAAAGGTCAAGCAATTGCAGACCAATTGGCAGATTTTCCTTTAGCAGAAGATGTTAGAATCAAGGATAGCTTTCCCGATGAGCGGATCTGTAATGTTCAACAATCCCCAGTTTGGAATCTGTTTTTCGACGGATCCAAGAACATGGCCGGCATAGGAGTCGGAATCTTGCTGATCACACCAGAGAAAGAGATGATCCCCTTTTCTCTGAAACTGGATTTTCAATGTACCCATAATATGGCTGAGTATGAAGCTTTAATACAAGGTATGAGAATTTTGCAAGACTTCAATGTTCAGAGGGTACACGCTTTCGGCGATTCATTGCTCGTCGTCAGCCAAGTCAAAGCTGAATGGCAGGTAAAAGATCAGAAGTTGCTCCCTTACCAAAAGATCGTTTTATCCCTTATCAACAATTTCGATGAATTTCAGCTTTTCCATATCAAAAGAGAGTTTAATCAAATAGCTGATGGTTTGGCCAGCCTGGGCTCCATTATGTCTTTCAGAAATGGAGAATCCTGTCGCTCCTTTGAAATCGGTAGACTTGACCAACCTGCCTTCGTTCCGGTAATGCAAGTCAACCAGACGGAACAGAAAAAGAAGCCTTGGTATCAAGATATCAAAAACTTTATTGAAACTGGTGAGCTTCCACCAGAACTATCAAAGAAGGAGCAAAAAGCAATTCAGCATATGTCCGCCCGCTATTTTATCCTTGCCAATGTTCTTTATCGTCGTGGGTTCAGTTCTGAGTATTCCAGGTGCTTAGACGAAGAAGAAGCTAAAGAAATCATACGAGAAGCGCATGAAGGTATTTGCGGTGGTCATGTCGGCTACCAAACCCTTGTTAAACAAATCATTCAGGCAGGATACTATTGGAGAACCATGCAGCAAGACTGCTATCGTTTTGTGAAGAAGTGCGTTCAGTGTCAGATACACGCACCTTCCATTCATGCGCCAGCCACGTACTTTCAATCAGTCGTGTCTCCATGGCCATTTTCTATGTGGGCCTTCGACGTCGTAGGACCCATCTCTCCTTCAGCTTCTAATGGTCATAAATATTTCCTTGCCGCAACAGAGTATTTCACCAAATGGGTTGAAGCCGTCACTCTGCGTACAGTGGAAGGTCGACAAGTAGTCTCGTTCATTCATAAGAACATTCTTTGTCGTTTCGGTATACCACACGACATCGTGTCAGATAATGGTACTCATTTCAAGAATGAGAGAATGAAGATCTTTTGATTAAAATTCAGAATTCATCATCATTTTTCAGCTCCTTATTATCCACAAGGAAATGGTCAGGCAGAAGCAACCAACAAAAGTTTGATTCGCATCTTGGAAAGAACCGTTGAGACGGGTCGTGATTGGCACGAGAAAATTCATGATGCACTTTGGGCATATCGAACTACCATTCGAACCCCAACCAATGCGACTCCTTCAGAACTTGTTTATGGGACTGAGGTGGTGTTACCTCTTCATGTTCAGAAACCCGCCCTTAAGTTCGCATCTCTTTTAGAGCTACCACTCGATCAGTATCAGCAACAGAGATTGGTACAATTAGATTTACTCGATGAAAAAAGACTCAAAGCAGCAGAACACGCTCAGTCTTATCGTCAGAGGATAGCAAGGCAATATGCCAAGTCAGTCATCGAAAGGAGATTCCAAGTTAATGACTTGGTCCTTAGATCAACGGCTCATCTCAAGCATCGTCCACGTGGCAAATGGTCACCAAACTGGAAAGGTCCCTACGTGGTGAAAGAAGCGTTGCCCCGTAATTCATATCGTCTGATTAATGCAGACGGGGTAGAACTATCCCACCCCATTAATGCTCGACATCTGAAGAAATTCTATACCTAGAAAATCTCCATTCTATCTTTTGTATTCTTCAAAAATTCCCCTTAATAAATGATCAATTATTCTTTGGTCAAGATATATCTCTTCCCCAGAATATACTGGGGCATTCTTGTTAAAGTTGCCTTTTATCCAAAACAATTTGTGTGCAGGCAGGATCTAATAAATCTCTCATTTTGCACGCATGTGCACTCAGTTGCATCCATTTGCATTTGCACGCATTCATCTGCATCAATTTGCATTGAATTTCCCATTCAGGATAAGGAATAAATCCTGAGACCCCGGCAAGTCGTCCAAGTCATCGCCAATTGATGACCCTTCAAAACCCAGTGCTCGTACTGATAATCTTTAAAACCCAGTGCTCGTACTGATAATCTTTTAAAAACCCAGTGCTCGTACCGGTAATCTTTTAAAATTCAGTGCTCGTACTGATAACCTTTTAAAATCCAGTGCTCGTACTGGTAACCTTTTAAAGTCCAGTGCTCGTACTGGTATCCTTTAAAAATCCAGTGCTCGTACTGGTAATCTTTTAAAATTCAGTGCTCGTGCTGATAACTTTTTAAAATCCAGTGCTCGTACTGGTAGCCTTTTAAAGTCCAGTGCTCGTACTGGTATCCTTTAAAAATCCAGTGCTCGTACTGGTAATCTTTTAAAATACAGTGTTCGTATTGGTAGTTTGTCAAAGTTCGGTCTTCATACTGGTCGCAACATAACTCTCACATTGAGATTCAGGCTCAATCCTTAGACCTGCGAACCAAACAATCTGTATCAGACCCTTGGGTCGTTCCATTCTGTTAATCTGACATTCGGGTTGCCGATTTTGTCAAGACCTCTAGTCATTCGTATTATTAAGCAGTTCTTTGAGTTATCAAAAGCTATCAAAATCAATCGTCAAGTATTTCTCTTGCGAGGGACCCGTTTTCCAGGGAGAGTTCGAGGGAGCTCGTTTCTTTTCGCATGTCTTTATTGTTCGTTCGTTGAACCCCTTTTTCTAGGGAGAGTTTGAAGGGACTCGTGATTCACGAACAGTTTGCAAAATAATCTTTATTGTCACACAAGGAATCCTTTTTCTAGGGAGAGTTTCGACGAAAGCTCGTCCTCCTTGTAACCCTAAATGTCTTTTGTTAGGCCACCCCCGTCGTCGAGGATCCTTTTTCCAGGGAGAGTGTGATGGACTCGTTCCTCTATGATATCCTTTCAATCTCTGTTAGCGGCCCCCTTTCCATAAGAGAAGCCTAGAAATAGGGAGTTTTGACGAAAACTCTATTTCTCTTCGAAAGTTCGTTTTGCAAACACCTCCTCTTCAGGGAAGAGAGGAGTATCTTTTGTTACCCGTTCAGGTAAGGGTCAAGCCTGAGTCTCTCCTTTGGGGAAAGGAGAGGAGAATCTAGCCACGGATATGTCATATAGATCTCAAATGATTTCCTTCACCAAGGATTCCAAGAATATTTTGCCAATTTGCCATAAAAAATAGTTGTTGATTTCAAAATCCTTATCGCATAAAATTGTACCTCAGAATACCTTCAGTATTACTTCCGAAGTGACAAAGCTTTTGCGAAAAAGGATTCAAAATTCAAAATCTTTCTATTGGCCAACCAAAAGGATGAAGAATAAATCCGCGATATGGCCAACAAAGAGAATTCAATGTTGTTGCAAAGCCATGAGTGATTGATATTGATCGCAGTCAATGGCACATTTTTAAAGACCATTCTTGAAAAATAAAACAGTCGAAATATCCTGGGTGATACAGAAAAATCCATACCATCTCTACATCTCCTCCATCACCTAAGCTGCAATTGAATATCTGCAAAAGGGATCTCTCAACTGTCGTCAAGATGAAGGCGAATTAGACGAGTCGACCCCCGGGGCCAAAGAAGATTTGGATCATCTCCAAGATGACGGAGTTTGTGACGGATCCTTCCAGGGAAAGTCCAGATCACCGTCGAGATGAAGGCGAGTGTGATGGATCTACCGACAAACCCTAAAAGATATTTAATTTCCGCTATCATCAAGAGACTTCCAACCAAAGAGTTAATAACCGTCAATATAATTCCTGAGAGAGAAGAAGGATCGGAACATCTATGAGATGAAGGAGTTTGTGACGTACCCTTCCAAAAAAAAAAAGAAGAGAGAGACAAGTCAGGACATCTCCAAAATGAAGGATGATGTAATTCCCGAAAAATCCAAGAGAGCTCCAATTCTGTCAAAAAGAGAGTGCAGAAAGATCATCATGAGAAGAGAATCCCAGGATATCAGACTGCCGAATCTATCAAGAATCTTCTTTAATGTTGCGAAATTCTTTTATCAATATTCTTTCACCAATAGCTCTTGTAATATCAAGAATGTATTCTTTTCCGCCCATATCAAGGAAATTAATAGCTTCCTTGAGAGAAAGTCAATGGCAATGATATTCGAATTTGAATCTTGATTCTACGGAGTTAAGTCCAGTCAGAGGTAATACTTCAGGTAGACAAGAGGGAATATTATTCATATATATATGTGCTTATCATTCTTGAATCAATTATAATATATTTTTTTTATCTTATTGGCAATCTTTTAAGTTATCCTCACATGAAGTGAGAACTTGATGTTTATTTTGATGTATCCAGGCATTGTTGTTATCCCTTTTAGGATCGGATGATGGGAGTTGTCCAAGATCCTTCCCTTCTTGTTTTGATCTGAGTGCCTGGGCTCTCAGATTCGCACACTTCCCTGTGCTCCCCACTGTCCTACCATAGACAGTTCCCGTTCAGGTTAAGGGTTAAACCTGAATTTTCTGCAAAAGGTCATCTGTCTTAAAAGCCATTCAGTCTTAGCAATGAGACCTCCAAGATCAATCCCTTTTCAAGCTTTAGGGAACCCCCTTTCTTCCTTTTGCAAACCCCTCTCGGATTTATTGTGCAGAATTCGAAGGTCCCATCATGGTTTCTTCATTTGAGGATTCCGTATATCGTCCCCTTTCAGGTTAAGGGTTAAGCCTGAGCCTCGTTTTTCCACGAGGTATCGTCCCCTTTCAGGTTAAGGGTTAAGCCTGAGCCTCGTTTTTCCACGAGGTATCGTCCCCTTTCAGGTCAAGGGGTTAAACCTGAGCCTCATTCTGATGAGGTATTTCATTTATCATTCCCTTTCAGGTTAAGGGTTAAGCCTGAGCTTCGTTCCATATGAGGTATTTCCTGTCCCATCCAGGTTAAGGGCAAAACCTGAATCTCACTACTTTTTGAAGTAAAATTTTCTCCTTATTCTTCATTTCATATCTATCATCATCATTTGAACTAATTCTTTCATACCCAGTCAGATTCATCTAACTTGGGCATTTTTATAGTCCAAATTTGGTGCGTTTTCTTTGCCACTAAGCTCGGCTTTCAACCGGCTTAGCAGCAAAGAGGGGCATCTGTAAACACCCCAAATTTTTACCTTCATCCAGTGTTTGTCCATTTCATAAGTCATTACAGATCATTGCATGTCATTGCACGTATTCTGCATAGCAATGTATGACATCCCATCTCATTTTCGAGATCCAACACTCCTGTTTTCAAAACATTCAATCCAGATTTGAATTTTAAAGCTTTATTTCAAAATCAATTTCAAAACCTGGGTTTTTATTCAATACTCTGTCATTTTTCAACCCCAGGACGTTATATTTCGAAATATTTTCTTAAGGAAACAATCTGGATTCATTTCAAATTCAAATTTTAATCGATTTCAATTCACAGATGAGACCCATTGAGGTGGTATCGCTTCTAAATTCCTCTATTCATCAAATTTCTCAAATTTTTGAAAGTTTCAGTCCGATCAGGACTCTGTCTCAGAGTCCTAATCCAGTCAGGAGTCTGTTTTTAAGTCTGTTTTAATTCCATTTTCAGTCTTTTTGATTATTTTCAAAATTTAGGTCATTTTACAGAGTCCAGTTAGTTCAGGACTCTATTTTAGAGTTCGGTCGAGTTAGGAGTCTAACCCTGACTGTGTTTTCTAACTTATTTCATCATTTATTGATAAAATCTTTTGAAAATTCTTTCATTTGGCTTTTAAAATCTAAAATCTCAGAGTCCTAAGAGTTCAGGACTCTAACCCGGAGTTCCAGTTCGCTTGAGACCCTATTTTCAAAGATCTTGAATTTCAAATGTCAATTTTAACCCTTTTTCAAAGCCATTTTTAGTGTTTATTTCAAAAATGTTCAAAATTCGATGTGGGCCCGCTCAGTTGGCACCATATCCAGAGGAATTCTAACTCAGTTAGAACCTTATGCCATTTCAAAAATCCTAACTTTAAGATTACTTTTGAAGATCCTTTTGAAAACTCCTTCAATTTCAAGTTTTAAAATCGTTTTTTTTGAAAAACTCAAGTAGGGCCCACTCGGGGTGGTGCCATATTCGAGTCAGTCAGGGCTAGACTAGGGTTAGTTGATGTCTTGGTTAGTGTTAGAGGTTTAGAAGAGTCAAAACCATTTTGAAAAACTCATTTTTGAAAGTTAGTTTTTAAAACTAGTATTTTTAAAGGTTTTTAAAGGAGTTTTAAAAACCCAATGTGAGAAAATACCAAGTGGCACCACATTTGGGGATTTTTAGGATTAGCTAGGGGTAATTAGGCATTATTTAGGATAATTTAGACTAGGGGTAGTTAGGTAACTCCACCCCAAAATCGCCCCCCCTTTAGAAGTCCAAAAATTTCAAAATTGCTAATTTTTAAAACCTAAAAAATGGTTATAAAAGGCCCCCATAGGGGGGGACGATTTTTCCAGCCACCTTGGGAGCAAATCTTGGATCTTCTCTCTCCTCTCCAGCCCTTCCTCCATTGCTGCAACTCCAAGGTATGAACTTCTTCACTTTTCTTATTTTATTTAATGCTTTTTTAATGCTTTAAACCTAGATTTAGGCTTGGACACCCCTCCTTATGGAAGATCAACCATGGTTTCACCTCAAGAACTATCAAGAACCACAAAGAACGGTCCAAGAAGGTGATCTAACCCTGTTTTGGATGATTTACAGGGATTTTAATCCATTAGAATTGATTTTAATATGATTCTTTACATTATTAACCTATAAAATACATGATTTACCCTTTTAATGGGTTAAATCTATGTTTTAAAGGTGATATCAAATTCCAGCCATTGATTCCCTGTTTTTAATTTATTTTCATGGTTTATTCATGTTTGTTTTACGTTCTATAGCATAGAAATAATTTTTATTTACTGTTTTATGGTTTATTTTATTTATTTACATTAGTTAATGCATGTTTTTTCAAGTTTCTTAAATTTCTGTGTGTTTTAGGTTTAGAACAGTAAAGATGATGTTATTTCGGATTGAAGAACTCATTGTTTATTTCTGATTTTTTTATATGTGATGCATGCATGAGTTATTGAGTTACTGTAGAGAAATCAGAGGTTTTAGATCTCGGGAACCCTGTCAAACAAATCAGACATCAAATCGGGTTTTTAAAGCTTTAAAATCGTGGTTAAAATCAAGAAGGTAACTTGATGTGATGATATTTCTCTCATCTTATATCCTATTTTAGATCTGTAAAGTGATATGGATTCACATTGAATAGATCTGTCTGCTGTGAAATTTTCGGATTTTTTAATCACTGTTTAATATTTTTCCTTATTTAGAGAATCTGTTTTTAAATTTAAAACTCGTTAGGGTTTACCAAAACCCTAATCAGACTTGTGTTAGTCATAAATCCCAAACCACAGATCCAATTCATGATCTGTAAAAAGTGAGTATTGTTATTTTTCTGTCTACTGTTCACCACTAAAATGTCAGAGATTTTTGTTTAGAATTGCTATTTATGTCTGTATTTGCAATCTGAAGTATCCGTTTTAATCCCTTTTAAAAGTGATATAATTTAACTCAGATTGCCGGAAAGGTTTCTCCCTAACCGGAGATGCTTTTTCCGATCTATAAATTGGGAAATCTCTGTTTTTATTCTTAGTTAGTCTCTGTAAAATTTCATAAATTTCCATGGAGATTTGACCCCTGGTTCAGGTCTTGGACTGAGACTTGTTGGTGAATTAGGTCAAAAATAACATATTTTTAGGGTTTAATGCAATTTTCGGATTAATTTAATGTCAAAAAATTATTTTTATAATTCCAATTCGACATTAGGGTTATAACAAGTGCAGGTACCAATTTTTATGGATTTTGGAATCCATTTGATGGCTGAATCAAGCAAATTGCAAAACCGGGTTCCTGAAAGATCCAAAAACACTGCTAAAATCACAGTTTTTGTGATATTATTGGATTTTCGTGCATAAGCATATATTTTTAGGGTTTTATTATGTTCATAAGCATCTTAGGGTACTTTAGGTTTAATTTTGTGCTCATTTGATTTCATTTAGTGCATAAAACCTAAGTTTTTACCAAAATCTCTTTCTAAAAACCTTGATTTCAAGGCCATAGTCTTGCTATCGGGAGCAATTTGGTCATTTGACCTAAATTTCGAAATCCCTAACCCTAATTTCCATATTTTTAAGCATGTCATATCATATTTAGCTTAGTTTATTCCATTCAAATTTCAAAACTTGCATTTTATCAAAATATCTTTCTAAAAAGCCTAATTTCCAGGCTATAGTCTTGTTATTAGGGGTATTCTGGTCATTTTGACCCCAATTTCAAAATTTCATACCTTATCTTCCTTATTTATTCAATTTTGTTTCATACTTTATCATTTTGATTTAAGGGAATCATGGCAAAAAGGCTTATATCTAGCAAAATCCAACAATTTCCTGATATTGTTGGATAAATCTAGAAAAGCCAACATATATTCATTAACCAAGTTTTCTAGTTTTGCAGGTACATTGAAGACTTTATTTTTCATGTATTTAAATTTCAATAGTGATGTAAACTAAATTAAACTTTGGAATAAGAATTTACATTTCCTGCTTAGCTTAGGTTGCATTGCATATAGTTTATTTTTTATAATTTTAATGTGTGATGGATGATGATTCATGCATATTTTTACAAATTCACCATGGTCTACACGAATGGCACATGCACCAGCTTCTATGAAGTTTATAAACTTGGTGGAATTTGTATTTATGGCCATAGTCAGAATATGAATGATACCTAGATTTATGATCTTCACATTAGCCACATTCAGCCTACACTCTTAGGCTAACTTCAAAAATGCACTGCATTTCTCAAAAATACAAAAAAGTATTTCTCAATTCCTCAAATCCATATTCATCCATTTCATGCATTTGCCAATTCAAATTTCAATTCAAAGAATTTCATTTTCTCAAAATTTTCTAAGTCATAGGGAGAAATCGATTTTCTCAGAATATGAAAATATTAAAGTATGTTTCAAGTGTTTCTCAAAATTCAAAATTCGAAAATTCAAGTTATATTTTCAAGTTCAAAGTTGGAATTCAGAAAAACCAAGTTCTCTCAGAATTGATTTTCATAAAATCTCAAGATTTCCCTAGAAATCGATTTTTACTTTTCTCAGAAATATTTTCCAAGTCCTAATTCACGATTTTCCGTGTGATATCATTTCCAAGATTTACATTTTCTTAGTATTTCTAAGTATTTCAAAGCAAACATCATGTTTTTCAAAATGTGCATTTTCTAAAAATTCATAGCACATGCCTGATTCTATGTGCATTTAGAAATTAGAATATGATTTAGACAAGTTGAATAGAGTAGAGCGTAAGATTGATCCTTGGTTCAATTACCCCTATTAAAGGTGGCAGGAACGATTGAACCTCGTATCGACAGGCGAGTCCCATTCTACGGAATTTTCCCGCATTTTAAAAACAGAGGCGAGTTATTTTCAAAAACTATTTCAAAGGTCAGTTTGATTTGCAAAAGTAAAATTTTGCGATGATAACAGGTTTGGCGACCGTGATGGGACCTGTCTTTGCCTGATCAATCTAATGCTCTACTTAGTTCAAATTGTCAAAATCGATTTCCATGGAATGTCAGCTTTGCTTTATGCTATCATGTGAACCTAAGAGCCTAGACTTGAACCCAGCTGACATGGAATGCATATACACTAGGTATGGTTTGAAATTCCACTAGAGGGGGGGTGAATAGTGAAATATGATTATGATCGATAAAATAAAATAATTAAGCAATAAGGCACAACACATAAAACACAGAAGTTATACTGGTTCGGTCAATATCCAGACCTACATCCAGTCCCCAAGCAAACCACTTGAGATTCCACTATAGCATCCGAGTTACCGGATAAATAGTACAACACCCTCTTCCCAAGAGGTCTTCTTCTCTCAACAGAGAAGGGGCACACCCTCTTCCCAAGAGGTCTTCTTCTCTCAACAAGAAGGGCAACACCCTCTTTCACAGAGGTCGACTTCTTTAAACAAAGAAGGAATACAGTGAATAACAGAGTTACAATACTTCCTATAGAACCTTCAGAATAATATGAATGCACGAATGAAGGATTCTAAGAATGTTCTGTTTGTCACTCAGAGGATACTCTTTGTCAAAGAGCTGGACTTGACTTTTTCTCTTTTCTTCCTTTTTCTTTTTCTCTTTCTTTTTCAAGGCTCTCTTTTCAAATCACAAATAGAAAATTTTCTCTTTGTAAGCTCACACGTCTATTCCATTCCTCATATTTGAATAGTTTATTTGAGTGTGTTTATATAGCCTTTAAAAAGTAGTCGTTACATTTTGGAATTGTAACTTTTTGAAATGTGAAATGTTATGTCATTTCAAAAATATCTTTTAGAGAAGATCGAGAATGCCTTTTTCCATAAGAGTAAAATAGAGGGTACACTAGTCGTTGTTTTGTTTTTAGGTAATACATATTTTATGTAAAAAGTCTATTTCTTACAATAGTACATTGAACGTTGGGTTGTAGTTTTGTCTTTATTCTAATTAATGATTTGAGGTACATTAGTACTTCTTTGCTTTAAATGAGTGTAAGTACTATGAGTGTTTTGAGATATTTATTTATACATAGTCATGTCAAGTGTTTTCTTTATGTTGTGTATTTCAAAGTCTCTAGAGAGAATGAGGACCAAAAAGAAGGTCGACATTCTTTGAGAAGGATATTTAACAAGGATTTGTTACAGAAGGCATTTAATGCTTTGTAAAGAGAATGATGACTTTAAGTAAGTCGACATTCTATGGTTATGAGAAAAAGTAACTAGAGTCCTTTTAAAAAAAACATATTTTATTTGTTTCTCTTTTGTGTAGCCGATTTATGTTTTTGTCTTCTTTTTGTATTTAAGAACCATTTCATTTGAGAAGATAACTAAGGTCTTTTCAAAAACATATTTTATTTGTTTTTCTTATGTAGTCGATTTTATGTTTTTGTCTTCTTCTTAAAAAAATATTTCATTAAAGAAGATAACTAAAGTCTTTTTTAAAAACATATTTTATTTGTTTTCTCCATGTAGTCGATGTTATGTTTTTGTCTTTTTCCTACATTCTTTTTTTTTTTTTTTTATGTTGTCTTGTATATAGTGTAAGGTACAATGATTATATGACAAAAAGTCTTTTTCATAAAAGGTTGTAAAAAGGTACACTTATTATATGACAAAAAGTCTTTTTCATAAAAAGTTGTAAGAAGGTACACTTATTGGTTTTCAAAAAAGAAGCTTTTTGAAACTATCGTATACTTTTATGATATAGAATGTATGAATGAGTATGTAATATGCAAAATGCAAGATCCTGAAGGTTCTGTTACATATGACTCTAAAGAAGAAAAAATCTTCATCTTGAGGTAGCCGATATCTTCATTTGAACTTTAGGAAAGCATGGCTCATCAAGCTTTTTCTTCAAGGAGTATGATTGCACCATAGTTGTACTTGAACAGAAAGTCTCCATCCTTATTGGGTGAGATATCCTTGCATCAAATACTCGTTAGATTTAAGGCAAAACATATTCAGTCATAATATAACATTATTTCAAGAGAACATATTATCATATCATACAAAATCAAATAATACAGTGTATCATATTATGTGACATCAAAAACCGAGTTTCTCAACATTCTCCCCCTTTTTGATGATGACAAAATATGCTCCCCTTGTCAAAAAGACATTATGCATAGAAATAATAATATGATAAAAAAGTTGAAATAATGTTTAAAGAGAGAATATTTCTCCAATAATGGAGACAGGTTTTCTCCCCCTTTGTCATGGACAAAAAGGAGAGATAAGAGTAAAAAAATATTACAGACCGTAAAGTAATTTAAAAGTTATTACAGACAAAATAAAAAATGAGTCTATCTCGAAGGTGGAGAAGGTGAAAGTGTCCGGTTGGCACGATTCTGCTTGCGAGTCTGCTGCAACAGGGCTTGATTACGAAGGATTCGATCCTGAGTTTGCTCGATATCCATCATAGCAGAAAAGTAATTGAAGGAGGACATTGGATCTGCTTCATCAGAGCCGGGCATGTGCAGGGACCTTAGATTGAAGGTGGTACCATCGAGGACGTGAGAGGGACGGAGGATGACTTCGTTGTGAAGTGGTACTTGGAAGTAGTTGAGAATGGGAGTTATAAAACACCCAAAAAGAAGAGGCTCAAATTTCTGATAACGAATAAAAAGGTTGAAAATAATGGATGACCAATTTATCGGAAGAGAAGAAAGGAGTGCGTAGATAAGAAGAGAGATTTTTCGAGGAACTAATCCCTGGCGGGGATGCTTGGGATAGAGGTTGTGGAGAAGAATCTGGGCAAGTAGCTGAGCTTGAGGTTGGAGATTCCTCATGTGCCACGGAAGTTGGTAGCAGTTGGTGCAGAGAAGTATTTTTCGAAGTACCGATCGGTCGATTGGTACTATGGCGTTAAGGTCGGTACCGGTGGAAGGTAGATTTAGAATTCTACCTAGGTCGGAAGCATTGAAAATCATCAGCTGTCCTCGGACTTTGCTGGTGATTGAGGTTTGTTCATGATCAGAAGAGAAGTTGGTATAAAACAGTCGGACTAGTTCAGGATAATAGGCGGCTGGGGATGAAGATCCTATGAGAGGTTTGAGTTCGGGGAGATAGGTGTCTAAGTCGAAGAACATGAAGTCGTCAAAGTTGATCAATTTTCCTTCATGAATGGGGCGAGAGCAGAGTGAGTTGTAGGTGTGAAACAAATCAGGATACCTTAGATCGGCGGAGGTGATCACATTGGTAGAAGAGGAAGCCATTTTCGAGTGTCTTGAAAATAAAGCACTAGGAGAGAAAGGAGCTAGAACCGAGAGAAAGTTTGTATAGGGATAAAAAAGATCAAATGGAATGGTAAGAGATGAACCAATTAATTAAATAGAAGGAAGAAAATAATTGTTGATATGAAATGAATGACATTGGAAGTGAGTAATTTTTAGATTTTAGTCAAATAAGGAAATCCGTGAGGAGTAAGTTAAGAGACTTGTGAATGACAAATCAATGTTTGAGGATAGTGTATTATATTAGATTGAGGAGGACATAGTATTGAAATATATAGATTTTACTATGGGTGAGTTTATCGACTAGTGTGGGAAACCATTAATAGAGTATGGGGTGTCATGTTTTTTAAAAAAAATGATTGATCTTGAAAATAATGGCCTAACAAGACAAACAACTTGTTACTCTATGTGAAGGGATTCTAAATTCGTGAATGGAGAGTTAAAGACATGAAAAGATGATGTGGATATCTAGAGAGGAGAGAAAGAAGATAAAGGACAACATTTACTTGATTTAGATATGACATAAAGTAGATATAGAATAAATAAAGGTTTGCTTGGAGGCAAGACTTTAAAGGTTCTCGATTTTAGAGAGATACACAATAAGAAAGAGAGATAAGGTCACGGATGGAAAGAAAGGTCATAGGGTGATCATGTGATGTGTACTTTGAAAGATATGACATTTTAAAGAAAAGAGTGCCCAAAAAAAAATGTTTCATGATTAATATTTGTAATTTTTTTAAGAGTATACGTGGATATGAGAAGGACATATTTGGACTTAGACTAGTGGTGAGAGAGATGATGAGACAAGAAGGAGAAAGATTTATGAATGAAGAGTAATAAATGTGAGTTGTCATAGAGAGAGGTGAGATGACATACATGGATTTTTGTGAAGGATAAAGAAGTAATAAAAAAGGTTGATGAAAGACATGAGGTTATGATTGATATGAATTTTATATTCTTAAAGAAACTCGACAAGGTTAGGTTAAAACAAGAGTTGACAAGAATGGAGGCTTAATATGTATATGAAAGAGATGATAATAGAGAGTTTGTAGGGCTATGATATAACATATGATATAGTAAAAAATAATTTACGTGAGAATATAGCAACTAGATCTTTTAAAGGAACTAAATAGTCATTTGATTTTAACTAATGAAGAGTAATAAGTTCTCATAAACTAAGTAGGACCATTTATCGTAAGAAAAGTTTTTATAAAAGGACAAAAATAATAAAGGAGTAGAGTGATGTGAACATTGTTATGATGGCTTTTAATATAATTAGTTCTTATGGATATGAGAGAAAGGAGATAGAACAAGGAGTTATAATGGATGTGTACTTGAAAGATGACAAGTTAAATGACATAAAGAATGAGTCTTATAAGAATACGTGAATATGGAAACTTAGTTTGACTACCTAAAATCGATAAGGAAAGCAATTTAAAATAAGATTTAAACAAGACTTATAAGAAGTAAAATAATAAGTGTGATTAATTTATAAGTCACTTAGTTTGCATATTCCTAGTTCTCTTCTAATTCGTGTGAAGTCTTCATGTTTTAATGGTTTAGTGAATATGTCTGCTAACTGTTGATTAGTGGGTATGAATTCTAGTTTAATTATGTTGTTTAAGACTTGTTCTCTTAAGAAGTGGTGTCTTATTTGAATGTTCTTAGTTCGTGAGTGTAAAATAGGATTCTTAGATAGGTTTATAGCACTCGTATTATCACAGAAAATAGTTGTATTTTCAAAATTTAAACCAAAATCTTTTAAAGTTTGTTTCATCCAGATGACTTGAGTACAAGCTAGGCTAGCAGCAATGTATTCGGCTTCAGTAGTTGATAATGATACACAATTTTGTTTCTTACTGAACCATGATACTAGTGAGTGCCCTAGCATGTGACATGTTCCACTTGTGCTTTTTCTGTCAGATTTACTTCCAGCAAAGTCAGCATCACTGTATGAGATTAGATCAAATGTAGAGGATTTTGAATAGAATAATCCAAAATCAACTGTGTCTTTTAAATATCTCATTATTCTTTTTACAGCTTTAAGATGTGATTCTTTTGGATTTGACTGGAATCTAGCACACAAGCAAACACTAAACATTATATCTGGACGGCTAGCAGTTAAATAAAGAAGTGATCCTATCATACCTCGGTATACTTTTGTATCAACAGACTTACCATCTTTATCTTTGTCCAACACAGTAGTAGTGCTCATAGGAGTAGATTTTGAAGCAGTTGAGTTCATGTTGAACCTCTTCAGAAGTTCACGAGCATACTTAGATTGGTTGATGAAAACTCCATCCTTGGTTTGCTTAATATGCAGTCCAAGAAAGTAGGTGAGTTCTCCCATCATACTCATTTCGAATTCCTTCTGCATGGACTTAGAAAAATATTCACAGAGAGTGCTGTTAGAAGATCCAAAGATGATGTCGTCGACATAGATTTGAACAATTAGGGTATGATTATTCACTACTTTGACAAATAGTGTAGAATCTGCTTTGCCAACAGAAAAACCAGTTTTTAATAAAAAGGTTTTAAGTCTTTCGTACCAAGCACGAGGTGCTTGTTTTAAACCATACAAAGCACGTTTGAGTTTAAAAACATGATCTGGGTATTGTTCATTTTCAAATCCTGGAGGTTGTTTTACATAGACTTCTTCATTTATAAAACCATTTAAGAAAGCACTTTTAACATCCATTTGAAATAATTTGAAATCCATATAGCTTGCATATGCTAAGAGCATTCTAATAGATTCAAGTCTAGCAACAGGAGCAAATGTTTCATCAAAGTCAATACCTTCCTCCTGGTTGTATCCTTGAGCTACTAGTCTGACCTTGTTTCTTATAACATTACCTGTTTTGTCTAGCTTGTTTCTGAAGATCCATCTTGTCCCAATGATTGGATAATCCTTTGGTCTCGGTACAAGATCCCAAACGTCATTTCTTTGGAATTGATTCAGTTCTTCAGTCATGGCTAGCATCCAGAACTCATCAATGATGGCTTCATCAATCTTCTTTGGTTCAAGTTGAGAAATGAATGTCATGTTTGCAATCCGTTCTAGCTGAGCTCTAGTTTGAACCCCCTTTGTTAGTTCTCCTAAAATCTGCTTTTGAGGATGATCTTTGATATCGACAAAGGTTCTTTGATGATCATCTTCATTAGACTTAGCTGTGTTATCTAAAAATAAATCTGTACTTTCAACATCATCATCATTAGTTTGTATATGAACAGATTGATAAATAGATTCACAAAAACTAACATGCATAGATTCTTCAATAGTATTATGACACTTATTGAAAACTCTGTATGCTTTACTATGACTTGAATATCCTAAGAATATGCCTTCAAAAGATTTAGCATCAAACTTATCCAGGCTATCTTTTGTGTTTAGGATAAAGCATTTACATCCAAAGACTTTGAAGTAGTCTATTCTTGGAGTTCTGTCATAGAATAGTTCATAGGGAGTTTTATTTAATAAGGGTCTAATGAGAACTCTATTTGTTATGTAGCATGCAGTATGATTAAAGCTAACATTATAACCTGTGTCACACATTTGACTGATACTTAGTAGGTTATGTTTTAAGCCTTTAACAAGGAGAACGTCTTTGATAAGAGGTTTGTCTATGTTACCAATATTTCCAATACCAATTATCAAACCTTTGTTGTTATCTCCAAAGGTGACGGTTCCTCCTTCTTTATAATGAAGAACAGCAAAAAGGTCTGGATGTCCTGTCATGTGCTTTGAACATCCACTATCTAGTATCCATCTGTTCTTCTTCTTTGGAGCCTGCAAAACATTAAGTAAATCTTCTTTTTGGTACCCAATCGGGTCCTTTTTTGTTAGACTTTGGAACCCATATCCATTTGGATTTGGGTTTGTCTATCTCTTTAGAGGAGTTAAAAAGATTATCAATATAATACTCCTTATTTGGTTCAGATGAACTTTTCACAAACGTGGTCTTTTGATTTATACAAGAAGGTTTTTTGAAATGAGAATAGCCAATCCCATTCTTGTAAAAGGAGACCTTCTGAGAGGATAAGAGTTTATCCAAGTTCTCTTTACCTTTAGTAAACTTGAAAACCGTTTTCATGAGGTTCTCAGTTTTACTTTTTAGCTCTGAAATTTCTACTTGCATATTTTTAGTTTTGGAGCTAGTAGAAGAAATTTCAGATATAAGCAAAAGATTTTTCTTTTTCAACTCAGAATTTTCACTGCTGAGTTTTTCATTCTCTTGAGAAAGCTCTAAATTTTCAGATTTTAAAACTTTATTTTTGAAACTCAATTTTCTAGATTCTTCAAATAGTTCTTGAAAAGCATCTAGAAGTTCTTCAAAGGAAAAATCAGAGATTTCACTTACCGAACTTTCGTTTGCCATGAAGCACATATTTGCAGTTTCGGCTTCATCATCACTTGACTCTTCACTAGTGGGTGGTTCTGAATCATCCCATTAAGCATGCAGAGCCTTTTTCTTGAAGAACCTCTTCTTTGGTTCCTCAGTCTTGGACTTTCTTTTGAGAAGGGGACAGTCACGTTTTAAGTGGCCTAGCTTATTACACTGAAAGCACATGGGATCTTCTTTAAGATCTTTTCTTTCCTTGTGCCTGTTTGGAAGCCGGTTCCTTCTCATGAAGCGCTGGAATTTTCTGGTAAGTAGCGCAATTTCTGATTCTTTATCTGAGTCTTCATTCTCAGATAGGGCTGGGAAAGCTAGAGTTTTCTTTACTGGTTGCTCTTCTTTCCTTCTTTCTTTCATATGGACTTCATAGGCCATAAGATTGCCTATTAAGTCGTCCAATGTAAGCTTAGATAAATCTTGAGCTTCTTCAATAGCAGTGGTCTTTTTCTCCCAATCAGTTGTGAGAGATCTCAAGATTTTCTTCACCTTTTCAGTCTGGGAATATGTTACACCCAGAGATTTCAGATCATTGGTGATGTTAGTGAATCTGGTAAACATCTCTGTGATGGGTTCATCTTTGTTCATTTTGAACAACTCATATTTTCTAACAAGAGATGATATTTTGGTTTCTTTAACTTTATTGGTTCCTTCATGAATAACCTACAAAGAATGCCAAATGTCATATGCAGATTCACATATAGATATTCTGTTGAATTCATTCTGATCAATGGCATAATATAAGGCATTCATAGCCTTTGCATTTAGGTTTGCCATTTTCTTTTCTTCATCAGACCATAAGTTATAGTCTGCGGATGGAGATGTGTATGGATGCTCAACAATTTTCCATACATCAAAGTCTATGGATTTGAGAAAGATAGCCATTCTGCACTTCCAATATCCATAGTTGGAGCCATTGAAGAAGGGAGGATGAGATGCGTGTTGACCTTCAATATCACGAGCATAAGAGGTAGATGCCATTTGTGCTGTAAGACTTGTTACGTCAAAACCAGCAAACCTGCTCTGATACCAAATGAAATTCCACTAGAGGGGGGGTGAATAGTGAAATATGATTATGATCGATAAAATAAAATAATTAAGCAATAAGGCACAACACATAAAACACAGAAGTTATACTGGTTCGGTCAATATCCAGACCTACATCCAGTCCCCAAGCAAACCACTTGAGATTCCACTATAGCATCCGAGTTACCGGATAAATAGTACAACACCCTCTTCCCAAGAGGTCTTCTTCTCTCAACAGAGAAGGGGCACACCCTCTTCCCAAGAGGTCTTCTTCTCTCAACAAGAAGGGCAACACCCTCTTTCACAGAGGTCTACTTCTTTAAACAAAGAAGGAATACAGTGAATAACAGAGTTACAATACTTCCTATAGAACCTTCAGAATAATATGAATGCACGAATGAAGGATTCTAAGAATGTTTTGTTTGTCACTCAGAGGATACTCTTTGTCAAAGAGCTGGACTTGACTTTTTCTCTTTTCTTCCTTTTTCTTTTTCTCTTTCTTTTTCAAGGCTCTCTTTTCAAATCACGAATAAAAATTTTTCTCTTTGTAAGCTCACACGTCTATTCCATTCCTCATATTTGAATAGTTTATTTGAGTGTGTTTATATAGCCTTTAAAAAGTAGTCGTTACATTTTGGAATTGTAACTTTTTGAAATGTGAAATGTTATGTCATTTCAAAAATATCTTTTAGAGAAGATCGAGAATGCCTTTTTCCATAAGAGTAAAATAGAGGGTACACTAGTCGTTGTTTTGTTTTTAGGTAATACATATTTTATGTAAAAAGTCTATTTCTTACAATAGTACATTGAACGTTGGGTTGTAGTTTTGTCTTTATTCTAATTAATGATTTGAGGTACATTAGTACTTCTTTGCTTTAAATGAGTGTAAGTACTATGAGTGTTTTGAGATATTTATTTGTACATAGTCATGTCAAGTGTTTTCTTTATGTTGTGTATTTCAAAGTCTCCAGAGAGAATGAGGACCAAAAAGAAGGTCGACATTCTTTGAGAAGGATATTTAACAAGGATTTGTTACAGAAGGCATTTAATGCTTTGTAAAGAGAATGATGACTTTAAGTAAGTCGACATTCTATGGTTATGAGAAAAAGTAACTAGAGTCCTTTTAAAAAAAACATATTTTATTTGTTTCTCTTTTGTGTAGCCGATTTATGTTTTTGTCTTCTTTTTGTATTTAAGAACCATTTCATTTGAGAAGATAACTAAGGTCTTTTCAAAAACATATTTTATTTGTTTTTCTTATGTAGTCGATTTTATGTTTTTGTCTTCTTCTTAAAAAAATATTTCATTAAAGAAGATAACTAAAGTCTTTTTTAAAAACATATTTTATTTGTTTTCTCCATGTAGTCGATGTTATGTTTTTGTCTTTTTCCTACATTCTTTTTTTTTTTTTTATGTTGTCTTGTATATAGTGTAAGGTACAATGATTATATGACAAAAAGTCTTTTTCATAAAAGGTTGTAAGAAGGTACACTTATTATATGACAAAAAGTCTTTTTCATAAAAAGTTGTAAGAAGGTACACTTATTGGTTTTCAAAAAAGAAGCTTTTTGAAACTATCGTATACTTTTATGATATAGAATGTATGAATGAGTATGTAATATGCAAAATTGTAAACACCCCAAATTTTCACCCTCATCCAGTGTTTGTCCATTTCATAAGTCACTACAGATCATTGCATGTCATTGCATGTATTCTGCATAGCATTGCATGTCATTGCATAGCATTGCATCTCATTTTCGAGATCCAACACTCCTATTTCAAAACATTCAATCCAGATTTGAATTTTAAAGCTTTTATTCCAAAATCAATTTCAAAACCTGGGTTTTTATTCAATACTCTGTCATTTTCCAACCCCAGGACTTTATATTTCGAAATATTTTCTCAAGGAAACAATCTGGATTCATTTCAAATTCAAATTTTAATCGATTTCAATTCACAGATGAGACCCATTGAGGTGGTGTCGCTTCTGAATTCCTCTATTCATCAAATTTCTCAAAATTTTGAAAGTTTCAGTCCGATCAGGACTCTGTCTCAGAGACCTGATCCGGTCAGGAGTCTGTTTTAAAGTCTGTTTTACTTCCATTTTTAATCTTTTTCGTTTGTTTTCGAAATTTAGGTCATTTTACAGAGTTCAATTAGTTCAGGATTCTATTTTAGAGTTCGGTCGAGTTAGGAGTCTAACCCTGACTGTGTTTTCTGACTTATTTCATCATTTCTTGATAAAATCTTTTGAAAATTCTTTCATTTAGTTTTTAAAATCTAAAAACTCAGAGTCCTAAGGGTTCAGGACTCTAACCCGGAGTTTCAGTTCGATTGAGACCCTATTTTCAAAGATCTTGAATTTCAAATATCAATTTTAACCCTTTTTTAAAGCCATTTTCAGTGTTTATTTCAAAAATGTTCAAAATTCGATGTGGGCCCACTCAGTTGGCACCATATCCAGAGGAATTCTAACTCAGTTAGGACCTTATGCCATTTCAAAAATCCTAATTTTAGGTTTACTTTTGAAAATCTTTTGAAAACTCCTTCAATTTCAAGTTTTAAAATCACTTTTTGAAAAACTCAAGTAGGGCCCACTCGGGGTGGCGCCATATTCGAGTAAGTCAGGGCTAGACTAGGGTTAGTTGATGTCTTGGTTAGTGTTAGAGGTTTAGAAGAGTCAAAACCATTTTGAAAACTCATTTTGAAAATTAGTTTTTAAAACTAGTGTTTTTAAATGTTTTTAAAGGTGTTTTAAAAACCCAAATGTGAAAGATGCCAAGTGGCATCACATTTGGGGGTTTTCTAGGTTTAGTTAGGGGCTAATTAGGGATTAATTAGAGTCCCACCTAGGTTAGAAAACCACAAAAAATCGTTGCCTTTAGTGGATTTATTAGAAAGAGTCCTAAAAAATGAAAAACCTCTCAATTAACCCTAATTAAGTGACTTTTTGAAAAACTATAAAAAGGGACCTAAGGGGGGCCAAAAGGAGGGCTCTTTTCTCTCAAATTTTCGTGGCCTTTCTCTCCTCTCCAGCACCTCCACCTTCCTCCATTGCAGCTGCAAGCACCAAGGTAATATTTTTAATATTTTTTAGTTTTATTTAATACTTTTTCATGTTTTAAATCAATTTTAGCCATTGGTGTCATCCCCTTCATGGATTAAACCATAGATTCAACCTCAAGAACCATCAAGAATCAGCAAGAACGATCCAAGAAGGTGATCTAACCCTATTTTGGGTGATTTACAGGGATTTTAATCCATTAGAATTGATTTTAATATGGTTCTTTACATTATTAACCAATAAAATATATGATTTACCCTTTTTAATGGGTTAAATCTATGTTTTAAAGGTGATATCAAATTCCAGCCATTGATTCCCTGTTTTTAATTTATTTTCATGGTTTATTCATGTTTGTTTTACGTTCTATAGCATAGAAATAAGTTTTATTTACTGTTTTATGGTTTATTTTATTTATTTACATTAGTTAATGCATGGTCTTTCAAGTTTCTTAAATTTCTATGTGTTTTAGGTTTAGACCAGTAAAGATAATGTTATTTCGGATTTAAGTTCTCATTGTTTATTCCTGATTTTTTTATATGTGATGCATGCATGAGTTTTTGAGTTACTGTAGAAAAATCAGAGGTTTTGGATCTCGGAAACCCTGTCAAAAAAATCAGACATCAAATCGGGTTTTTAAAGCTTTAAAATCGTGGTTAAAATCAAGAAGGTAACTTGCTGTGATGATATTTCTCTCATCTTATATTCGATTTTAGATATGTAAAGTGCTATGGATTCACATTGAGTAGATCTGTCTTCTGTGAAATTTTCGGATTTTTTTATCACTGTTTAGTATTTTTCCCCTTTTAGGGAATCTGTTTTTAAATTTAAAACTCGTTACGGTTTACCAAAACCCTAATCAGACTTGTGTTAGTCATAAATCCCAAACCACAGATCCGATTTTAGATCTGTAAAAAGTGAGTATTATTATTTTTATGTCTACTGTTCACCACTAAAATTTCAGAAATTTTTGTTTAGGATTGCTATCTATTACTTTATTTTCAATCTGTAATAGCTGTTTTAATCCCTGTTAAAAGTGATATATTTTAGCTCAGATTGCCGGAAGGGTTTCTCCCTAACCGGAGATGATTTTTCCGATCTGTAAATTGGGAAATCTCTGTTTTTCTTCCTAGTTAGTCTCTGTAAAATTTCATAAATTTCCATGGAGATTTGACCCCTGATTCAGGTCTTGGATTGAGACTGGTTGGTGAATTAGGTCAAAAATAGCATATTTTTACGGTTTAATGCAATTTTTGGATTAATTTAATGTCAAAAAATTATTTTTATAATTTGAATTCGACATTAGGGTTATAAAAAGTGCAGGTACAAATTTTTATGGATTTTGGAATCCATTTGATGGCTGAATTAAGCAAATTGCAAAACCGGGTTCCTGAAAGATCCAAAAACACTGCTAAAATCACAGTTTTTGTGATATTGTTGGATTTTCGTGCATAAGCATATATTTTTAGGGTTTAATCATGTTCATAATCATATTAGGATGCTTTAGGTTTATATTTGTGCTTATTTGATTTTATTTAGTGCATAAAACCTAAGTTTTTACCAAAATATCTTTCTAAAAACCCTGATTTCAAGGCCATAGTCTTGCTATCGGGGGCAATTTGGTCATTTGACCTAAATTTCGAAATCCCTAACCCTAATTTCATATTTTTAATCATGTCATAGCATATTTGGTTTGGGTTTATTCCATTCAAATTTCAAAATTTGCATTTTATCAAAATATCTTTCTAAAAACCCTAATTTCAAGGCCATAGTCTTGTTATTAGGGGTATTTTGGTCATTTTGACCCCAATTTCGAAATTCCATATCTTCCCTTTCATATTTATTCAATTTTATTTCATACTTTATCATTTTTATTTAAGGGAATCAAGGAAGAGGCTTATATCTAGCAAAATCCAACAATTTCCTGATATTGTTGGATAAATCTAGAAAAGCCAACATATATTCATTAACCAAGTTTTCTAGTTTTGCAGGTACATTGAAGACTTTATTTTTCATGTATTTAAATTTCAATAGTGATGTAATTTGTAATTAAACTTTGGAATAAGAATTTACGTTTCCTGTTTAGCTTAGGTTGCATTGCATATAGTTTATTTTCTTTTGTAATGTTAATGTGTGCTGGATGATGATTCATGCATATTCAAACTCACTATGGTCTACACGAATGGCACATGCACTAGATTCTATGAAGTTTATAAACTTGGTGGAATTCGTATTTATGGCCATAGTCAGAATATGAATGATACTCAGATTTATGATCTTCACATTAGCCACATTCAGCCTACACTCTTAGGCTAACTTCAAAATGCACTGCATTTCTCAAAAATACAAAAAGTATTTCTCAATTCCTCAAATCCATATTCATTCATTTCATGCATTTGCCAATTCCAATTCAAATTTCAATTCAAAGAAGTCCATTTTCTCAAAATCTCCTAAGTCTTATAGCAAAATCGATTTTCCCAAAGACATTGAATTTCAAAGGATATTTCAAGTATTTCCCAAGTTCCAAATTCAAATTTTCTAAGTTAGAATTTCAATTTCAAAGTTTAAATTCAGAGAAACCAAGTCTCTCAGAATCGATTTTCACCAAATGTCAAGGATTCCTCAAAATCGATTTTTATTTCTTTCAGAAGTATATTTGAAATCCCAATTCACGATTTTCCAAGATTTACATTTTATATCATTCAAAGCAAACATCATGTTTTCAAATGTGCATTTTTCTGAAAATTCATAGCACATGTCTGATTCTTTGTGCATTTAGAAATTAGAATATGATTTAGACAAGTTGAATAGAGTAGAGCATAAGATTGATCCTTGGTTCAATTACCCCTGTTAAAGGTGGCAGGAACGGTTGAACCTCGTACCGACAGGCGAGTCCCATTCTACGGAATTTTTCAGCATTTTAAAACGGAGGCGAGTTATTTTCAAAATCTTTTTCAAAGGTCAGTTTGATCGCAAAAGTTAAAAATTTTGCGATGATAACAGGTTTGGCGACCGTGATGGGACCTGTCTTTGCCTGATCAATCTAATGCTCTACTTAGTTCAAATTGTCAAAATCGATTTCCATGGAATGTCAGCTTTGCTTTATGATATCATGTGAACCTAGGAGCCTAGACTTGAACCCAGCTGACATGGAATGCATATAGACTAGGTATGGTTTGGTAGGACCATATTGAGGAGAATTATTCATGCTCACATAGACTTAGGTCTAATACAACACTCCTCAATTTAGGAATTGTATGAAAACAATGTTTGCTTCTTCAAATATTTCAAAATTCTATCTCTTTAGGACTTAGAGCCCTCTGTTTTCTTGCATGTGCTCATATTTCAAAAATCACCCCACCTATATTGTCCCGGTCTTCACGTTGCTGGGCTCTCTTCCAGAACCATAGTTCGGGACAGAGCCTCACAACTGGGCCACTTATTTGGGTGAAAACCCCCCTGCCACGTACCAAGGGCCATAGTCCAACGTATATCGGCAGGTGCTCAAGGATGTTGGAAAACTTGAACCTAGAACCGGAGAAATTGATTTTATGCCACGTACATCGAGCCTTGGCTTGAGTATATAGGCATAACTGGATTGGATACAATTGATCTGAACCTTAGAGTTAGGATTAAGATCCTACAGCTATTTCAAAATTTGTGCATCTAGAGTCAGCTTTTAGGGAATGCTGTTTGTGCATACTTGTTTATGCAGAATTTGATTGAATATGTTATTTTCCTTTTTATTTTCCATATTTTTTCCAATTTTCTAAAATACTGGACGATTTCCTCAAAATTCCCCAATCTATGTCCATGTACTGTCCATGTTTTAAACTTTGGACGATTTTCCAAAATACTTCATTTTCCATATTTCATCAAACCCTGGACGATTTTCCAAATTTCCCTTAATTTCCTTCAAAACTCCAGGTGATTTCCCATCTTTCCTGTCTTTTGGATCTCGAATTTCCTGCTTTATTTTTATCCTGCCTGCATTTTCCTCAAAATTCCTGTATTTTCCAAGACTTATTCCAATTTCCATGTCTTTCAGTCCGATGGCATCCAGTCAGCTTGATTCAGTCTTCCCTGAGGGTCATATCTCCTACGAGTTGCGACAACGTCTTCCCGAACATCGAGTCCTCAGCACCGGATCCTTCTTTCCCCGGTGGTATTATTCATGGTTCAAAAACTTCTCTCGTATGTTTCCGGACCATCTGAATGAGTGTGGATTGGAACTGGCGTCCGCGGTGGGAAAGCAGACAGTCAACGGCAATTTGATCCATGCACTAGCAGAGCGATGGAATCCGAGCACTTCTACCTTCTGGTTCCCGTGGGGCGAGATGACAGTACTGATAGATGAATTTTCAAAGATTATGGGATTGCCCGAGCCAGCCAGTCAGCCTGGAGATCCATTAGAGAAACAATTTTTTATCAATGTCAAGGGTCTGGATCCCCGAGATGCTTTAGGTCGCATGACAGGACGCAAGTCTTGGCCTCTGATTGAAGAAGATGGAAATGAATATGTGAATCTGCTCGAAATCTACAGACAGCATGGGACATTTGTGGAAGTCAGTTCGTTGTCTAGGACAGCTCGAGAGAGAATTCAGCACGCGATGGTTCTGTGCACGGTGGGATTAGCTTTCTTTCCCGATGGACGAAATTACATGGATATCAGAATAGTCCAGCTTCTAAGGAGATCGGGAAGTCGACAAACCAGCCGCCTCTCGATAGCCATGGCCGCACTCGCTTTCCTATACCGAGGGTTGACCCGTTTCACACTCGGAGAATCCATTCTAGTCGAAGGGTGCACCTATGCCTTGCAATCTTGGTTCCTCCGGCATGTGCCAGTCCGAGCCAGTTCATTCAGATACAATGGAGAGAAGCTTCTTCCAGTTGCGCGATACCGGTTCTTGATCAACAACCTTCAGGAGGAAGAGGTCGTATGGGACTACTTTGATCGCCAGGAATCACCTCCCAGATATACTTATGCATACGGCAAGCGATTCATGCTACTTGGCCCATTTTTCTGCGCATATTATCATCCAGAGCGGTGTGTCAGGCAGTTCTCTCAGAGGCAGAAGCGCGTAGAGATTCGCCCACTAGTCGGGGTTCTGCCAGAATTCGACCTCGCATCAGATCAGTGGTCCGGAGCATACCATTCTGCCAGACATGGCTGAGATTCTTTTGTCAGTCTTACTATTTTTCCTGGTCCTTGTGTATCTTCTGATTATCTGGAGTGGTGGAAAATTGTCTGTCCCCCTCCCCTCTGTCGAGTGTATTATTGATAAAATCATGTTTTTCCTCTCTATAAAAATTCCTTTATTTTACATTGGTTTGACGACCTCGCCTAGGTAACAAGGCATATTTTCAGTTGTTTATCTTGCAAAGAATAGCAACGCAATTGTCGTAATCCCAGCGACGACTCAATCCCTAGTAATGGGATATTATTTCAATTGTCTACCAAAATTCTCAACAAATATTTTCCTCCAAACCAAATTTCCTTCAAAAGCCTAACCATCAGTTCTGCCCTGCAGAGAGCATCAACAACACCCAAGAGAACATTTGCGATACCTGATGGTTGATACAAGATCCAGAAAAAAAGCCGCATCAGTTGAAGGCGTCGCGTACTCAGTAGCTTCAGAAGAAGAGATGGACTCACCTCGATCAATCCAGAGTCAGGGTCAGCAGGCGGATGATGGCATCGATCCCCAAATATACGTCATGTTCAAAAAGATGATGACCAAGATGCTGGCAGAACAAGCTGAGGCCAGTACTGAGCAAATTCAGACTAAGCAGAAAGATAAGGGTCATGTCGTCAAGAATGTGAAGATCAGTAAAAAGCAGAATCGTCACGAGGAAATGTCTGATGAGTCAGAATCAGCAGATGATACTGACAAAGAGTATGAAAACAAGCAAGAATTCAAAAGGTCGACTCAGGGGCAGGGGTCGGCCTACAAATCCAAGAATCAGTCTGTTGACGACCCTACGCAGTCACAACTCAAAGATGTGATGAAAATAGTTAAGGATCTTCAAACTCGTGACAAGGGCAAAAGAGTCTTTACAAGTGAAGACTTCTATGATGGACTGGATGGGGATGATGATCTTGATAATCTCCCCAAGAAATTTATCAAGTTTGATGGTTCGGGTGACCCAAAAGCACATCTCGCCCTATTCTTCGCAGAATGTTCCAGGTTCAAGAGGAACAATCGTGCCTTATTTCTCTGCTTCCCTCGCAGCTTGGAGGGTATTGCGACAAAGTGGTATTCAGAGCATATCAACCCGATAGAGCTGAAAGAGTTCGATAAAGTGGTCAATTTATTTATTGAGCGCTTTCTATTCAATGCTGAAGCACTCCCGACTCTCAGTCATCTTTGCGGCCTCAAGCAGAAAGAAAACGAGAAGGCCCGAGATTTTATCCACCGATGGAGGTCAGCTTGCAATAAGATGAGAGACCCGATATCAGAAGGGCATGCATTGTCACTAATCTTGAATAATTTTTCACAACCCTTGAAAGGTCTCATTTCCACGGCACCGTCAAAAACCTTCATCGAACTGACAGAACGAGCCGAGTGGCTCGAGCTAAGCATGGAAAATGGAGTTTATGAAGGCTTCATCTTTATACAAGGTAACAATCAGAGTGAGCAGAAGAAGAAGGCTCACTTCACTCTTTCTGCCAATGATAGCAAAAGCAACAAGAAAAATCATGATCACTATTCAGAGAGATCCAAGGGCCAAAAAGGAAAGTTCTCCAACAATGATAGGCCTCTTCAATCTAGTCCTCAGCATAAAGAGAAAGATCAAGAAAAGCCAAAGCGCAAGGATTGGAGTACGGATCGAAAGTTCACCCCTCTGGACCAAACACTAGAGAGTGTTCTGGAATACATGCTTGCAAAAGATATGATCCGTTTACCTAAAGCAGCTGATCCCGCAACAATCATGGGTAGATTCAAAGAAAGATTTTGCAAATTTCATCGGGCAGTAGGGCATGACACTGAGAATTGTTTCGTCCTGAAAAATATCATTCAAGATTGCATCGACAAGAATATCCTTATTGAAGATGAGGAAAATACCAGTCGACCATCCTGAGCAAGTTTTCTAAAAATTGACAATGTCGAGACTATGTCACTTTCATCATTTTGTCATTTTGAAGCAACAATGTAGTCTCAGTTCTTCTATCAATTTGTTATTTCCTTCTTCAATGCATTAATAAATTTGTCAATCTTCCTTATGGCCTGGCGTCATCTTTTATATTCTTCATTTGCAAATGTTTAAATGTCTTCTTATAAGGGGTAACCTTTTTCAAAGTGCCTCTCTGATCAACCAAGAAGCTCATTGTCAGTTTTACCTCGTTATCCTCAGAGAATTCTCATCAAATATCAATTACTTATCCTTTCTTATTCCCCCATTACACTGAGGCATTACTTTGGAAATTGTCTTCAAAACATCCTGTATGCAGGCAGGATCAAACAAATCTCTCATTTTGCACGCATGTGCACCCATTTATATCATTTTACATACATTTGCATTCATTTGCATTTGCAGGCATTCATTCGCATTCATCTGCATTTGCATCAAGCTTCCTCGCTCAGGAGAAGGGGTTAATCCTGAAAACAGGCTTTGAAAAGCTAACTATGATGGTCCATTCAAATCATGAACCAAGAATTTTTATTTTCCAAATTCAAAACCCATAAGTTGAACCCTTCCTTCTTAAATTGTGATCCTTAGGTTAAATCCCTATGGAATTGATAGTTTGTAGGTCGAACCCCTGCAGAGTCAATGTGATTTGTAGGTTGAACGCCTGTCAAACCAATACGGCTCATAGGTTGAACCCCTTTCGAACCAATCTCGTTCTCAAAAATTTCGATCTGTAGGTTGAAGTCCTCCTGATCCAATATTCTTTACAGTCCTTAGGTCGAACTCCTTTTGGATTGGTATTTTTTAGATATATGATTTGTAGGTTGAAATCCTCCTGATCCACGTTCTTAGGCTGAATCCCTATTGAACCCATGTCGTTCCCAGTGAACCAATGTCGTTCTCAATTGAACCAATGTCGTTCTTAGGCTGAATCCCTATTGAACCCATGTCGTTCCCAGTGAACCAATGTCGTTCCCAGTGAACCAATGTCGTTCTTAGGCTAAATTCCTACAGAACCCATGTCGTTCCCAGTGAACTAATGTCGTTCTCAATTGAACCAATGTCGTTCTTAGGCTGAATTCCTACAGAACCCATGTCGTTCCCAGTGAACCAATGTCATTCTCAATTGAACCAATGTCGTTCTTAGGCTGAATCCCTATTGAACCCATGTCGTTCCCAGTGAACCAATGTCGTTCTTAGGCTGAATTCCTACAGAACCCATGTCGTTCCCAGTGAACCAATGTCGTTCTCAATTGAACCAATGTCGTTCTTAGGCTGAATCCCTATTGAACCCATGTCGTTCCCAGTGAACCAATGTCGTTCCCAGTGAACCAATGTCGTTCTTAGGCTGAATTCCTACAGAACCCATGTCGTTCTCAGTGAACCAATGTCGTTCTCAATTGAACCAATGTCGTTCTTAGGCTGAATCCCTATTGAACCCATGTCGTTCCCAGTGAACCAATGTCGTTCTTAGGCTGAATTCCTACAAAACCCATGTCGTTCCCAGTGAACCAATGCCGTTCTCAATTGAACCAATGTCGTTCTTAGGCTGAATTCCTACAGAACCCATGTCGTTCCCAGTGAACCAATGTCGTTCTCAATTGAACCAATGTCGTTCTTAGGCTGAATCCCTACAGAACCCATGTCGTTCCCAGTGAACCAATGTCGTTCTTAATTGAACCAATGTCGTTCTCAATTGAACCAATGTCGTTCTTAGGCTGAATACCTATCGAACTCATGTTGTTCCCAGTGAACCAATGTCATTCTCAATTGAACCAATGTCATTCTTAGGATGAATCCCTATAGAACCCATGTCGCTTCCAGTAGACCAAATCACAATTTTGATCTCCAGGTCATCCAATATCCTATTTCCAATTTCTGAGTCTCTCCTTTGGGGAAAGGAGAGAAGAATCTAGCCACGGATGTGTCATTTAGATCTCAAGTGATTTCTTTCACCAAGGATTTCAGGAATATTTTGCCAATTTGTCATGAAAAATAGTTGTTGATCTCAAAATCTTTACTGCATAAAATTGTACCTCAGAATACCTTTAGTATTACTTTCGAAAGGACAAAGCTTTTGTGAAAAAGGATTCAAAATTCAAAATCTTTCTATTGGCCAACCAAAAGGATGAAGAATAAATCCGCGATATGGCCAGCAAAGAAAATTCAATGTTATTGCAAAGCCAGAAGTGATTGATATTGATCACAGTCAATGGCATATTTTTAAAGACCATTCTTGGAAAATAAGCAGTCAAAATATCTTGGGTGATACAGAAAAATCCACTCAATCTCCATATCTCCTCAATCACCTAAGCTGCAATTAAATATCTGCAAAAGGGATCTCTCAACTGTCGTCAAGATGAAGGCGAATTAGACGAGTCGACCCCCGGGGCTAAAGAAGATTTGGATCATCTTCAAGATGACGGAGTTTGTGACGGATCCTTCCAGGGAAAGTTCAGATCACCGTCGAGATGAAGGCGAGTGTGATGAGCCTACTGACAAACCCTAAAAGATATTTAATTTCTGCTATCATCAAGAGATTCCCAACCAATGAGCTAATAACCGTCAATATAATCCCTGAGAGAGAAGAATGATCGGAACATCTCTGAGATGAAGGAGTTTGTGACGTACCCTTCCAAAAAAATAAAGAGAGAAAAAGCTAGGACATCTCCAAAATGAAGGATGATGTAATTCCCGAAAAATCCAAGAGAGCTCCAATTCTGTCAAAAAAAAGAGTGCAGAAAGATCATCATGAGAAAAGAATCCCAGGATATCAGACTGCCGAATCTATCATGAATTTTCTTTAATTTTGTGAAATTCTTTTATCAATATCCTTTCGCTAATAGCTCTCGCAATATCAAGAATACATTCTTTTCCGTCCATATCAATGAAATTGATAGCCTCCTTGAAGGAAAGTCAATTGCAAGTAATTTGAATTCGAATCTTGATTCTACGGAGTTAAGCCCAGTCGGAGGTAATACTTCAGGTAGAAAAGAGGGAATATTTTTCATATATATATCTGCTTATTATTCTTGAATTAACTACAATTTTTATCTTATTGGCAATCTTTTCAAGTTATCCCGACATGAAGTGAGAGCTTGATGTCTATTTTGATGTATCCAGGCGTTGTTGTTATCTCTTTTAGGATCGGATGACGGGAGTTGTCCAAGATCCTTCCCTTCTTGTTTTGATCTGAGTGCCTGGGCTCTCAGATTCGCACACTTCCCTGTGCTCCCCACTATCCCACCATAGACAGTTCCCGTTCAGGTTAAGGGTTAAACCTGAATTTTCCGCAAAAGGTCATCTGTCTTAAAAGCCATTCAGTCTTAGCAATGAGACGTCCAAGATCAATCCCTTTTCAAGCTTTAGGGAACCCAATTTCCTTCCTTTTGCAAAACCCCTATCAGATTCATTGTGCGGAAATCCGAAGGTTCCATCACGGTCTCTTCTTTCGAGGATTCCGTCCATTTTTTGCCCAATCAGGTTAAGGGTATAAACCTGAGCCTCCTTTGATGAGGTATTCCATTTTCTGCCCGGTCAGGATAAGGGTATAAACCTGAGCCTCCTTTGATGAGGTATTCCATTTTCTGCCCGATCAAGATAAGGGTATAAACCTGAGCCTCCTTTGATGAGGTATTCCATTTTCTGCCCGATCAGGCTAAGGGTATAAACCTGAGCCTCCTTTGATGAGGTATTTCCTTTTCTGCCCGATCAGGTTAAGGGTATAAACCTGAGCCTCCTTTGATGAGGTATTTCATTTTCTGCCCGATCAGGTTAAGGGTACAAACCAGAGCCTCCTTTGATGAGGTATTCCATTTTCATTTCCCGGTCAGGTTAAGGGTCAAACCTGAGCTTCGTTTCTACACGAGTTATTTTCTGTCCCATCCAGGTTAAGGGCAAAACCTGAATCTCACTTCTTTTGAAATAAAATTCTCCATTTCATATCTACCATCATCATTTGAATTAATCCTTTCATACCCAGTCAGATTCATCTAACTGGGGCATTTTTATAGTCCAAATTTGGTGTGTTTTCTTTGCCACTAAGCTCGGCTTTCAACCGGCTTAGCAGCAAAGAGGGGCATCTGTAAACACCCCAAATTTTCACCCTCATCCAGTGTTTGTCCATTTCATAAGTCACTACAGATCATTGCATGTCATTGTATGTATTCTGCATAGCATTGCATGTCATTGCATATCATTGCATATCATTGCATCTCATTTTCGAGATCCAACACTCCTATTTCAAAACATTCAATCCAGATTTGAATTTTAAAGCTTTTATTCCAAAATCAATTTCAAAACCTGGGTTTTTATTCAATACTCTGTCATTTTCCAACCCCAGGACTTTATATTTCGAAATATTTTCTCAAGGAAACAATCTGGATTCATTTCAAATTCAAATTTTAATCGATTTCAATTCACAGATGAGACCCATTGAGGTGGTGTCGCTTCTGAATTCTTCTATTCATCAAATTTCTCAAAATTTTGAAAGTTTCAGTCCGATCAGGACTCTGTCTCAGAGACCTGATCCGGTCAGGAGTCTGTTTTACTTCCATTTTTAATCTTTTTCGTTTGTTTTCGAAATTTAGGTCATTTTACAGAGTCCAGTTAGTTCAGGATTCTATTTTAGAGTTCGGTCGAGTTAGGAGTCTAACCCTGACTGTGTTTTCTGACTTATTTCATCATTTCTTGATAAAATCTTTTGAAAATTCTTTCATTTAGCTTTTAAAATCTAAAAACTCAGAGTCCTAAGGGTTCAGGACTCTAACCCGGAGTTCCAGTTCGCTTGAGACCCTATTTTCAAAGATCTTGAATTTCAAATGTCAATTTTAACCCTTTTTTAAAGCCATTTTCAGTGTTTATTTCAAAAATGTTCAAAATTCGATGTGGGCCCACTCAGTTGGCACTATATCCAGAGGAATTCTAACTCAGTTAGGACCTTATGCCATTTCAAAAATCCTAATTTTAAGTTTACTTTTGAAAATCTTTTGAAAACTCCTTCAATTTCAAGTTTTAAAATCACTTTTTGAAAAACTCAAGTAGGGCCCACTCGGGGTGGCGCCATATTCGAGTAAGTCAGGGCTAGACTAGGGTTAGTTGATGTCTTGGTTAGTGTTAGAGGTTTAGAAGAGTCAAAACCATTTTGAAAACTCATTTTGAAAATTAGTTTTTAAAACTAGTGTTTTTAAATGTTTTTAAAGGTGTTTTAAAAACCCAAATGTGAAAGATGCCAAGTGGCATCACATTTGGGGGTTTTCTAGGTTTAGTTAGGGGCTAATTAGGGATTAATTAGAGTCCCACCTAGGTTAGAAAACCACAAAAAATCGTTGCCTTTAGTGGATTTATTAGAAAGAGTCCTAAAAAATGAAAAACCTCTTAATTAACCCTAATTAAGTGACTTTTTGAAAAACTATAAAAAGGGACCTAAGGGGGGCCAAAAGGAGGGCTCTTTTCTCTCAAATTTTCGTGGCCTCTCTCTCCTCTCCAGCACCTCCACCTTCCTCCATTGCAGCTGCAAGCACCAAGGTAATATTTTTAATATTTTTTAGTTTTATTTAATACTTTTTCATGTTTTAAATCAATTTTAGCCATTGGTGTCATCCCCTTCATGGATTAAACCATAGATTCAACCTCAAGAACCATCAAGAATCAGCAAGAACGATCCAAGAAGGTGATCTAACCCTGTTTTGGGTGATTTACAGGGATTTTAATCCATTAGAATTGATTTTAATATGGTTCTTTACATTATTAACCAATAAAATATATGATTTACCCTTTTTAATGGGTTAAATCTATGTTTTAAAGGTGATATCAAATTCCAGCCATTGATTCCCTGTTTTTAATTTATTTTCATGGTTTATTCATGTTTGTTTTACGTTCTATAGCATAGAAATAAGTTTTATTTACTGTTTTATGGTTTATTTTATTTATTTACATTAGTTAATGCATGGTCTTTCAAGTTTCTTAAATTTCTGTGTGTTTTAGGTTTAGACCAGTAAAGATAATGTTATTTCGGATTTAAGTTCTCATTGTTTATTCCTGATTTTTTTATATGTGATGCATGCATGAGTTATTGAGTTACTGTAGAAAAATCAGAGGTTTTGGATCTCGGAAACCCTGTCAAAAAAATCAGACATCAAATCGGGTTTTTAAAGCTTTAAAATCGTGGTTAAAATCAAGAAGGTAACTTGCTGTGATGATATTTCTCTCATCTTATATTCGATTTTAGATATGTAAAGTGCTATGGATTCACATTGAGTAGATCTGTCTTCTGTGAAATTTTCGGATTTTTTTATCACTGTTTAGTATTTTTCCCCTTTTAGGGAATCTGTTTTTAAATTTAAAACTCGTTACGGTTTACCAAAACCCTAATCAGACTTGTGTTAGTCATAAATCCAAAACCACAGATCCGATTTTAGATCTGTAAAAAGTGAGTATTATTATTTTTATGTCTACTGTTCACCACTAAAATTTCAGAAATTTTTGTTTAGGATTGCTATCTATTACTGTATTTTCAATCTGTAATAGCTGTTTTAATCCCTGTTAAAAGTGATATATTTTAGCTCAGATTTCCGGAAGGGTTTCTCCCTAACCGGAGATGATTTTTCCGATCTGTAAATTGGGAAATCTCTGTTTTTCTTCCTAGTTAGTCTCTGTAAAATTTCATAAATTTACATGGAGATTTGACCCCTGATTCAGGTCTTGGATTGAGACTGGTTGGTGAATTAGGTCAAAAATAGCATATTTTTAGGGTTTAATGCAATTTTCGGATTAATTTAATGTCAAAAAATTATTTTTATAATTCCAATTCGACATTAGGGTTATAAAAAGTGCAGGTACCAATTTTTATGGATTTTGGAATCCATTTGATGGCTGAATTAAGCAAATTGCAAAACCGGGTTCCTGAAAGATCAAAAAACACTGCTAAAATCACAGTTTTTGTGATATTGTTGGATTTTCGTGCATAAGCATATATTTTTAGGGTTTAATCATGTTCATAATCATATTAGGATGCTTTAGGTTTATATTTGTGCTCATTTGATTTCATTTAGTGCATAAAACCTAAGTTTTTACCAAAATATCTTTCTAAAAACCCTGATTTCAAGGCCATAGTCTTGCTATCGGGGGCAATTTGGTCATTTGACCTAAATTTCGAAATCCCTAACCCTAATTTCATATTTTTAATCATGTCATAGCATATTTGGTTTGGGTTTATTCCATTCAAATTTCAAAATTTGCATTTTATCAAAATATCTTTCTAAAAACCCTAATTTCAAGGCCATAGTCTTGTTATTAGGGGTATTTTGGTCATTTTGACCCCAATTTCGAAATTCCATATCTTCTCTTTCATATTTATTCAATTTTATTTCATACTTTATCATTTTTATTTAAGGGAATCAAGGAAGAGGCTTATATCTAGCAAAATCCAACAATTTCCTGATATTGTTGGATAAATCTAGAAAAGCCAACATATATTCATTAACCAAGTTTTCTAGTTTTGCAGGTACATTGAAGACTTTATTTTTCATGTATTTAAATTTCAATACTGATGTAATTTGTAATTAAACTTTGGAATAAGAATTTACGTTTCCTGTTTAGCTTAGGTTGCATTGCATATAGTTTATTTTCTTTTGTAATGTTAATGTGTGCTGGATGATGATTCATGCATATTCAAACTCACTATGGTCTACACGAATGACACATGCACTAGATTCTATGAAGTTTATAAACTTGGTGGAATTCGTATTTATGGCCATAGTCAGAATATGAATGATACTCAGATTTATGATCTTCACATTAGCCACAGTCAGCCTACACTCTTAGGCTAACTTCAAAATGCACTGCATTTCTCAAAAATACAAAAAGTATTTCTCAATTCCTCAAATCCATATTCATTCATTTCATGCATTTGCCAATTCCAATTCAAATTTCAATTCAAAGAAGTTCATTTTCTCAAAATCTCCTAAGTCTTATAGCAAAATCGATTTTCCCAAAGACATTGAATTTCAAAGGATATTTCAAGTATTTCCCAAGTTCCAAATTCAAATTTTCTAAGTTAGAATTTCAATTTCAAAGTTTAAATTCAGAGAAACCAAGTCTCTCAGAATCGATTTTCACCAAATGTCAAGGATTCCTCAAAATCGATTTTTATTTCTTTCAGAAGTATATTTGAAATCCCAATTCACGATTTTCCAAGATTTACATTTTATATCATTCAAAGCAAACATCATGTTTTCAAATGTGCATTTTTCTGAAAATTCATAGCACATGCCTGATTCTTTGTGCATTTAGAAATTAGAATATGATTTAGACAAGTTGAATAGAGTAGAGCATAAGATTGATCCTTGGTTCAATTACCCCTGTTAAAGGTGGCAGGAACGGTTGAACCTCGTACCGACAGGCGAGTCCCATTCTACGGAATTTTCCCGCATTTTAAAAAGGAGGCGAGTTATTTTCAAAATCTTTTTCAAAGGTCAGTTTGATCGCAAAAGTTAAAAATTTTGTGATGATAACAAAAATGCAAGATCCTGAAGGTTCTGTTACATATGACTCTAAAGAAGAAAAAATCTTCATCTTGAGGTAGCCAATATCTTCATTTGAACTTTAGGAAAGCATGGCTCATCAAGCTTTTTCTTCAAGGAGTATGATTGCACCATAGTTGTACTCGAACAGGAAGTCTCCATCCTTATTGGGTGAGATATCCTTGCATCAAATACTCGTTAGATTTAAGGCAAAACATATTCAGTCATAATATAACATTATTTCAAGAGAACATATTATCATGTCATACAAAATCAAATAAGACAGTGTATCATATTATGTGACATCAAAAACCGAGTTTCTCAACATGGTTTGGTAGGACCATATTGAGGAGAATTATTCATGCTCACATAGACTTAGGCCTAATACAACACTCCTCAATTTAGGAATTGTATGAAAACAATGTTTGCTTCTTCAAATATTTCAAAATTCTATCTCTTTAGGACTTAGAGCCTTCTGTTTGATTGCATGTGCTCATGTTTTTCAAAAATCACCCCACCTATATTGTCCCGGTCTTCACGTTGCTGGGCTCTCTTCCAGAACCATAATTCGGGACAGAGCCTCACAACTGGGCCACCTATTTGGGTGAAAACTCCCTTGCCACGTACCAAGGGCCATAGTCTAACGTATATCGGCAGGTGCTCAAGGATGTTGGAAAACTTGAACCTAAAACCGGAGAAATTGATTTTATGCCATGTACATCGAGCTTTGGCTTGAGTATATAGGCATAACTGGATTGGATACAGTTGATCTGAACCTTAGAGTTAGGATTAAGGTCCTACAGCCATTTCAAAATTTGTGCATCTAGAGTCAGCTTTTAGGGAATGCTGTATGTGCATACTTGTTTGTGCAGAATGTGATTGAATATGTTATAGTCATATTTTCTAAAAATACTGGACGATTTTTCAAAATTCCCCAGTCCATGTCCATGTACTGTCCATGTTTTAAATCCTGGACGATTTTCAAAACACTTCATTTTATAAAGTACTTCCTTATATTTCATTAAACCTTGGACAATTTTCATAAAATTCCTCCATTTTCTTCAAAACTTCAGGTGATTTCCCATCTTTCCTGTCTTCTGGATCTCAAATTTCCTGCTTTATTATTATCCTGCCTGCATTTTTCTCAAAATTCCTGTATTTTTCTCAAAATTTATGTATTTTTCTCAAATCTTATTCCAATTTCCATGTCTTCCAGTCCGATGGCATCCAGTTAACTTGATTTAGTCTTCCCTGAGGGTCACATCTCCTACGAGGTGCGACAACGTCTTCCCGAACATCGAGTCCTCAGCACCGGATCCTTCTTTCCCCGGTGGTATTATTCATGGTTCAAGAACTTCTCTCGTATGTTTCCGGACCATCTGGACGAGTGTGGATTGGAACTGGCGTCCGCAGTGGGAAAGCAGACAGTCAACGACAACTTGATCCATGCACTAGTAGAGCGGTGGAATCCGAGCACTTCTACCTTCTGGTTCCCGTGGGGCGAGATGACAATACTGATGGATGAATTTTCAGAGATTATGGGATTGCCCGAGTCAGCCGGTCAGCCTGGAGATCCATTGGAGAAACAATTTTTGATTAATGTTAAGGGTCTGGACCCTAAGGATGCTTTAGCTCGCATGACAGGACGCAAGTCTTGGCCATTGATAGAGGAGGATGGAAACAAATATGTGGATCTGCTCAAAATCTACAGACAGTATGGGACATTTGTGGAAGTCAGCTCGTTGTCCAGGACAGCTCGAGAGAGAATTCAACATGCGATGGTTCTGTGCACGGCGGGATTGGATTTCTTTCCCGACGGACGAAATTACATGGATATCAGAATAGTTCAGCTTCTAAGGAGATGGGGAAGTCGACAGACCAGCCGCCTCTCAATAGCCATGGCCGCACTCGCCTTTCTATACCGAGGGTTGACTCGTTTCGCACTCGGAGAGTCGATCCTAGTCGAAGGATGCACCTATGCCTTGCAGTCTTGGTTCCTCCGGCATGTGCCAGTCCGAGCCAGTTCCTTCAGATACAATGGTGAAAAGCTTCTTCCAGTTGCGCGATACCGGTTCTTGATCGACAACCTACAGGAGGAAGAGGTCGTATGGGACTACTTTGATCGCTAGGAATCACCTCCCAGATATACTTATGCCTACGGCAAGCGATTCAGGCTACTGGGCCGATTTTTCTACGCATACTATCATCCAGAGCGGTGTGTCAAGCAGTTCTCTCAGAGGCAGAAGCGCGTAGAGATTCGTCCACTAGCCGGGGTTCTGCCAGAATTCGATCTCACATCAGATCAGTGGTCCGGAGCATACCATTCTGCCAGACATGGCTGAGATTCCTTTGTCAATCTTACTATTTTTCCTGGTCCTCGTGTGTCTTCTGATTTTCCAGAGTGGTGGAAAATTGTCTGTCCCCCTCCCTTCTGTCAAGTGTATTATTAAAATCATATTTTCAATAAAGTTCCTTTAATCTTCATTTCACTTTGGTTTGACGACCTCGCCTAGGTAACAAGGCATATTCTCAGTTGTTTATTTTGCAAAGAATAGCAGCGCAATTGTCGTAAACTCCAGCGACGACTCAATCCCTAGTAATGGGATATTATTTCAATTGTCTACCAAAATTCTCAACAAATATTTTTTCTCCAAACCAAATTTCCTTCAGAAGCCTAACCATCAGTTCTGCCCTGCAGAGAGCATCAGTAATATCCAAGAGAACATTTGCGATACCCGATGGTTGATACAAGATCCAGAAAGAAAGCCCATTTTACCTACTCTGCCAGTAACAACAAGAATCAGAACAAAGGAAATGGAAAAAATCATAGTTATGCTTCAGAAGGGTCAAATCCCAACAAAAGTGATCAGAAAGGCAAGTCGATTATTCAATATGATAAGCAGCCACAGCAAACCCTCGAACAAAGATCAAGGCCACAAGAAAAGCCGAAGCGGGAAGGATGGAGTTATAACCGCAAGTTTACTCCTCTAGACCTGTCCCTCGAGACAGTATTAGAATATATGCTCGGCAGTGATATGATTAAGCTTCCAAGGGTAGCTGACCCGCCAGTGGTTATGGGAAAAATGAAGGACAGATTCTGCAAGTTCCACCGAACTGTGGGACATGATACCGAGAACTGTTTCGTTCTCAAAAACATCATACAAGATTATATTGACAAAAATCTGTTAGTAGAAGGGACTGAAGATGAGAAAATGGAGATTTTAAAACAGCCTTTCTTGCAGCACTCAACAGCAATGATATCTGATCATCCCTTTCAGCCACAAGATCATATCCGACCATGCCCTAGCAGTGATATCAAGGTGCAGCATCAGGTATTAGTGTTGTATAAGGCCCAGTCCGGTTCTCAAAAGATGGACCTCGTTTCAGCATTCAGTAAGCTGAAAGTTTCGAGAGAACCCGCTGGAGTATCTACAGAGGTAGCCAAAAGAATGCCATGGTTACCCAAGAGCCTTGTCAAATCTACTTCGGAAAAAGGAAGAAAACCAGAAGAAAAGGTCGACACGGTGCAAAGACCAATCACTGCCCTCTCTAATATCCCTATCCTTGAGTTGGCACGTGCCTCTCCTAAGCATCAGCAAGTCCTGGACGATTTACTGCGAAAGATCAAGGTCAAGCCAGACACCACACCTGAAGACATGGCTCAGATCGTTAATCAGGCCATGACCAATGCTCCCATAACCTTCTCAGATGAGGATCTGCCAAAACCTCACGCATTTCATAACAATGCCTTGTACATTGTGGTGCGAACCCGGGGAATGACTGTACTTCACGTGCTTGTAGATGGAGGCAGTAGTCTCAACATTTGTCCTGAAATGACTGCCAAGGCTCTGGGTATAAAAGAAGAAGAGTATACACCGGATCCGATCACCATTTATGGGTTTGATAATCATGGACAGACAGCAAAGGGAAAGATCTTCTTGGAAATATTTATCAACTACTCTGTTCATACAATGCTTTTCCATGTCGTTAACGTGCCGCCAACGTATAATCTTCTACTGGGAAGAACATGGATTCATAATGCCAACGCCGTGCCATCCACTCTGCATCAGTGCATCAAGTGGTCTAAAGGTGGCATGATAACTACTGTTTTGGGGGAAGATCCTAAAGAGAGGCTACCTCAGCCTATGATCCCTAGGCCAACTTATACTTCTGATATCCCTAGCATTAGGGAAAGTGAAGAAATTGTTCTCAGTGAAAGCCTTGAAATGCTAAAGTTAGGAGCAACATCAGAGACAAATCACACAGCAACGATGGTCCAATGGCAAGGACCACATTTCTTTAAGATTGGGGGTTGTCTCGATTACAGTACTTTCAAGGACCATCCTCTTTTCCCGCAGTTTGTTAGGACCAAGAAAGGATTTGACCTGTTACTGAAGCATGGTTATCAGCCTTTCAAAGGATTGGGCAAGAACGGAGATGGCCGGCTAGAGCCAGTGATCCCTGACCATCATCCGCGCAGGGCAGGACTAGGATTCATGGGCAAAAGATCCCACAAAAATACTGTCTTCATTAAAGGGATCCATTAAAAATTTTCTACCATCTGTCTTTTCTATTTCATTCATTTGATTTTTGCAGTTTGTAGGGACAATGTCCCATTTCAGTTCATTTTAAATGTCCTTATTTCATTTCAAGTCTTTAATAAAGTTATCAATTTTCTCGTCTATCTGGATGTCATCTTTCTCTTATTCCTCTGCAATTTGTCTTCAAAATTCATTTGTTCTTATCTTTTTTATTCCCATGCAATTTATGTCATAGTAAAGGAGCTTTCTCTAAAAGCTATTCCTTTTCAAAATTTCAGAATGTCTTCTCAACCGATAAAAAGGTTAGTCATTAATCCTTCAATCCTATCGAAACCGGCAAAGATATATCGGGTCCGAGCAAGAGCAGGGGACAGTAAGGTCACAAAGCAGTCAGAAGAAATGGCAGAATTCGATTCGTCGCTTCCAGAGTTGCCAGAATTTGCAGCGATTCAGAAACAAGATGAACCATCGACCCTAGTCCAGGATCCGACTGAGGACATCAATATTGGTTCAGAAGATAGTCCGAAAATTCTCAAGATCGACACCAGCCTAAGTACAGATGAGAAGGAAAGGCTCATTGACTTTCTCAAGCAGCACCAAGAAGTATTCACATGGACTTATGAAGATATGCCCGGTTTAGATCCTAAATGGGTGGAACATCGACTCGTTCTGAAGCCTGATGCGAAACCTGTTAAACAGAAGTTAAGGAAAATGGATCCTCGAATCGAGCAACAGGTCAAGGAAGGACTTGAGGACTTGCTTAAAGCAGGATTCATTCGAGCAATAGATTATCCAGACTGGTTGGCGAATATCGTTGCAGTTCCCAAGAAAAATGGCAAAGTGCGAATTTGTATCGACTTTCGCGATCTCAATAAAGCTACTCCGAAGGATGACTATCCCCTCCCAAATATTGACCTCCTAGTTGATAGCACGGCTGGGCATGCCATGTTTTCCTTCATGGATGGATACTCCGGATATAATCAGATCAAGTTAGCCGCTCGTGACCAATCCAAAACATCCTTCACTACGCCATGGGGCACTTTCTGTTATACAGTCATGCCGTTTGGGCTAAAAAATGCTAGGGCAACCTATCAGCGTGCAATGGCTGCCATTTTCCATGATCAGATGCACAAGACCATGGATGCATACGTTGATGACATCTTGGTCAAATCCAAGGAGGAAGAAGACCATATCGATGCCTTAAGTCAAGTCTTCAAGCGGCTTATTCTTTATAAGCTAAGACTCAACCCTCAGAAGTGTGTCTTCGGAGTTGAATCAGGCAAATTGCTAGGCTTCTTGGTCAGCAAAAAGGGGATAGAAATGGATCCCGCTAAAGCGAAGGCCATCATTGACATGCCACCTCCAACTACTCTTAAGGAATTGCGTAGTCTTCAGAGACGTATGCAATCAATTCGGAGATTCATATCCAACCTTGCCATGAGATGTGAACCTTTCAATCATCTACTCAGAAAAGGAGTGAAATTTGAATGGGGACCAGAGTGTCAGCAATCGTTTGAGCGTATCAAGAAATATCTTCTTAATCCGCCCGTTCTAAAGCCACCAGAATTGGGAAAGCCTCTCTTGCTATACGTTTCAGTTAACCAAGCCGCTTGTGGCGGATTCTTGGCACAATATGAAGAAGGCAGTTTGGTTGAACATGCCATTTACTATGTAAGCAAGACTTTCATTGACTACGAGAAGAAATATTCTCAAATAGAGAAGACATGCCTAGCACTGGTATGGATGTGTCAGAAGCTGAGACATTACTTGTTAGCATCAGAAGTCAAGATTCTCTCAAAACTTAATCCTCTCAAGTATATTCTCGAACAACCATTTCTTAGTGGACGGATTGCTAAGTGGCAAGTCCTGTTAATGCAGTATGATCTGGGGTATGTTTCTCAGCAATCTATCAAAGGTCAAGCAATTGCAGACCAATTGGCAGATTTTCCTTTAGCAGAAGATGTTAGAATCGAGGATAGCTTTCCCGATGAGCGGATCTGTAATGTTCAACAATCCCCAGTTTGGAATCTGTTTTTCGACGGATCCAAGAACATGGCCGGCATAGGAGTCGAAATCTTGCTGATCACACCAGAGAAAGAGATGATCCCCTTTTCTCTGAAACTGGATTTTCAATGTACCCATAATATGGCTGAGTATGAAGCTTTAATACAAGGTATGAGAATTTTGCAAGACTTCAATGTTCAGAGGGTACACGCTTTCGACGATTCATTGCTCGTCGTCAGCCAAGTCAAAGCTGAATGGCAGGTAAAAGATCAGAAGTTGCTCCCTTACCAAAAGATCGTTTTATCCCTTATCAACAATTTCGATGAATTTCAGCTTTTCCATATCAAAAGAGAGTTTAATCAAATACCTGATGGTTTGGCCAGCCTGGGCTCCATTATGTCTTTCAGAAATGGAGAATCCTGTCGCTCCTTTGAAATCGGTAGACTTGACCAACTTGCCTTCGTTCCGGTAATGCAAGTCAACCAGGCGGAACAGAAAAAGAAGCCTTGGTATCAAGATATCAAAAACTTTATTGAAACTGGTGAGCTTCCACCAGAACTATCAAAGAAGGAGCAAAAAGCAATTCAGCATATGTCCGCTCGCTATTTTATCCTTGCCAATGTTCTTTATCGTTGTGGGTTCAGTTCTGAGTATTCCAGGTGCTTAGACGAAGAAGAAGCTAAAGAAATCATACGAGAAGCGCATGAAGGTATTTGCGGTGGTCATGTCGGCTACCAAACCCTTGTTAAACAAATCATTCGGGCAGGATACTATTGGAGAACCATGCAGCAAGACTGCTATCGTTTTGTGAAGAAGTGCATTCAGTGTCAGATACACGCACCTTCCATTCATGCGCCAGCCACGTACTTTCAATCAGTCATGTCTCCATGGCCATTTTCTATGTGGGCCTTCGACGTCGTAGGACCCTCTCTCCTTCAGCTTCTAATGGTCATAAATATTTCCTTGCCGCAACAGAGTATTTCACCAAATGGGTTGAAGCCGTCACTCTGCGTACAGTGGAAGGTCGACATGTAGTCTCGTTCATTCATAAGAACATTCTTTGTCATTTCGGTATACCACACGACATCGTGTCAGATAATGGTACTCATTTCAAGAATGAGAGAATGCAGATCTTTTGTTTAAAATTCAGAATTCATCATCATTTTTCAGCTCCTTATTATCCACAAGAAAATGGTCAGGCAGAAGCAACCAACAAAAGTTTGATTCGCATCTTGGAAAGAACCGTTGAGACGGGTCGTGATTGGCACGAGAAAATTCATGATGCACTTTGGGCATATCAAACTACCATTCGAACCCCAACCAATGCGACTCCTTCAGAACTTGTTTATGGGACTGAGGTGGTGTTACCTCTTCATGTTCAGAAACCCGCCCTTAAGTTCGCATCTCTTTTAGAGCTACCACTCGATCAGTATCAGCAACAGAGATTGGTACAGTTAGATTTACTCGATGAAAAAAGACTCAAAGCAGCAGAACACGCTCAGTCTTATTGTCAGAGGATAGCAAGGCAATATGCCAAGTGAGTCATCGAAAGGAGATTCCAAGTTAATGACTTGGTCCTTAGATCAACGGCTCATCTCAAGCATCGTCCACGTGGCAAATGGTCACCAAACTGGGAAGGTCCCTACATGGTGAAAGAAGCGTTGCCCCGTAATTCATATCGTCTGATTAATGCAGACGGGGTAGAACTATCCCACCCCATTAATGCTCGACATCTGAAGAAATTCTATACCTAGAAAATCTCCATTCTATCTTTTGTATTCTTCAAAAATTCCCCTCAATAAATGATCAATTATTCTTTGGTCAAGATATCTCTCTTCCCCAGAATATACTGGGGCATTCTTGTTAAAGTTGCCTTTTATCCAAAACAATTTGTGTGCAGGCAGGATCTAATAAATCTCTCATTTTGCACGCATGTGCACTCAGTTGCATCCATTTGCATTTGCACGCATTCATCTGCATCAATTTGCATTGAATTTCCCATTCAGGATAAGGAATAAATCCTGAGACCCTGGCAAGTCGTCCAAGTCATCGCCAATTGATGACCCTTCAAAACCCAGTGCTCGTACTGGTAATCTTTAAAACCCAGTGCTCGTACTAATAATCTTTTAAAAACCCAGTGCTCGTACCGGTAATCTTTTAAAATTCAGTGCTCGTACTGATAACCTTTTAAAATCCAGTGCTCGTACTGGTAACCTTTTAAAGTCCAGTGCTCGTACTGGTATCCTTTAAAAATCCAGTGCTCGTACTGGTAATCTTTTAAAATTCAGTGCTCGTACTGATAACTTTTTAAAATCCAGTGCTCGTACTGGTAGCCTTTTAAAGTCCAGTGCTCGTACTGGTATCCTTTAAAAATCCAGTGCTCGTACTGGAATCTTTTAAAATACAGTGTTCGTATTGGTACTTTGTCAAAGTTCGGTCTTCATACTGGTCGCAACATAACTCTCACATTGAGATTCAGGCTCAATCCTTAGACCTGCGAACCAAACAATCTGTATCAGACCCTTGGGTCATTCCATTCTGTTAATCTGACATTCGGGTTGCCGATTTTGTTAAGACCTCTAGTCATTCGTATTATCAAGCAGTTCTTTGAGTTATCAAAAGCTATCAAAATCAATCGTCAAGTATTTCTCTTGCGAGGGACCCATTTTCCAGGGAGAGTTCGAGGGAGCTCGTTTCTTTTCGCATGTCTTTATTGTTCGTTCGTTGAACCCCTTTTTCTAGGGAGAGTTTGAAGGGACTCGTGATTCACGAACAGTTTGCAAAATAATCTTTATTGTCACACAAGGAATCCTTTTTCTAGGGAGAGTTTCGACGAAAGCTCGTCCTCCTTGTAACCCTAAATGTCTTTTGTTAGGCCACCCCCGTCATCGAGGACCCTTTTTCCAGGGAGAGTGTGATGGACTCGTTCCTCTATGATATCCTTTCAATCTCTGTTAGCGGCCCCCTTTCCATAAGAGAAGCCTAGAAATAGGGAGTTTTGACGAAAACTCTATTTCTCTTCGAAAGTTCGTTTTGCAAACACCTCCTCTTCAGGGAAGAGAGGAGCATCTTTTGTTACCCGTTCAGGTAAGGGTCAAGCCTGAGTCTCTCCTTTGGGGAAAGGAGAGGAGAATCTAGCCACAGATATGTCATATAGATCTCAAATGATTTTCTTCACCAAGGATTCCAAGAATATTTTGCCAATTTGCCATAAAAAATAGTTGTTGATTTCAAAATCCTTATCGCATAAAATTGTACCTCAGAATACCTTCAGTATTACTTTCGAAGTGACAAAGCTTTTGCGAAAAAGGATTCAAAATTCAAAATCTTTCTATTGGCCAACCAAAAGGATGAAGAATAAATCCGCGATATGGCCAACAAAGAGAATTCAATGTTGTTGCAAAGCCATGAGTGATTGATATTGATCGCAGTCAATTGCACATTTTTAAAGACCGTTCTTGAAAAATAAAGCAGTCGAAATATCCTGAGTGATACAGAAAAATCCATACCATCTCTACATCTCCTCCATCACCTAAGCTGCAATTGAATATCTGCAAAAGGGATCTCTCAACTGTCGTCAAGATGAAGGCGAATTAGACGAGTCGACCCCCGGGGCCAAAGAAGATTTGGATCATCTCCAAGATGACGGAGTTTGTGACGGATCCTTCCAGAGAAAGTCCAGATCACCGTCGAGATGAAGGCGAGTGTGATGGATCTACCGACAAACCCTAAAAGCTATTTAATTTCCGCTATCATCAAGAGACTTCCAACCAAAGAGTTAATAACCGTCAATATAATCTCTGAGAGAGAAGAAGGATCGGAACATCTCTGAGATGAAGGAGTTTGTGACGTACCCTTCCAAAAAAAAAAAAAGAGAGAGACAAGTCAGGACATCTCCAAAATGAAGGATGATGTAATTCCCAAAAAATCCAAGAGAGCTCCAATTCTGTCAAAAAGAGAGTGCAGAAAGATCATCATGAGAAGAGAATCCCAGGATATCAGACTGTCAAATCTATCAAGAATCTTCTTTAATTTTGCGAAATTCTTTTATCAATATTCTTTCACCAATAGCTCTTGTAATATCAAGAATGTATTCTTTTTCGCCCATATCAAGAAAATTAATAGCTTCCTTGAGAGAAAGTCAATGGCAATGATATTCGAATTCGAATCTTGATTCTACGGAGTTAAGTCCAGTCAGAGGTAATACTTCAGGTAGACAAGAGAGAATATTATTCATATATATATGTGCTTATCATTCTTGAATCAATTATAATATATATTTTTTTTTATCTTATTGGCAATCTTTTAAGTTATCCTCACATGAAGTGAGAACTTGATGTTTATTTTGATGTATCCAGGCGTTGTTGTTATCCCTTTTAGGATCGGATGATGGGAGTTGTCCAAGATCCTTCTCTTCTTGTTTGGATCTGAGTGCCTGGGCTCTCAGATTTGCACACTTCCCTGTGCTCCCCACTGTCCTACCATAGATAGTTCCCGTTCAGGTTAAGGGTTAAACCTGAATTTTCTGCAAAAGGTCATCTGTCTTAAAAGCCATTCAGTCTTAGCAATGAGACATCCAAGATCAATCCCTTTTCAAGCTTTAAGGAACCCCCTTTCTTCCTTTTGCAAACCCCTCTCGGATTTATTGTGCAGAATTCGAAGATCCCATCATGGTTTCTTCATTTGAGGATTCCGTATATCGTCCCCTTTCAGGTTAAGGGTTAAGCCTGAGCCTCATTTTTCCACGAGGTATCGTCCTCTTTCAGGTTAAGGGTTAAGCCTGAGCCACGTTTTTCCACGAGGTATCGTCCCCTTTCAGGTCAAGGGGTTAAACCTGAGCCTCATTCTGATGAGGTATTTCATTTATCATTCCCTTTCAGGTTAAGGGTTAAGCCTGAGCTTCGTTCCATACGAGGTATTTCCTGTCCCATCCAGGTTAAGGGCAAAACCTGAATCTCACTACTTTTCGAAGTAAAATTTTCTCCTTATTCTTCATTTCATATCTATCATCATCATTTGAACTAATTCTTTCATACCCAGTCAGATTCATCTAACTGGGGCATTTTTATAGTCCAAATTTGGTGTGTTTTCTTTGCCACTAAGCTCGGCTTTCAACCGGCTTAGCAGCAAAGAGGGGCATCTGTAAACACCCCAAATTTTTACCTTCATCTAGTGTTTGTCCATTTCATAAGTCATTACAGATCATTGCATGTCATTGCACGTATTCTGCATAGCATTGTATGACATCCCATCTCATTTTCGAGATCCAACACTCCTGTTTTCAAAACATTCAATCCAGATTTGAATTTTAAAGCTTTATTTCAAAATCAATTTCAAAACCTGGGTTTTTATTCAATAATCTGTCATTTTTCAACCCCAGGACGTTATATTTCGAAATATTTTCTCAAGGAAACAATCTGGATTCATTTCAAATTCAAATTTTAATCGATTTCAATTCACAGATGAGACCCATTGAGGTGGTATCGCTTCTGAATTCCTCTATTCATCAAATTTCTCAAATTTTTGAAAGTTTCAGTTCGATCAGGACTCTGTCTCAGAGTCCTAATCCAGTCAGGAGTCTGTTTTTAAGTCTGTTTTACTTCCATTTTCAGTCTTTTCGATTATTTTCAAAATTTAGGTCATTTTACAGAGTCCAGTTAGTTCAGGACTCTATTTTAGAGTTCGGTCGAGTTAGGAGTCTAACCCTGACTGTGTTTTCTAACTTATTTCATCATTTCTTGATAAAATCTTTTGAAAATTCTTTCATTTGGCTTTTAAAATCTAAAATCTCAGAGTCCTAAGAGTTCAGGACTCTAACCCGGAGTTCCAGTTCGCTTGAGACCCTATTTTCAAAGATCTTGAATTTCAAATGTCAATTTTAACCCTTTTTCAAAGCCATTTTCAGTGTTTATTTCAAAAATGTTCAAAATTCGATGTGGGCCCGCTCAGTTGGCACTATATCCAGAGGAATTCTAACTCAGTTAGAACCTTATGCCATTTCAAAAATCCTAACTTTAAGATTACTTTTGAAGATCCTTTTGAAAACTCCTTCAATTTCAAGTTTTAAAATCATTTTTTTTGAAAAACTCAAGTAGGGCCCACTCGGGGTGGTGCCATATTCGAGTCAGTCAGGGCTAGACTAGGGTTAGTTGATGTCTTGGTTAGTGTTAGAGGTTTAGAAGAGTCAAAACCATTTTGAAAAACTCATTTTTGAAAGTTAGTTTTTAAAACTAGTATTTTTAAAGGTTTTTTAAGGAGTTTTAAAAACCCAATGTGAGAAAATACCAAGTGGCACCACATTTGGGGATTTTTAGGATTAGCTAGGGGTTAATTAGGCATTATTTAGGATAATTTAGACTAGGGGTAGTTAGGTAACTCCACCCCAAAATCGCCCCCCCTTTAGAAGTCCAAAAATTTCAAAATTGCTAATTTTTAAAACCTAAAAAATGGTTATAAAAGGCCCCCATAGGGGGGGACGATTTTTCCAGCCACCTTGGGAGAAAATCTTGGAGATTCTCTCTCCTCTCCAGCCCTTCCTCCATTGCTGCAACTCCAAGGTATGAACTTCTTCACTTTTCTTATTTTATTTAATGCTTTTTTAATGCTTTAAACCTAGATTTAGGCTTGGACACCCCTCCTTATGGAAGATCAACCATGGTTTCACCTCAAGAACTATCAAGAACCAGCAAGAACGGTCCAAGAAGGTGATCTAACCCTGTTTTGGATGATTTACAGGGATTTTAATCCATTAGAATTGATTTTAATATGATTCTTTACATTATTAACCTATAAAATACATGATTTACCCTTTTAATGGGTTAAATCTATGTTTTAAAGGTGATATCAAATTCCAGCCATTGATTCCCTGTTTTTAATTTATTTTCATGGTTTATTCATGTTTGTTTTACGTTCTATAGCATAGAAATAATTTTTATTTACTGTTTTATGGTTTATTTTATTTATTTACATTAGTTAATGCATGGTTTTTCAAGTTTCTTAAATTTCTGTGTGTTTTAGGTTTAGAACAGTAAAGATGATGTTATTTCGGATTGAAGAACTCATTGTTTATTTCTGATTTTTTTATATGTGATGCATGCATGAATTATTGAGTTACTGTAGAAAAATCAGAGGTTTTAGATCTCGGAAACCCTGTAAAAAAAATCAGACATTAAATCGGGTTTTTAAAGCTTTAAAATCGTGGTTAAAATCAAGAAGGTAACTTGCTGTGATGATATTTCTCTCATCTTATATCCAATTTTAGATCTGTAAAGTGCTATGGATTCACATTAAATAGATATGTCTGCTGTGAAATTTTTGAATTTTTCGATCACTGTTTAATATTTTTCCTCTTTTAGAGAATCTGTTTTTAAATTTAAAACTCGTTAGGGTTTACCAAAACCCTAATCAGACTTGTGTTAGTCATAAATCCCAAACCACAGATCCAATTCATGATCTATAAAAAGTGAGTATTGTTATTTTTCTGTCTACTGTTCACCACTAAAATGTCAGAGATTTTTGTTTAGAATTGCTATTTATGTCTGTATTTTCAATCTGAAGTAGCCGTTTTAATCCCTTTTAAAAGTGATATATTTTAGCTCAGATTGCCAGAAAGGTTTCTCCCTAACCGGAGATGATTTTTCCGATCTGTAAATTGGGAAATCTCTGTTTTTCTTCTTAGTTAGTCTCTGTAAAATTTCATAAATTTCCATGGAGATTTGACCCCTGGTTCAGGTCTTGGACTGAGACTGGTTGGTGAATTAGGTCAAAAATAGCATATTTTTAGGGTTTAATGCAATTTTCGGATTAATTTAATGTCAAAAAATTATTTTTATAATTCCAATTCGACATTAGGGTTATAACAAGTGCAGGTACCAATTTTTATGGATTTTGGAATCCATTTGATGGCTGAATTAAGCAAATTGCAAAACCGGGTTCCTGAAAGATCCAAAAACACTGCTAAAATCACAGTTTTTGTGATATTATTGGATTTTCGTGCATAAGCATATATTTTTAGGGTTTTATTATGTTCATAAGCATCTTAGGATACTTTAGGTTTAATTTTGTGCTCATTTGATTTCATTTAGTGTATAAAACCTAAGTTTTTACCAAAATCTCTTTCTAAAAACCCTAATTTCAAGGCCATAGTCTTGCTAACGGGGGCAATTTGGTCATTTGACCTAAATTTCGAAATCCCTAACCCTAATTTCCATATTTTTAAGCATGTCATATCATATTTAGCTTAGTTTATTCCATTCAAATTTCAAAACTTGCATTTTATCAAAATATCTTTCTAAAAACCCTAATTTCCAGGCCATAGTCTTGTTATTAGGGGTATTCTGGTCATTTTGACCCCAATTTCGAAATTTCATATCTTATCTTCCTTATTTATTCAATTTTGTTTCATACTTTATCATTTTGATTTAAGGGAATCATGGCAAAAAGGCTTATATCTAGCAAAATCCAACAATTTCCTGATATTGTTGGATAAATCTAGAAAAGCCAACATATATTCATTAACCAAGTTTTCTAGTTTTGCAGGTACATTGAAGACTTTATTTTTCATGTATTTAAATTTCAATAGTGATGTAAACTAAATTAAACTTTGGAATAAGAATTTACATTTCCTGCTTAGCTTAGGTTGCATTGCATATAGTTTATTTTTTATAATTTTAATGTGTGATGGATGATGATTCATGCATATTTTTACAAATTCACCATGGTCTACACGAATGGCACATACACCAGCTTCTATGAAGTTTATAAACTTGGTGGAATTTGTATTTATGGCCATAGTCAGAATATGAATGATACCTAGATTTATGATCTTCACATTAGCCACATTCAGCCTACACTCTTAGGCTAACTTCAAAAATGCACTGCATTTCTCAAAAATACAAAAAAGTATTTCTCAATTCCTCAAATTCATATTCATCCATTTCATGCATTTGCCAATTCAAATTTCAATTCAAAGAATTTCATTTTCTCAAAATTTTCTAAGTCATAGGGAGAAATCGATTTTCTCAGAATATGAAAATCTTAAAGTATGTTTCAAGTGTTTCTCAAAATTCGAAAATTCAAGTTATATTTTCAAGTTCAAAGTTGGAATTCAGAAAAACCAAGTTCTCTCAGAATTGATTTTCATAAAATCTCAAGATTTCCCTAGAAATCGATTTTTACTTTTCTCAGAAATATTTTCCAAGTCCTAATTCACGATTTTCCGTGTGATATCATTTCCAAGATTTACATTTTCTTAGTATTTCTAAGTATTTCAAAGCAAACATCATGTTTTTCAAAATGTGCATTTTCTGAAAATTCATAGCACATGCCTGATTCTATGTGCATTTAGAAATTAGAATATGATTTAGACAAGTTGAATAGAGTAGAGCGTAAGATTGATCCTTGGTTCAATTACCCCTGTTAAAGGTGGCAGAAACGGTTGAACCTCGTACCGACAGACGAGTCCCATTCTACGGAATTTTCCCGCATTTTAAAAACGGAGGCGAGTTATTTTCAAAAACTATTTCAAAGGTCAGTTTGATTTGCAAAAGTAAAATTTTGCGATAATAACAGAGTCACATAGATTTTTTCCTACTTAGAAAGAGAGATAGGGGTTGTTGTATCGATTGTAAGGTTATATCGGGAGAAAGTGTAGCTACACAACATAGAGTTTTAATTTTAGATCTTAGAATTAGACAATGCCGCAAAAGGGATAGACATAGGATAGATCCTAGAATTAAGTGGTGGGCACTGAAAGGAGCTAAACAAGGAATGTTTGTAGAGCAGGTAGTTAAGGAAGCTGATTGGTGTCTTGAGGAGGATTCAGAATCAATGTAGAATAAGATAGCGGGTGGCATGAGAAAGGTGGCTAAGGAGGTATTGGGTGAGTCTAAAGGTGGTGCACCGTTAGATAAGGATACATCGTGGTGGAACGAGGATGTCAAATTAGCTATTAAGGTTAAAAGAGAGTGTTATAAAAATCTAAGAGTCGTGATAATGAGAATTTGGAGAAGTATATGATAGCAAAGAAGGAAGCTAAAAAAGTAGTTCGGAACGCGAGGGATAAGGTATATAAGGAGGTTTATGACAAGTTGGATACCAAAGAGGGCAAGAAGGATATTTATAGGATTGCAAAGATGAGAGACAAGAAATCGATGGATCTGGTGTAACGCCCCGAAATTTTAATCCAAATTTAAGAGGATCTTTTTTAACAGCGGAAACAAATAATATTATGGGGTTAAACATTCCGGAACATTACAATGAAGAGAAAGCCAAAACGTTTATTTCATTTCACTATCAATAAATAATAACATCAGAGTTTTAAAAACATAAAAGGAACTCAACCTATCCCTGGAACAATAAATCCAAAATTCTTGATCCGATGCCTAAGATCCGAATAAAATATCAGAGTTCTGAACAGGATATTAGGGATCCAACATTGAAGATCCAAATAAAATATCTGATATCTGAATACAAAGAACACATACAATACTAAAAATATCCTTGTACCTGTTCAAGGGCATAAATTTCAAGTTCATTTATCGGATAAAATTCATGGGTATTACATCTGAGTATGGTTAGATGTATCAAAGATGAAACGTAAAGGGTTTTAGTCAAAGATAAGGAGATTAAGGAGAGATGAAAAGAGTATTTTGATAAGCTATTTAATGAAGGTCATGCTCAGGATCTTGGAGACTTCTCTATTCCTTTTCATGAGATGAATCGTGACTTCATGCGCAAGATTTAAAAGAAAGAAATTGCAGAGGCTTTGAAGAAAATGAAATCAAGAAGGGCAGTTGGCCCAGATGGTATACCTATCGAGGCTTGGAAATGCTTGAAAGAGAAAGGTTTAGAATGGTTGACAAATCTTTTTAACAAGATTTGACGGACAAATAAGATGCCTAATGAGTGGAGGAAGAGTACTTTGGTGCCTCTATATAAGAATAAGGGTGATATACAAGATTGCACAAACTATCGTGGTATAAAACTCATGAGTCATACTATTGGCACATCATGTCACAAAACTAAAACTCGTTAATTGAACATGTTTGTTATCAAATATCATAACTTTATCGTTGTTCCATAACATGCAATGTATGCTTATATGGAGTAGTGTGTGTAACACTTGATGCATGTAGATAGTCGACACTTGATTTGTCCAAAAAATGTAAAGGGGACTTGGGGCACACTGTAGGGGTATAATTGTTTTTTAAGACTTGTTGAATGTTGAAACTTTGTGGCGAATTGTGTGTGGGCGATGAACCCACTTCATGAGTTGATCTCATTTGTGCACAATGTCTTACTCTTAAATAATGAATGATGATTGATTGTTGTCGCCTTCACTGGCGAAGTGCTCCACTTAGTTTTGTTGTGCTAGAGCACGTGAGTGTACGAGCATGTCCTCGTCAAGTTGTTCGTGTTGCCCTATGGGGAAGATAAGGCCAGATGGGCTTAAGTACCTCGGAAGGAGGGAATGCTGCTAGTTAAGCCTAACAAAGATAAATCTCCTGGTTGCACATTCACATAAGTTGAAATAACAGACACCGACGATGATTCTCGCAGAATTTGAGGCTCCTATGCATACCTGAAGGGGTAATCAGGACAGAGCGATTAAACTAATGTACTAACCGCTGACTCATGAACATGATGTTTTTATCATAGTGATTGCTTAATGGATTACTTGCTTAACTGCTTGATTATTTAATTCTTCAATTGCTTAATTGCGTAATTACATTGGTTATGTATCTGGATGCATACTTGTTATACAATGATGTCGCTCACTGCTTAGTGATAACTCTGTGATTAAAGTTATATTTCTTTGCTCATAGTTATAATTGCTGAAATGTTTATTGTTGCAATTGAATGTTAATTTTAGTTATATAAGCATGCTAGTCGCTTGATGATATCCGTACTACTTATCTTTGATCATGTTGTTAAAGTTGTATCTTCCTAATTACTGTCTCTTTCTTATTGCTGCTCTTGTTAATTATTTGCAAATGTTTCTAACTGTTTCATCATGTTAGATTTACTTGTGATTAGCGATTATTGATATTTGCATACCATGCCATTATTGTTTATGTTTTTCATAAAATGGATAGTTGTGGATGTTATCTCACCAACTCGCAAGAGTACTGACCTCGCTTTATGAGGATACAGGTGACGACTACTAGTGGTGCGATGGCGGTCGATGTACGACGAAGAATAGATTTCACACTCTAGAATTTAGCGATTTTGGCAGTTTGTTTTGGGAAGTCTCCCGGTTAGGGAGACAATTTGTAAAGGAAAATGATGTATATTTCTCCTGAATCATTTTGTAAAATTGTGGTAGTGTAATGCTTCTTTTGTTGATCATATTGTAACTCACTCAAGATTTTTCAACTGTTTTTCCCTTGTGGTTTTTTTTACTTGTGCAATGCTTTAAAAAAAAAAAAAATTAAAAATCCCTGGATTTTCCTAATTGGGATTTTGGGGGCGTTACAATGTGAGACCCATGTTGTCATGAATAATATGTTCTTCGGAGTTCTTAAGCCTTTGAATAAGATTATTTTTTTGGTGTATGTGTTCCCGTGAGTGTGTGTGTATAACGGTGACTGATCAATTCTTTTTCTTTTAAGACGAAAGTCCTCGTGTGTCTCTGGCATGCATGCTATTTATGTAAATATATTTATCTATTTATATAAATATATTAATGCATAAATATAAAATATATAAATAAAATTGAATTTTATTTTTTTGCTGAAGCAGTCCCTATTGGTAAAGTGTTGCCAAGACTTATAGTGATGGCTGAAACTGTCACTATTGATACTAGTGTTGCTTTTTCAAAGCAAACTTATAGTGATGGCTGAAGTTGTCACTAGGTGATCGTCATTTAGATATTTTATTTAGTGACGGTTTAACCTGTCACTAAAGCATTTAGTGACATGACATCTAGTGATCTCTTGTGCTTTTAGTGATAGATCTTGGGGCCTTTAGTGATGAAAAAGTCTGTCACTAAAAATCTATTTTGTTGTAGTGCCACCAACCATCTCACCACCACCACCCTCCTTTATGTCGTTTTTTCATATTTTCACTGTTTTTCTCATGCTACACAAACGAGCTAAAAACTTATCATATAAAAAACTCTTATATGCAAAACTTTCTTTTTCTACCGAGTTTCTCTCTTCTAAATCTATACTTAGAGATTTTGATGGGACCATCTTGGAGAGGAACATCTAGGACTAAGCTGTGTCAGCTCCGATGCAGGTTTACCGAATCTGACCTAATTGGATATTGCCTAAACGTATCCAAAGTTGGACTAAAAAAGACAATGTCAAATTCAAATCCTACTAGATGATTAGATATGCTTTGTAAATAGCCATATTCGGTTTATTTGTCGAATTCAGATTCAGTAGATTGTTAATCGGAGACTGCGTACTGAACCCGAGTAGATTGTTAATCGGATGTTTGTTTGCTTTATCGAAATCCAACCAAATGGAATCAGATCCAACCAGATATCTGACCCAAATCTGATCCGTAGACATCTCTAGTTCCTATTGGAGTAAGATATAAATAAAGTCACATGAGAACAACTACCACATTCCAAGGTTCAATCTTTGCCATATCCAACAAGAAAAATTAAAGTACATGAGTTACTTAGAGTCCTGCTACTCTGCTACATATTTTTTGATGAAACTAATAAAACCTGAAAATCGAAACCCCACTTTCCAATATATCCAAATCGAAAATAGGAAACAGAATACAAATAACAAAACCTTCAGTCTTACAGTGGATGCTGGTATAGTCTTGGAAGAGGAGGAATATGGACCATGTGGAAATGTGGACTCTTCCATTGTATTGGTATTGGAACCTTCCCTTGCAATTATTGCATTTTTGAAACTCCTTTGGTGTAGGATGCTTCTAGTTCTTTCAGGTTTCATGATATGGGGCTCCACTGCCTCAACTCTCGGTTGGTTTTCGGATAAATCCAAGTTCTCCACCTCTCTTCTTTCAACAACTCTATCATCTGAAAGTGTAAGAAAGAAAGAAAGAAATGTGTTCAGGATTAAAGACAACCAAACTAAAGAAAAGAAAGGAAGGAGATAGGAACCTCTAAAAGTCTCCACTTCTCTCCTTTCAAATCTCTCTTCAGCTACAAAAGAAAAAGAATTTAGCGAATGCATTTAGAACAGAAAGCAATTGATTGATCATTCCCTGAATTGAATTTAGACAGTCAGTTTTTTCCACAAAAAGTGGGAGAGCGAGAGAGAGGCGCGTGAAACTCGAAGCAATGTCACATTGGATGTAGGTCGGGTCATTTCGATGGTGGATCCATTTTCGAATATTGTTTCTGGTTTTTGGTTCTGGATCCATCCAGATCTCGTAATGAAATTCTGGATCTGATTGAGATATGGAACCTCTATGGTACTGGATCCATTGAAGATTGGTAAAATCTGTTGATTTCAGTTAAGAAAGATAAACCAAGTCATATTAGACCTGAATTAGACCCAGATCTTAAAATGTTTGTTTACCCGGTTTTGATCCAGATATAAATAGACCCAACCATGTTTGTTCCAGATCCGACCTATATTTGAATGTATTTTATCAAGACCGAAAATCTGGGTGTTTGGACATGGTTCAGAACCCCAACCTGTTTGTAACACCAGGCACAAAGCACGTTTTCAGAAAAAAATATTACACTAAATTAAAATCGTTTGATAATATATATATATATATATATATATATATATATAATCGTATTCAAATGTGAAAATAAAGAAAATATAAATATTTATAAAACAAATTTTTACCAATTTAATATCAAGACAAGGATGCAAAATTCTCAAAATGTGTGATATTTTCACATTTTGTCACACTTTTATTTAAAATCTAACCTTATAAATATGATCTAGATAATTTGTTTAGTAGAAAAGAGGTTTTACATCATGCTTTTGCAATGCACAAGTTGATTTTCTAAGGTGATAAAAAATCAATCGAAAAAACGTACCAAATTTTCATGACTCAAAAGGTCATATTTTATATATAGAAAAAACAGATGATTAAAAGTACAATCCCTAGCAAAAAAATTATATTGAACACATTTACGAGGTTAAATTAAGCATATACAACTTGCGTCTATGATTTATACATACAGTAGACCGTAGTAGACAGTTGCAAATATATATCTTTCTTGAAATAAACCCAAAGAGGAAGCAGGAGCACATAGATCAACTGAAAAGTTTTGGGTGCAAAAAATATTCAAAATTTTAAACTTTACCCCTAATCTTCGATCCAAATTCTAGAGAACGGATTTTCCCGTTTGGCAGATGCCAAACGGATCATAGCTTTCCTAAGAGTATAATTTGTCAAATCCATATGATATTACAAAGATATGACGAAAGGTATGAGCTACATCTGTCAGGTATGACCTCATCGTCTGTGTCATTTCTCGTAGAGAGAGTTAAAGAGCGTGAGAAGGACGGAGTGTGATGTATGGATGGCTCAGTCATGGGAAGCAGATCAGGTCAACAAAACCACGTGGCATTCATCCAAAATGCAAACAGACGGCCACGATGTCCGCATGAGCAAAAACCTGATCTGCTTCCCTCAGTCATGGCATCATTGCCAAGGTCAGCCCCCCCCCCCCCCCCCCCCACCAGCAGATAATGACCCCATGTTGACCGACTATCCATCCAATAAAGACATAACTAAAAGCAGTAGAGTTGAGAAGATAGAAAACTTCAGGTCTGACTGGATCAGGATAAAGGATAGCCCTACGCTTGTCTGTGGGCAGGGGTGGGTGCCCTTGATACTCCGACTCTCACAGCCCCCACTATGAATATCCATGATATTATGCATTTTCGGTACAGTTTTTTTTTACAGCAAAATGGTTCATTTGATTTAATCAACAGTTGGATTTTTTTTGTGTTTTTATTTGTATTTTTTTGATAAAAACAATACAATTTTTAAAGCTTGAATATTTATGAAAATTTTGGATGGTTTTTTTTTGTTGTTGATTTTCAGACTCTATGGAAATCTAAGTGTCATAATCAGACAATTCAAGAGTTGATTTCTATAAAATCAAGTATATGCAACACGTCTGTGTGGTTGGATTTATAAAAAACTAAAAAACCCTCTCAAAAGTCTTAATTTGTATAAGAGCATGAAGAATTTCCGTGGGTGAGTGTAAAGGCTGCCAATTGGCCAGGTAGGCTTAAGTTTGGGTTGGACTCAGCCTGATGTTTAACCCATGGCTCACGGCTCACCGGCTAGGCTCCAAGGAGCAGACCGGAGCCAGTTGGTAATAGGTAGGAGCCCTTTTCAGTGTGATGTAAACCACTTGATTGGTGTGAATAATTGCAAAAATTTTGCAATGGTTTTAAACCGCCGCTAAAAGGGTAGAGCAGATTAACTGATATAGATGGGTGCATGCATTTTTGTTGTGTGGATAATATTGGCTTTCTTCCTTCTTTTTTTTTTATAATCCAAATGAAAAAAACACCATCACCAACCGCACATTGGCTGACCTCTAGTCGGTGAAACACTTTAGAGTCGAAGCATGTTATATGTCCCCCCCGAAGAGGGCAGTTAGCTACATCTTGTGTTCGGGGGTCCCAATGAGCACCACATATGTAAGCATGTGCGGCTCGTATCCCCATGTTTGTCAGCATCACTTAGCATTGGAGTTTGATGCGATTGCAAAGACTTAAGTACCCTTTCCTCTATTGGTGCCAAAAAAAAATGACGACTCTAGAAAATGAGTGGTTGCAATGACTTAAGTACCCTGAAGATGGTTATTTAATACCTAGTCCCTGCACTGTAAGATTATTCGAGAAAGGAATCCCCCCTGGAGAAGGCCATGAACATCAACCCTCTCACTCTCTCTCCCTTCTCTTTATGTTTTTGTGCACATTCAGCAGCTGATCCTACATTGTTCCATCAAACACCGACTGACCTGCACACTGACTGTAGCATCGTTAATTAAACTTGATGAGTTGTGGAGTTTAATTTAGAGTTTTTGCTCTTACAGGAGGGGGGTCTGGGGGCTCCCCCCGACGTGGGTAGCATCATTCAACTTGATGAGTTGTGGAGCCTGATTCAAAGTTTTTTTCCTTACAGGGGTCCGGGGGCTCCCCCCGACGGGGGGCTCGGGGGTAGTGCCTTCTGGACCAAATTTTTTTTGGGCCTTATATAATTTTTTTTTCTTCCCCTCTTGTAACTATCGAAAAACAACAATAAAGTGTTTTGTTTAATTGTGGTGCTCATGTTTCCTTCGGTTGTTTCTTGCTCGAGGTTTTCGTAACACCCTTTCCCATGACTTTTCTGCTTTTTTTTTCGCTATGCGATTTTTGTAAATCGCTACTCGATTTGCCATTTTTTTCGCTACATGATTTTCGTAAATCGCTACTCGATATAGCGATTTACGAAACTCACATAGCGATTTGCCATTTATTTATTTTTTTTGCTACGCGATTTTCATAAACCGCTACTCAATTTTGCAATTTGCCATTTTTTTGCGCAACGCGATTTTCATAAATCGCGATGCTGAACACCGCCTCCTTGAGCACGATCTTCGTCGTGATCAGGCTGTAGTCGCCAGCCATCCCGATGGCAGTCTTGAGGTTCATGATGGGGAAACCGGAGGCTGTACTCCGTTGTAGGTGTACTGGAGGAAGATTTCATTGTAGTTGTCCCTCAAAGGCAGAGGAGGAGCCGCCGCAGTCAGTTGCCCGCTGGACGAGAGCAACATTCCGGCCACTGTTAGTAGAAAGAGGATGACGATCACCATTGGATTGTCAGCTCTTTGCCTCCCTTGATTTCTTCTCTAGAGAGAGAGAGAGGGTTTTACAGTATTTTACGGAGAATGAAAAAGAAGAAGAAGATGACGATGAAAAGTTCAAACAGACATTTTTTATGGCTCAAGTTCGTTTAACTGAATCACCGGCTCAGATTCATTTCGCTGTTTAGACTTTGAAGAGTCAACATCATCCTTGACTTTCTAGAGGACATATTTATCTTTTTTTTGAATTGTTTGTTTCTTTTTTTTTTTGAATAGAGGACATTTTTGTCATTTTTTCAAACCGTCGTTTTATGGCAAGAATAGCAAGAAAGGGTACTTAAGTCTTTGCAACCGCACCAGACTTCGATGCTAAGTGATGTCAACATACACGGGAATATGAGTCCCATGTGCCCACATACGTGGCACTCATTCGGACTCCCGAACACAGACGTGAGATTCAGTGAATCATCGGGGAGAACATACACCACCCGTATAGAGCCCCCTTAACCACCGGAAGTACGCTCAACTTTGACTTTGCAGCAAAGGGTGCTACTCTCAGGTTTCTAACTTGTGACATCCCATCAACTTGGTGGCATTCACAAGTCGCCCCTACCAGATGAGCGGAACCCTTATGGGCTGGCTTTCTTCCTTTGTGAACAAGAACAAGATAAGGATGCCTCTCCTTTGACAAGTATCACAAAAAGTTTTTCACTCTCAAATGAAAGGCTGTTTTGTAAGCAAACTAGTGCAGTCCCACAACAGCCACAATTTCCTGCCGTCTATACTTGGCCACCCACTGTGTGACTCGTATAGAAGTCAAAGTGATCATTATATATTTCCTTCTTCCTTGTTATGTCATTGAACCACATGATGTACCAAATATAAAGGCAAGGGTGCATTTGAAATGCAGGACAAAATCCACCCAGGAACAAAGCAGTTCCCAAGGCGGTTTGTTTCATTTTTTATATGCGCCAGACCAGAGACAAAACAGTTCCGCTGGGCTTTTTTGTCCTCAATTTTTGGGATGTTTTTGCATTCTGGACAAAAACTGACTGGCGATTTTACGGGGACTTTGAAAGTTCACTGACCATAATTTAGAATTCTCACCATATATTTAAGAATTGGTGATGTAAAAGTTATGAGGATTTCCTAGTGGGTTATCTGTCATAGAAATGCTTTCATCTAACCATGCACATCATATGGTTGTATCACTGGCTTAAGAAATACAACGGAAAAGTTCTAGATCTGCAGAACTTACCTTGGTATGTTGGTGCAACATAGGAAGATGAATCATGAGAGAAAGATGGATTCAGCAAATCCCGAGATTGTGGACTATATGGCGGAGATTCATTCGGTGCGGGAGGTGATGATGGATTGTACGCGAAAGATCGGGTCTGCGCGGATGGAGGCAATGAATTATATGAAAAAGATCCATTCGATGCTGGGGGAATTAGAACAGGCTGCGGAGGAGGAGGAGACAGTGATGGGTAGGCATGTCTGGCTGGTGGAAATGCCATATAGGGAACGTCAGGCTGTGTAGTACTAGTAGTAGGGCTGGTTACCATGGATATGTAGCTAAATGTGTCCCTCTGCAAGGACCAACATCAGGAAACTTGGTTAGTCTTGAGAATCAGAAGAACAAATGATCAGAAAATAGGTCAAGAGTGGTTATACGAATTACCTGAGCTCTTGGGTAATTCATTATCAGTCTTACATGCCCTCCAGGCCTGCTTGAAAAATATGCTAAATATGGATCAAATGAAAGGGTTGGGAACGAGGTAAAGCAAAGTCATAGCTTAAAAGAGAGTAACAGAGACTTGTCCAAACTTACAATCGGCCAGGTCATAGGTGAATTAGATTTGACTACTTGGCATCGGCTTAGACGGATAAGGTTCGTCGAAGAACTTAGAATTGGTCCGGAGTTAGACTTAACTACTTGGCATAGGCTTAGATAGACGAGGTTGATCAAACAATTTCAATACATAATTAACATTAATGGGTCCGGGGCTCGATAGGTTTAGCATGGACCAAAACTTGGTAGTCATCCAAGTAAATTTGTGAGGTTGGGCTCTAACCATAGTCACGAATATCGTTAATATTTTGAAAAATGAAAAAATTGTGATTTTATCATGACATTTTGAAAGGCCCCAGTATTATACCCAAAATAAAAAATATTTTCAAAATATTACCTATTTTGAAAATCTCATTTTTATCGTGATATTAACTTGATACAAGACCTTTCTTTCGGACATCAAATTTTATTTATGTTTTCATGTAGTTGATAGTTTTTATAATTTTATATACTGATATTTTCCTGAGATTTCACAAGAAAGACTAGCTTTTTCAAATATCTTGATATTTTTCTCACTGATATTTTCCCGACAGTCAGATTTGTGACTATGGCTACAACTCATTCACTCGAAGAAGTTTCCTCCAATTGACTAGTAGTTGTGGCAGATGTATCCAATTTGGTATAACTTGAGTTTAATAAGATTCTCAATGTTATGTGGACCTTAACAAGTAAAGAAATTAAAGCAAGTTCTAGCAAAAACTTCCAGATATAGTACCTGTTCTCAAACTCAAGTTCCCACCAGAAATCATCATAGCCAACAAGAAGAACCATTTCTAGTTGAACCCTGCATTAAAAACACTCCTGAACTAAGAAAATCTAAACATGATGGTGATGAGAAATCAGGAAGGTTCACCAACACGCACCTTCCGGTACCGATAAGATAGTCTGCTTTCATGGTGTTCTTGTTCCAAGCTGCCACACTCATTTCGTGATGTCCCGCAACAAGAGTGAACTTGAATTTCTGCCTGAAGATGGGATCCTTGCCTTTGCCTGCATGAATGAGCAAGAAAATAGTATTAGCATGGTCGCTCACCCTCCCTTGCCGTAGTCAAGAAAGCACTACTAAACGGCTATGTTCAATCTAAGCACATGGGCTATAGATCATTCTACATGATTCCCAAAGTTGGCCATTTCTCTGCCATGTCAAATTCCTCACTCTCTGCTTTTTAGACCCAATTGAGTCTCAACTTGGGTCTCCTAGTCTTTTGAACCATTGGATTGAAGAGCCACTGGAAGAGAGAAGATTGGTTACCTTTGCATACTTGTGTTCGGACAGCAGTTTTAGCATATTGAAGTCTGACATATGGGTCTTGGTCATGCAACCGCGTGGATGTATCCCTCAAGTTGTAGCAACACTCAACTTGCAGAAACAACCATGGAAGAGAACAACACAGAACAATCATGAATCTTGCATAGATGATGATGATTTTCAAACAAGGAGAAGATTTGATGTTATGATGATGATGATGATCATACCTGTTACCTCGAGCTGATGTCCATGTATCCCACTGATCGACATGGGTGAAAGTGGAAGGCGAAGCAGATGGAGTGTTGGGTGTGCTCAAGGCTTATCTAAGTTTATATACTTCGCAATAATTTTCCAAGTCAATGCACTTTCCAAGAAAAAACTTGGTGACAAATGACAATCAATCATTTGCTTTCCTAGAAACAGAAGTGGGGGCTTTTGAGGGTGTCAAGTCAAAATAAACACATCAAGTAACAAATGATGAGGAGCATCCAGCTAATTTCCTTTTATTGTTTTCTTTTGAGTCAAGATGGTCACAGTAGTAGCACCCCAAATAATTGATTCAATAAGAATAAGATGTTTTTTTAGGTCAATGTGGACAACGACGGACCAACTTGGCAACGTTTACATTTCCATATTTTAAACAACCTAACCTATCTAGTCTCAACCGAAGGCCCAAGTTGGCTGTTTGGATGAACAAAAGTTTGCTTTTATGGGGGGGGGGGGGAAGAAAAGGTGAAATTTTGTACAAAGGTGGTAAAGAAGAGAGATCAAGGCTCACCGCTAGTATATATTTAATTCAAGAGAGAATTTCATTTAGAGCCCCAAACTTTTGTCTGATATTTCAAAAAGGGTCAAATGTTTTTTTAAGGCCTAAACCCACCAGGATGGAGTACCTCAGGTTAATTAACTGCAAGTTTATGTACAACAAAATTATTAAAATTGGCAGTATTTCAAGTAAAATAGACAAACACACCTATTCAAACCAAAGGTTAAAAATGTCATTTTGTATGGATCTTAACCATTAGATTAATTTCAGGTCTCTATTTGACAGACTCCAAGAAAAGTTGGGCAATGAAATGTTTTTTCAGAAAATCTGGGACTCCTTTTGAAATATGAGCAAAAAAAGTGTAAGACCCGCAATTTTTCAGAAAATATCTGAATAAAATTCATGAGGCATTTAACAGTAAAAATAACATTTTTTCTCAGAATGCGAAACAAATCAATTTCTGCGAGCCAGTTATACTTAGGATATTCGTCGAATAACGAATATATGCTCAAACACTCTGGAAGCCATAACTTTCTACCTGAACGAAATCAAAGGATTCCTGCGAGCCAACTTTCTTAGTTACGTCAATACGAAAAGAATGACGTACTCAGAATTTTTTGGAAAATAATCGCCGAAAACCCGAAATTTTGGCGGGACCCACGAAAATATTGGTGGGACCCACAGAAATATTTTCTCAGAAAATGTTCTAGAATATTCTAGAATATTCTGGCACCTTCTAGCATCTTCCAGGACCTTCCAGCTCCTTCCAGCACCTTCCATAGAAGGGATTTCTGAAAAGCCAAGGGGTATAAGGGTAAAAGTGAAACTTGGGGCCCAAGTTTCACTTCCTATAAATAGAGGAGCCCCCCTCTCTCTAAAAATCGCCAACCCCTCTATCTCTCCTCCTTTTCCCAAACCTCCCCTACCTAGCCTAGCCCACCTAACCTGGTCTGAGGCTGCCTGACTTAGCCTGAGCCTGCTTGACCTGGTCCTAACCCACCTGACCTAGGTCTGAACCTACTTGACCTAAGTCTGAACCCAGTTGACTTGACTTGAACCTGGTTTGGTTCAAAGTCAAAGTCCTTTTTCGTCCGAAGTTCGAAGTTGATCCTTTTTCCAAATCGAGCCTCGTTCGAAGCGTTTGAAGCAATCGGAGTCGTTTCTTCCTCAAATTGAAGTAAGTTCGCTTCATTAAACCATCTCTCTCAAGTATTTGATTGTTTGTATATAGCATATACTTTCTGACGTAGTATCTTGCTTTAATTCTTGGTTGAGCCCTCTAGGACGCTTCGGTGTTCACGCGCTCGCCTCGTAACTATCGTCGGATATATATGTTCGAATGCGCAGTATATGCGTTCTTCAAAAATAGTATCTCACCCTAGTTCTTGGTTGAGCCCTCTAGGACACTTCGGTGTTCACTCGCTCGCCTCGTAACTATCGTTGGATACAGATCTAGGTGTATATCTGCTGATTCTGCCGACGCGTCTTATATCGCACAGGCTATGTAATTTACCTTTGCCGTCGCGTCGTATGATGCCAAGGCTCCCTGTTTTCTATATTTCCGATTATTGCACTTCCGATTATGCAATGTATTTACTTACACCGTCGCGTCGAACGATGCCAAGGCTTCTGTTTTGTTATATATGTAGAATATTTCGTTCAGTTACACACCCTAAACAATAGTATATGCATTTCTTTACGCCGCCACTGTATAAAGCACAGGCTTCTGCTTATACTACATATATAGCGCATAAATGAGCGTTCAAATGGAGATCAAACTCCAAATCACCAATGTGATTCCCTGATCGCTCCTCGTTCAAGATTCTGCTTGACGAATGAAGCTCCTATTGGAAAGGCTTCACTTTTTGGCAAAATGCTCTTTACGTAAAGACTAAGTCAATTACGAATGGCCTGGCTATGGCCAAGGGTTCCTGCAACCTTGATGGATGCAAAGTACGCACAACGGTGCGCATCCATTTCCCGAATTAAGCATGGCGATTTCCTACCAAAGAGGGGAGATGCCGCTGAAATGGATAAAAGAAACACACGCTTTCTCCTTAAAAGAGAGGAAGTGCTGCTGAAATTTCTGAAGAAGCTAAGAATAGCTCAGAAAGAACGTAGCAGGATACTCTGACATATAGCAGAGTGCTACCCAGTTCATGGTTTGCCCTCTACAACGTAGAAGGGTTCGTCGCACCACTGCCAGTAGAGCAGGGGAGGTGCTGACGAAATGGTCGGCAGAAGAGCTGCCAGAACCAATGGAACGACATAATGATGTTCGTTGATGGAACAATGCCAGATCGGCTCGTATCCTTGTGCCTGCAAGGGCACCTTGCTCGTAAGGGCCGCTGAGCCGGAGTAGAGGTTGCACCTTGGCTAGGTTTGGACTCGTTGCGTAAAAATACGCCGAGTAGCCGATCTATTTAGATCGAGTCATATGCATGCTCATTGAGAACGGTTACGCAACCAGACTCGTAAGAGCCGAAGAGCCAGAGTGTGTTGTTTTCACCCAAAGAGGTGTGATGCTCGCAGTGGCCGAAGTGCCAAGAGCAGTGTTCTGCATGCATATGAATAAGACTTAAGGTCGCACATACCCCGCGGTTGAAAATCGTGTTAGGGGTACCCCCTCAGTAATGACTGTGTTGGGGCAGACTGAATGGGGTTTGGTACATACTCCCGTAGTGCTGAAAGCACGGGCTGCCTAAATGGCATGCAGATTCTGTCCAAGTAATTGTAAGACTGGCAGACCCCTTCAGGAATTATGCTCACTGTGGAATGACAGTGATGGTACAGCCTTGAGTGACACGTATTTTACTTTGGACCTAATAGAGTCCACGATGGCCTCAGTCACTCATGGTTTTGGGGTCGTGGTTATCCTTAAGATCTAAGGATTGAACCCAACTACTGCAAGTAGAGGATGCATCCGAATATGGGCCTAGTAGGATTCTCCCAGTTGAAACACACTGCCCTACTATGGATAGGGTCAACAGGCCTCTGGGGTATTTAAAATACATAGAATAATCAACCCTCAGAACGTCGCGTTGATGCCCGGACAATAGTTCTACCTGCGTACCAAAGACGGGAGCGGTTAATTATCGAAACAATGCATTAGCTTAGGTTCAGCGATGCTTGAATGTATGCGTGGATGGCCGTTGTTGAGTCAGTCCTGCATAACCTTTGTGAATGTGTCATGTTCGGTATACTACTGGACCGACTGGGCAAAGACCCGTGTTGTATCCGCACGACTAAGCGAAGCTCGAGGAGTTGTCCTTAGATGCGTGGGATACGAATGTGCCAAGTATGAAGACTTGAGCTAAACATCACTTTGAGACCCGAAAGAGGTCATGGCTAAGTCGTGGAGACTTAAGCGGTTATTCAAATCACAGCCCTGAAAAGGCTTGCTCTAAGTCAGGAGGACTTGAGCGGATGCTCAACTCATAGCCCTGAGGAGGCTCTTGCGATATACGCTAAGTCTTGGAGGCTTGAGCGTCGTTATTGCGCATTGCGACCCTGAGTGGTCATTATTGTACTTGAGTTGAATGGATGTATGACTGCATGCTTACCAGACCCTCAGTGGTTCTAACCTCGTTTTATGGGGATTTCAAGTGTTGGACCTAAGTGGCGATATGCGGGGCATGGCGGCATCGAGTTCCAGGGTTTCTCTAGACAGAGTTGTACTGCTTCCTTTTATTGAACCTACACTGCTTTTCTAAGCAGTAGTGTTGTAATAAACATGTGTTTTCGATAAAATGGAACACTTTGGTGGTCAATGAGTTGCTTGGCCACATACCTGCAACGTGCTCGGAGTTTTCTAAAACCGACGACTCATTATCGTCTTATTCCGCTGCTAAAAGCTTTTCTAAGTTCCGCTGCAATGAAAAAAAAAAAATTCATGAAAATTTTAACTTAGCTTTGTTTTGGAAATCCGGGGCGTTACAAAATTGGTATCAGAGCATGTGTCTGAGAAACCTGGTTCAAGATCCGTCGTGTCACGATATCGCACTGTAAGTATATTTTATACTTTCTGTTTTGATCTGTGTGCATCTTTGTATAGATGGGAACTCATGACTCCCGAGGGTACTACTATCGTTGTGGGATCATGCACGATGAGTGGGTATGCCCGTATGAAGTCCAAGACTGCCAGTATTGTGGCGAAGAAGGGCATTCCGCCAACGAATGCCAAATGAAACATACCGTCGATATGGGTCGGCGGAGATCGCTTGGTCTTAGGGATGAGACCTCGCGTGTTAGTGGGCCACATTACTCCAGTAGAGGGAGTAGCCGTACCCCAGCAACTTCAGATGAACTACCATCTCTGGTAGGGTTTGACATGAACTTCCTTGAAGGATTCGGTCAATCGCAAGGCTATCAACATGCATCATGTACGCCTAGCTTGCACAGTTGGGAGGAGGGATGCAACAACTCCTTCTATAATCCCATCATGATTTCAGATTCCTCGAATCAAAGTACTATTATATGGGGGAACAGAGCGGCTTCACCAACGCCGAGTCTGAATGGCCAGGAAGAGGGATACAACCCCTATCATCCCGTTATGGTATCGAATTCCCCGAACCATGATGCCACTGAATGGGCAAGTGGACCGGCATCACTGATCTACCCACAAGAGTCGCTTGAGAGCGCGGAAGTGCCGCCCAAGCCAAAACTAGTAGTGCCTGCACCAAGGCAATGTGGAAGTAAACGATACTTCGGGTTCTTTGGATCAAGAAAGAAATCCAGTTCCTAGAAGAGACTGGTCATGTTTTTGAGTCAATAGACTCATGTACATAGTTTCTCAACGCCTAAAAGTCTGCCAGTGCGGCATGACATTTTGTCTAAGGCGATGCTTGTGTAAATGTGATGTATATTAAGTAAATGAAACTTTGCTTCGATATATACATTGAGAAACTAAAAACAAGTGCTTGTGTGTGCATAGATAAATGGCTCCTACGACGAGGAGAACCATGCCAAGCGAGGAGTCCCATACGCAAGGATTCCTGTTGGAAACACTCAACAACCTGTTTACAGCCATCCGTGAAACGAGGCCAGAACCAGTCGCACCACGAAACGAGCACCTGGGAGGAGTGACTTATGAGTAGTTCCTCAAGCTTGATCCACCAGTTTTCATTGGCAGAGCCGATCCGGAGCTCGCAGAGAGTTGGATCGAAGAGACAGAATGTGTCTTCTCGGTACTGGGAGTACCAGAAGAGAAAAAGACCAACTTTGGCACGTATCGGTTGAAAGACAATGCACGGAAGTGGTGGGATACCACTAAACTTATCCAGTTCTCACAAGTCGAAGTCATTCCTTGGACTGACTTTCGGAGGGCTTTTATGGATAACTACTTCCCGTTGCATTCCAGAAACAAGAAAAAGATAAAGTTTCTGGAGTTGGAACAGGGCGGTATGAGTCTAATGGACTACACCACCAAATTTCAGAATCTAGAGTGCTACTGCTCTCGATTGTTCGAAACAGACCAAGAAAGGGCCAACAAATATGTGAATGGTCTGCGCGAAGGGCTGCGATCTCGAGTGATAACAAGCATGCCTTCGACTTTTCAGGTTGCAGTAGCAGCAGCTTCAAAAATCCAAGAGGATTGGGCACGATCTAAAGTGATTATAGTAAAGAAGCCCATAGTGAATGGTGGGAATCGTAAAAGGACGTTCCCAAGTGGCCAGGGTTCACGACAACCCTTTCAAAAGAAGAAGTTCCAAGGAGGGAACAACAGTCAACAAGTCATGAGGCCAAGGCAGAACACAACTCTGAATGGTCAGCAGTCCAACTTCGGCTGCAAAGGTGTCGTGTGAACCACCCCGGAAAGCCATGTCCTCGTGACATGGGTGGTTGCTTGTATTGTGGCAAGATGGGCCACTTTATAAGAGATTGCGCCAAGAAGGCTGCAGATGAACAGAGGAGTAATGCCGGATCTGCCGGATCCTCTCGACCAGCACCACAGTGTTCGCAGTTCCAACGACCGCCCCCTAGAATTGAACAAAGGCCTGCTGCAGGTCGTGTATATGCTGTAACGACTGAACAAGTCGAAAATGGTGACCTGATTGAAGGCACCATACCTGTTAATGGACATGCAGCTTACGTCTTGTTTGATTGTGGTGCTACTCATACGTTTATCTCTGACGATTTCACCGAACAACTCCACGCCTCGGTGCAACCGATTGATAAAATGATCGAAGTATATAACCCATTGGGTTCACGCACCAAATGTATCCGGTGTGTGAAAAATTTGGATATTGAGATAGCAGGGCAGCACTTGCCTACTGACGCCATCCTGATCGATATGATACAGTACGATGTCATTCTGGGAATGAATTGGTTGGCTCAGAATAACGCCAAGATTCTGTGCCGCGAGGGCAGAGTAATTCTATTTCGACCCGGATTGCCTAAGATGGAATACCGGTTATCCAAACATGTTCCACAGAAAAGGCTCATATCAGCACTTAAGGTACAAAAATACCTTAGGAAGGGTTGTGTGGCCTTCCTTTTGAGTCTCTCGGTGGAAAAATCCAACGACCAACCCCTTGAAAGTTTGGAAGTGGTGCGGGAGTTTCCCGATGTATTTTCTGAGGAATTGCCAGGACTTCCGCCACTTCGTGAGGTTGAATTTGGAATTCAATCCTTACCTGGAACAACGCCAATATCCAAAGCCCCGTATCGAATGGCGCCAGCTGAACTCAGTGAGTTGAAGTGTCAGTTGGAGGAACTGATGGAACAAGGGTTCATCCGACCAAGTATGTCACCATGGGGAGCTCCGGTGCTGTTTGTAAAGAAGAAGGATGGATCCCTTCGGTTATGCATCGATTATCGGATGCTTAACCAGGCAACTGTTAAAAATAAGTACCCGTTGCCTCGGATTGAGGACTTATTCGATCAACTCAGAACAGCGAGGGTGTTCTCCAAGATCGACCTTAGGTCTGGGTACCATCAGCTCAGAGTAAAGGAAGAGGATATACCCAAGACTGCCTTTAGAACGAGATACGGCCATTATGAGTTCGTAGTAATGCCCTTCGGACTTACTAATGCGCCTGCTGCCTTTATGGATCTAATGAACCGGATATTCAAACCATATTTGGATAGCTTTGTCATCGTCTTTATTGATGACATTCTCGTATATTCTGAGAACAAGGAACAACACATGGAGCACTTGAAAATCGTCTTGAAAACCCTTCAAGATAACCAACTTTATGCCAAGTTTTCAAAATGTGAATTCTGGCTAGACAAAGTGATGTTCCTTGGCCATGTGATCTCAAAAGATGGAATCGCAGTAGATCCTGCGAAGGTGGAAGTTGTGATGGACTGGAAGCAGCCACAGAATATCACTGAGGTCCGTAGCTACCTTGGACTTGCCGGATATTATCGGAAGTTCATACAAGACTTCTCCCGAATCGCAGTACCGATGACGAAATTACTAAAAAAGGGAGTCAAGTTTGAATGGACTGACCAGTGTAAGGAGTGCTTTGAGGTTCTCAAACAGAGGCTTACCACTGCCCCTGTCCTTACCTTACCTTCTGGTCAGGGAGGCTTCGTTGCTTATACCGATGCCTCGGGAACAGGTCTGGGTTGTGTGTTGATGCAGCATGGCAAAGTAATCGCCTATGCGTCACGACAGTTGAGAGTCCATGAGAAAAACTATCCAACCCACGACTTGGAGCTTGCCGCGGTAGTGTTCGCGCTTAAAATCTGGCGACACTACCTGTATGGAGAGAAATTTGAGGTCATGTTGGACCATAAAAGCCTAAAATACCTGTTTTCTCAAAAAGAACTCAATATGCGGCAACGACGATGGCTGAAATTCCTCAAAGACTATGAATTCACGCTTTTTTATCACCCTGAAAAGGTGAATGTTGTAGCAGATGCCTTTAGTCGCAAGACTGTTGGCACTCTGGTCAGCCTAACTGGACAATGGAAGTTGATGGAGGATTTCGTTAAGTGAAAGCCATTTTTGGCTGATTCAGGTAGAATCCAAATGTCATGTTTGACGATCCACATTGAGTTCCTCGATCAAATTGTAGCCGAACAGTTTAAGGATCCCCAGTACTTGGAATTGAAAGCTCGTGCAGAAAGAGATGACACTTTCTTCCATTTGAAAGAAGATGGAGGAATATGGATGAAAGAAAGGATTTGGGTTCCAAATAACCCTGAGCTAAGACAAGAATTGCTCCAGGAGGCCCATAGTAGCAAGTACACTATCCACCCTAGAGGTACGAAGATGTTCCGAGACTTGCAGAGAAAGTATTGGTGGAGAGGTATGAAGCGTGACGTGGCTACGTTTGTCTCAAAATGTTTGATCTGCCAGCAAGTTAAGATCAAACATCAGCGACCTGGTGGAAAGATGCAACGGATCGAGATTCCGGAATGGAAATGGGAGGGCATTACGATGGATTTCATCGTTGGATTGCCTCGATCCAAGAGACAACATGACTCGATATGGGTGATCGTGGACAGACTCACCAAGTCTGCTCACTTTTTGCCAATCAACACTCGATACTCAACTGAACGATTGGCAGAGATCTACCTTCGGGAAATCGTTAGACTCCATGGAGTGCCGATTTTGATCATATCTGATCGTGACCCGAAGTTCACCTCTCACTTTTGGGAACAGCTTCAGAGAGCCCTGGGGACGAAACTCAAGTTCAGTACAGCATTCTATCCCCAAACAGATGGGCAATCAGAACGAACCATACAGACTCTTGAAGATATGTTAAGAGCCTGTATGCTGAAATGGAAGGGTGATTGGGATTCCCACCTAGCGTTGGCTGAATTTGCTTATAATAATAGCCACCACGCTAGCATCGGGATGGCACCGTATGAAGCCTTGTACGGGCGACCCTGTCGATCACCAATCCATTGGGGTGAAGTGGGTGAGCGAACCTTGGACTCGCCCATTGTGTTGCAGCATTACTCTGAGCAGGTCCACATGATCAGAAAGAAACTACTGACTGCTCAGAGTCGACAGAAAAGCTACGCCGATCAGCGACGTAGGGAACTCACTTTTGCGATTGGAGATAAGGTTTTCGTCAAGGTCTCTCCAACCAAGAGTGTGTTTTGTTTTGGAAAGAAGGGGAAGCTCAGCCCCAGATTCGTTGGTCCCTTCGAAGTTTTGAGCCGAATCGGAGAGACTGCCTACCGTATAGCATTGCCACCACAATACGCGCAAATACATGATGTATTTCACGTATCAATGCTTCAAAAGTATGTTCATGATCCTTCTCACGTCATTCAACATGAAGACATTGACGTTCGAGAAGATATGACGGTGGAAGAAAGGCCAATAGAGATCGTGGACCGACGGGAGCAAGTGCTAAGAACGAAGGTCATTCCACTTGTTAAAGTGAGGTGGCAGCATCATGAAATAGAGGATTGCACTTGGGAGCCCGAATCGGATATGCGAGATAAATATCCTGAACTCTTCACTTTGTACTCTTAACTGAATTTCGCGGATGAAATTCCTTTAAGGGGGTAATGATGTAAGACCCGCAATTTTTCAGAAAATATCTGAATAAAATTCATGAGGCATTTACCAATAAAAATAGCATTTTTTCTCAGAATGCGAAACGAATCAATTCCTGTGAGCCAGTTATACTTAGGATATTCATCGAATCGCGAATATACACTCAAACACTCTGGAAGCCATAACTTCCTACCTGAACGAAATCAAAGGATTCCTGCGAGCCAACTTTCTTAGTTACGTCAATACGAAGGGAATGGCGTACTCAGAATTTTTCAGAAAATAATTGCCGAAAACCCAAAATTTTGGCGGGACCCACGAAAATATTGGTGGGTCCCACAGAAATATTTCTCAAAAAATGTTCTAGAATATTCTGGCACCTTCTAGCATCTTCAAGGACCTTCCAGCTCCTTCCAGCACCTTCCATGGAAGGGATTTCTGAAAAGCCAAGGGGTATAAGGGTAAAAGTGAAACTTGGGGCCCAAGTTTCACTTCCTATAAATAGAGGAGCCCCCCTCTCTCTAAAAATCGCCAACCCCTCTCTCTCTCCTCCTTTTCCCAAACCTCCCCTACCTAGCCTAGCCCACCTGAGCCCACCTGACCTGGTCTGAGCCTGCCTGACTTAGCCTGAGCCTGCTTGACCTGGTTTGAGCCTGCCTGACCTGGTCCTAACCCACCTGACCTAGGTCTGAACCTACTTGACCTAAGTCTGAACCCAGTTGACTTGACTTGAACCTGGTTTGGTTCAAAGTCAAAGTCCATGTCCTTTTTCGTCCGAAGTTCGAAGTTGATCCTTTTTCCAAATCGAGCCTCGTTCGAAGCGTTTGAAGCAATCAGAGTCATTTCTTCCTCAAATTGAAGTAAGTTTGCTTCATTAAACCATCTCTCTCAAGTATTTCATTGTTTGTATATAGCATATACTTTCTGAAGTAGTATCTTGCTTTAGTTCTTGGTTGAGCCCTCTAGGACGCTTCGGTGTTCACGCGCTTGCCTCGTAACTATCGTCGGATATATATGTTCGAATGCGCAGTATATGCGTTCTTCAAAAATAGTATCTCGCCCTAGTTCTTGGTTGAGCCCTCTAGGACACTTCGGTGTTCACTCGCTCGCCTCGTAACTATCGTTGGATACAGATCTAGGTGTATATCTGCTGATTCTGCCGACGCGTCTTATATCGCACAGGCTATCTAATTTACCTTTGCCGTCGCGTCGTATGATGCCAAGGCTCCCTGTTTTCTGCATTTCCGATTATTGCACTTCCGATTATGCAATGTATTTACTTACGCCGTCGCGTCGAACGATGCCAAGACTTCTGTTTTGTTATATATGTAGAATATTTCGTTTAGTTACACACCCTGAACATTAGTATATGCATTTCTTTATGCCGCCGCTGTATAAAGCACAGGCTTCTGCTTATACTACATATATAGCGCATAAATGAGCATTCAAATGGAGATCAAACTCCAAATCGCCAATGTGATTCCCTGACCGCTCCTCGTTCAAGATTCTGCTTGACGAATGAAGCCCCTATTGGAAAGGCTTCGCTTTTTGGCAAAATGCTCTTTACGTAAAGACTAAGTCAATTACGTATGGCCTGGCTATGGCCAAGGGTTCCTGCAACCTTGATGGATGCAAAGTACGCACAACGGTGCGCATCCATTTCCCGAATTAAGCATGGCGATTTCCTACCAAAGAGGGGAGATGCCGCTGAAATGGATAAAAGAAACGCACGCTTTCTCCGTAAAAGAGAGGAAGTGCTGCTGAAATTTTTGAAGAAGCTAAGAATAGCTCAGAAAGAAAGTAGCAGGATACTCTGACATACAGCAGAGTGCTACCCAGTTCATGGTTTGCCCTCTACAACGTAGAAAGGTTCGTCGCACCACTGCCAGTAGAGCAGGTGAGGTGCTGACGAAATGGTCGACAGAAGAGCTGCCGAAACCAATGGAACGGCATAATGATGTCCGTTGATGGAACGATGCCAGATCGGCTCGTATCCTTGTGCCTGCAAGGGCACCTTGCTCGTAAGGGCCGCTGAGCCGGAGTAGAGGTTGCGCCTTGGCTAGGTTTGGACTCGTTGCGTAAAAATACGCCGAGTAGCCGATCTATTTAGATCGAGTCATATGCATGCTCATTGAGAACGGTTACGCAACCAGACTCGTAAGGGCCGAAGAGCCAGAGTGTGTTGTTTTCACCCAAAGAGGTGTGATGCTCGCGGTGGCCGAAGTGCCAAGAGCGGTGTTCTGCATGCATATGAATAAGACTTAAGGTCGCACATACCCCACGGTTGAAAATCGTGTTAGGGGTACCCCCTCAGTAATGACTGTGTTGGGGCAGACTAAATGGGGTCGGGTACATACTCCCGTAGTGCTGAAAGCACGGGCTGCCTAAATGGCATGCAGATTCTGTCCAAGTAATTGTAAGACTGGCAGACCCCTTCAGGAATTATGCTCACTGTGGAATGACAGTGATGGTACAACCTTGAGTGACACGTATTTTACTTTGGACCTGATAGAGTCCACGATGGCCTCAGTCACTCTTGGGTTTTGGGGTCGTGGTTATCCTTAAGATCTAAGGATTGAACCCAACTACTGCAAGTAGAGGATGCATCCGAATATGGGCCTAGTAGGAAGTTGAAACACACTGCCCTACTATGGATAGGGTCAACAGGCCTCTGGGGTATCTAAAATACATAGAATAATCAACCCCCAGAACGTCGCGTTGATGCTCGGACAATAGCTCTACTTGCGTACCAAAGGCGGGAGCGGTTAATTATCGAAACAATGCATTAGCTTAGGTTCAGCGATGCTTGAATGTATGCGTGGATGGCCGTTGTTGAGTCAGTCCTGCATAACCTTTGTGAAGGTGTCATGTTCGGTATACTACTGGACCGACTGGGCAAAGGCCCGTGTTGTATCCGCACGACTAAGCGAAGCTCGAGGAGTTGTCCTTAGATGCATGGGATACGGATGTGCCAAGTATGAAGACTTGAGCTAAACATCACTTTGAGACCCGAAATAGGTCATGGCTAAGTCGTGGAGACTTAAGCGGTTATTCAAATCACAGCCCTGAAAAGGCTTGCTCTAAGTCAGGAGGACTTGAGCGGATGCTCAACTCATAGCCCTGAGGAGGCTCTTGCGATATACGCTAAGTCTTGGAGGCTTGAGCGTCGTTATTGCGCATTGCGACCCTGAGTGGTCATTATTGTACTTGAGTTGAATGGATGTATGACTGCATGCTTACCAGACCCTCAGTGGTTCTGACCCCGTTTTATGGGGATTTCAGGTGTTGGACCTGCGTGGCGATATGCGGAGCATGGCAGCATCGAGTTCCAGGGTTTCTCTAGACAGAGTTGTACTGCTTCCTTTTATTGAACCTACACTGCTTTTCTAAGCAGTAGTGTTGTAATAAACATGTGTTTTCGATAAAATGGAACACTTTGGTGGTCAATGAGTTGCTTGGCCACATACCTGCAACGTGCTCGGAGTTTTCTAAAACCGACGACTCATTATCGTCTTATTCCGCTGCTAAAAGCTTTTCTAAGTTCCGCTGCAATGAAAAAAAAAAATTCATGAAAATTTTAACTTAGCTTTGTTTTGGAAATCCGGGGCGTTACAAAAAGAGTATCTAAGGGAGTGTTTGAAAAAGGGGAGGGGAAAGTTCCGCTCGGGAAACTTTCACTTTTAGCGCCGTTTTGGAGAGAATTTCTACCCCAAAATGAAGGGGGAGTCATGGAGAGAAAGATCAGGTGCAATCACATTGCACACTTTGAGTGTGCCGCCTCCATCTTTGATTGACAACCGGTCAGTTGTCGGGCTCAACAACAGACACTACAAGAAACCTGTGGATTAGCGACGACCTAAATCCATCGCTAAACTGTCGCTAAACAGTTTAGCGACAGATTAGTGTCGCATTAGAGACAGATAACTTTCATCGCGAATTTTTTGACGCTAAGTAGTGACAAAACTTATCCATCGCTACTTTCGTCGCTAATTTGTGATGGATTAGCGATGGACACGATCTGTCGCGAGTCCTTCGCTATTTTAAACTAGCGATGGATAATATCCGTCACTAATCCATCGTTAAATTTTAAAAAAAAAATTGCTCTCTGCCGGCACGTTCTCCGGCAGGGAGCAATTTTTTTTGCACAGAACCGGCGCATTCCGGCATCGGGATGCTCTTCCGCAGCGAGCTAGTCACGGTGGGAGAAGGGACGCGGGCAGCCGATAGGGAGGGAGAACGACTCCCTCTGAAAGGAGATCGACAAGCTCTGTGTCGACGGTCAGAGGGCCTTCGACACCCGCTTCATGGAATAAACTGCCGGTGAAGGAGTGGACATGCGGGAGGGGGTAGAGGAGCGGCGTCGATCGACCGACTGCAACCTTTTTGGGGTCGTAGTGGAGCCGGGATTCGGCAAGGGAGAGGCAGGACGGGCGGTGGAGACTGGTAAGGGGCACTGCTAGGAGGAGGACAACGACGTGGGGGAGAGGTAGCAGAAGTTGATCTCGCGAGCCTTTGGCCTCCGAGGGCCAACGCCATTGTCACGCTCGGAGGGTGCGAGAGGCCGCTGTGCATCATCAGAGGAAGGGCAGGGCTTCTGGCATCCTGAGAAGCACCTCAGGTGGGGACGATTTAAATCGAACGGGAGGGAGGGAAAAATAGAGGGAGGGAAAATTTCGAACGGGGGGAGGGAAAATTATGCGCCTCAGGTGGGACAGTTTAAAAAAAAAATTATCGACAAAATTAGCGAGAGAATTTTTTTGTAGCGTTTTGGCGACGAAAAAATGTTGTCAATAATCCATCGCTAATTAGCGACAGATTTAGCGAGAGAGATATTTCTGTCGCTAATTTTGCAAATATTTTGAATGTTAGCGACAAATAGTTTTCTCTCGCTAATCCGTCGCAAATTTGTGATGAAAAAAATCCATCACAAATTTCCGTCACTAATTAGCATTTTTCTTGTAGTGAGATGGGAGGGCAGCCAGGTGCAGTGGCACACTCGAAGTGTGCAATGTGATTGCACCTGATCTATCGTCCCTCACAATGTTTTACATGGGGAAAGTTTCCCCAGAATGGGAGAACTTCGGTTGGGCACCAAACATGCCCTAAGTGAAAATTTTCCAAATATTAGTTAAGCTAATGGAGTTTGCGTAACATAGAATGGCTTAAGGATGGTACATTATGCAGCGTACGACATTGTGATGGGGATTGTGTTAAGCATTGTGAGAAAATAGTGATCAAATTATTATGGGCAATAAATTTTATTGAATTTTAGTATATAAATATTTGTTAATTGATGTGGACTACACCATTTTGGGGTGCAGCTCTAGGAAAGACAAAGTTATATAAAACACCATGCAAGTTACAAAAATTTACAAAAAGATCATTATCAAATTCTCCTCCATGGTCACTACGAATTTTAACAATTGTAGATGATTTTTTATTTTGTAATTTTTTACATAAAATCTCAAATTCACAAAACGTATCACTTTTATTTTTCAAAAATATTACCCAAGTGAATCTTGAGTAATCATCAATAATAACAAAAGCATATTTATTATGATTAAGACTAGCTACCCTAGAAGAACCCAAAAGATCCAGATGAAGAAGTTCTAGAGGTTTTTTGCTTGATACAACATTCTTTGATTTGAAAACTGGTACTATAGTATAGGATATAATCAAAGTTAGTTTTGAAACCTTAACGCATGAACTTCTTTGAGGTCACGAGGAAAATGACCTTGGACTTTTATAGATTTACGGTGGATGAGAGCAAGATATATAAACCAAATTATTTCTCCCACCAACCAAATTTTCATACGGATACTCTGTTCCGGTCTGCCAAGTTTTTTATTTTGTTTGTTTGATATAATACCTCTTCGCCCTTCGAAGTGTTGTAAAGGGCTTTACCCGATCCTTCTGTGTGTATTGAGTGATACTAAGCCCTTTGTACATGCTTTTGATTTTGCTATAAAAGCTTTATACATTCTGGATTTTTTGCATTTTTTCTCTCTGCCTTTCCTATCTTTATGTGATCATACGCTCACGCGCCCCTCGAATGACTGCTTACGCGCATTCACTGTGTACTCGAGAGGCCAGCCTTCAGCATTGAGGATCACTAAAGCATGTCATGGGGGCCTTTACTTTTAAACCCTTAACAAAGTGCTACCAGAGCCTTGTCGAAGCTGGGAAAGGGACTCAACAGCGAGCGAGTCGACACAATGGTTGATCATGTCTTCGAAGATAATTGAACTGCCTTAAGCGAACTCACAATTATACCGAAAGAGACTGTTTTAGGGAGTCAGGTTTCTCTCGAGGAAGAGTTCACGGTGGATAACCATGTGGCAACTTTAGTGAATAATGTTTCCAAGCTGACAAATACTAAGACCAATGTAGATCAGTTGGTTAATGATGCAAGCAATGCTTTTGTGATGCTTGATCACAAGGTCAAGTCTACAATGAAAGGAGTGGAGGACATTGTGGATAATCATACCACCAAATTCAAAGATCTGCTAAAAAAATTTAACACTATGACAAAGAAACGATTGAGGTATGTAGAAAAAATGATAAACTAAAGTGACGATTGAAAAATGTCATGGCTAGAAAAAGTGTGACACATGGGGATAGGTCTCATATCAAGTTTCCTGAACCTGCGAAGTACACAGATACTCGCAATTCAAAGGACCTAGAGAACTTTATTTACCTGATAGATCAATACCTCAATGATATTGGAGTCGTGAAAGATGCAGATAGATTGTGCACTGCAACAATGTACCCTACAAATGTTGTGATGTTGTTGTGGGGATGCCACCTAGGTGATGTTGGTCGTGGTCTTGTTGTGGTTAATTCATGGGATGATTTGAAGCAATAATTGTGCAACCACTTCTTACCAAAAAATAAGGAAACAATAGCTTGTAAAGTTAATGTCTTCGAAGCAAACTGGGTTAATTCATGATTTTGTCAAGGCTTTCACCTCATTGGTGCTGGACATCGAGGATATGACTCATGAAGATTGTAAGTGCCACTTTATGTATGGACTACAAGGGTGGGATGCTACATAGCTGAATTGATAAGACCCTCCAAATCTTGCTTCGATACTTACTGTTGTTGAGTGATTGACTGAGTTTGATCGACACAATACAACATTTCATGGTCGACCATTTAGAAATAACTATAACAACAACAACATGAGGAATAGCAGAAGAAATAATCACGGGGATAATGCTGGTAATGGAAACTGACAGTATGATAACTAACAAAATCGTGGCCGATAGGATGGATAAAACAATAATTGACATAAGAATAACAACAATAAAGGGCAAAACTATTGTCATCATGATTGTTATCACCATCAAGGTGATCACTTGGTGAATGAGTGTATCAACAAAAATCACGGTCAAGAGAATGCAGATAACTGCAAGCTCAAAGTTGTGAACATTGTTCAAGCTGAAGAGAGGCATATTGTTATAGAAGCGATGACTCTGGGAGCCATGCATATGATAAATGTTGTGAAGGAGACACCTACCATTGAACTACCCATAAGCAAAGAGCTTATGTACTTGGAAATCTTTCTAAACAAGAGACTTATCAAGGCCTTAGTACACACGGGTGCCACACATAACTTTATTTCTATTAAAGAAGCAGAGCGACTCAGATTGCATTGGGAAAATAAGGAGATCCTGATGAAAGCAGTCATCTCTAAAACCAAATCTATCTATGGTGTTTTTTCTGATGCACTAGTGCACATCTTGAGCTGGTCTGAAAAGGTCATGCTTTTTGTATCCCTAATAGATGATTTCAAGGTCATCCTTGAAATGGAATTCTTGCGAAGCAATAGGCAGTGTCAATGCTAGATATCTGGACCATTTGAATATGATCCATTTGGTGGGATCCAGTTCATTCTATCATTTCCCCTCAAAGTATACTGGGGAGGATTCCACAAGCCTAGTTTGATTATGAGTAGATCAAATTGTCTTGTTGAAAGAGCCTTAGTTAAGATATCTGCAAATTGAATTGATGTGCTAACATACTTGGTGATAAGTGCTCCTGCGACTACTTTTTCCCTCACAAAATGGTAATCTATCTCCATATGTTTCATTTTTTAGTGAAACACAAGTTTAATTGTAGTGTGGAGTGCAAAGATGTTATCAAAAAACAATACTGATGGTTGATGAAAATATACTCCAATGTCCCTTACTATGAAGTTGATCTATGTAAGTTCTATAGTAGCATAAGCCATCGCCTGATATTCAACTTAAGCACTAGATCTAGAAATTGTATGCAGTTTTTTCACACTCTAAAAGACGTAGATGGCTTCAAACAATGTGCAAAAGCATGTCGTAGTATGATGAGAGATGGGACACCTAGCCAAGTCAGTGTCAAAGAAGGCATATAATTTGATGCTAGACTTGGCAAAAATCGAGTCCCAAGTTCAAGTGTCCTATAAACATATCTTAAAATCCTTTTAACCATTTGAAAATGAAAAACAATTGGATTTTTCATAAACTGACTAACATAATTAACAATGTATAAAATATCTGGACGAGTAATTGTGAGATAATGAAGGCCATCAAGTAGGCTTTTGTACAAAGTACGATCATGAAATATTATATCTCCTTTTTTAGAATGTTTAAGGTTTATAGTCATATAGGAGTATTTACCAGACATGCAGAGACCATTTTAGCATTTAGATTCCCAAAAAATAATGCAAAAAACTAGATCTTTCATGGCAAATTCCTTGGTGACTTGTTCAATAAAATCCTTCAAAAAACTTGGATTGCTCTATGTGAGAATAATATCATCTACACAACAAAAGTAATGTTGACCCCCTTTAATGAGAGACAAATAGGGAAGAATCAACAATGCTAGAGTAAAATCTCATTTTCAATAGGAAAGTGTCAAACTGATCATACCAAGCTCGAGAAACTTGCTTCAAACCATAAAGCACTTGTTTTGATTTACAAACATGATTACATTTTTGTTTATTAACAAAACAAGGTGGTTGCTTAATAAACATTGTTTCATTTAAAAAATCATGTAGGAAGAAATTTTTCACATCAAGTTGCCTTATATCTGAATTATGAGCAAGAGCTATAATTAAAACAATACGAATCGTTGATGGTTTGATAACTGAAGAAAAAGTTTCAAGAAATTAATTCCTAAGAGCTCGATGAAACCCTTTAGCCAATAAGTGTGCTTTTAATTGTTCTAGAGTCCTATCACTCTTCTGTTTGGTCGTGTCGTCCCATTTACTTCCTACAACTTTCATATTTCATTCTCTGAAAACCAATTCCCATGTATTGTTATCATAAAGAGCTCTTATCTCCTCTTCTATGGATTTAAGCCAGCCCAGATGCCTTAGGGTGCCTTGAAGGGTTCTTGGTTCTAAGGGAATAGTCGTGATCAATAGATATTTTGGGATTGGCTTGACAACTTTATCTTTTATCCTTGTAACCATTAAATGGTTGTTTAGAGAACTCATTTGGACGGGTCTCTCATTGTTAGGAGGATTGCTTGCAACCTCAGTAACACTACTTTCTTCTCTACTTCCTACAAATGAGAGGTCTTGATTCTCATTAGTGTGAGTTTCATTAATAACCTCATGCTGAACTCAAGCGATTTCATTTTGGTATCCTCACTAGATCTCATCTGAGCATCTTTTGTGATGCTAGCTAGATCATTTTCTTTGCCAGATTGACATTTGTAATCATTTTTTTCTAAGTGTGACTTTTTTTTCGACAAGGAAAGCTGGGGTTAGGCAGACCCCTATTAGATTTATTGAATGGAAACTAAAATTACAACTTTACATAGGGTGGAAACCAATTTGGATTCCACTATTGATTTACCAAGATCTAGTTCTAATGAGAGACTAACAAGAAAAACAACTCCATTCAAGTTTTATGCATTAGGTTTTGCTGTTGGATAAGCCGATATAGGAAGCCCGTCCATGTTCACTAAGTCCAAACCAGAGCAAGGCTGAGTGTTAGGGGAAAGCCCATCCGTCTTCACTAGAGCCGCATCCTGACAACTCTTCTATAGTTGAATCGAGCACCCTCTCATACCCGAAGAGTTCACCTCCCTTAATGAAAGTCTAACACTATCAAAGGTGCTGCTCTTGTAGCGTCTTTGTGTTTTAACAGGACCACAAACTTGCAACATATGGGTTTGTGACAGTTAGTGGAGGAATATTATCCTTGGACGAGTCACATGTGGCATTAAATTTGAACCCAGGTGGTACCCTAGTTGTAGGCACCATGTCAAATGTAGAAGGGACCTCTAACGGTCTAGAGGCAAATCCACACGTACTACTTGGCGAGCAGTTTTATTTGATGTGGCCTTACCCTTGTCCTTCGTTGCCAACTGGATTACTTCCACAGTTTTTGTGGAGCTAGTATGAGAGCGTAACTGCTTCGACAACGTTGTTGCACCGATAAATTATTTTAACGGTAGTACCTATTGGAAAAAAGCGCACAAACTGAATGCACCAACTTCACAAATGAAGACGATGGTGACAAAGAACCTGAAAAAGAATCACTTCTATGCCTTGCACATATCATATAGAACAACTCCTTCACCCAAGCTCCAAAATAAAACCCTTATCATCCAAGGGATACCACAAAATATATATATTTTGATGCACACGAGCAAGGGATAATAAAGAAAATAAAGAATACAATAAGAGAGAGGCACACACCAATTTTTATGTGAAAAACCTTCCAAAAGAGAGATAAAAACTATGGAGTTGAGAACAACCTAACAAAAACTCCACTATGTGATATAAAGAATGGCTACAAAGGAGCATACACAATGCCTATACTCCAATAAGCCCACAAATCATCATAATAGAGAAATAACAATGCAAACAAAGTGGTAGAAGTAGAAGAATATCACCTAATAAGGATTGATGACCTTCCCACAACAAAAACCCTCTTTCTCTTGGCCTAATCTTCACAAAACAAGAAGAGGATTTAGAGAAGATGAAGAACACGGCAAAGCCAAGCTTCTCTTCCTTTTTTCTCTTCCTCTCCCACAATCTCTTTCTTTTTTTCTCACAATCTTGTGGAATCCACACACACAAAGGAGAAAAAAAACTCTCTTCCCTATCTTTCTCTCTCTCTTTCTTCTAAGAGCCACCAAGAAAGAAAAACCACAAGGGTCATCGTGCCCTCCTTTTCTTTTTAACTTTTACATTTTAAGTCCACAATATTTTGCTATTTAGTCCCTTTAACTTCTCTAAAAAATCATGCACTACTTATAGGAGGCAACCTTTTGCTTCACCAAATGGATTGGGTCCTCCACATGGAGGTAACCTGATCCAACACATCTCCCCCCCTCGACTATGTGGAGGACTTCGCCAAACCGGTGACCGGTGATGGAGCAACATATTTCAAGCTTACCACGAGACAACTTCTTGGTCATCATATCTGCACCATTGTCATCAATATGAATCTTCTCAAGCTCAAGTAGCTTTGCATCCAACACATCACGTATCAAATGGTACCTTACATTAATATGCTTCGACCTTGTATGAAATATATAATTTTTTCTAAGATGAATTGCATTATGACTGTTACAATACAAAACATGCTTTTCATGAGTAAAACCAAGCTCTTGCATGAAATTCTTCATCCACAGTAACTCTTTACTTGCTTCGGTCATTACAATGAACTCTACCTTTGTGGTAGATAGTGTCACACAGTTCTGAAGTCTCGACTGCCAAGACACTACACCACCTGCTGAAGTAATCAAATATCCAAATATAGACTTTCTATAATCAACATCAGGAGCCATATCTGAATCTGAATAACCTACCAAAATAGGCTTTTGCGCATCAAAACAAAGACACACATTACTTATGCCTAGAAGATATCTCAAAATTCATTTCACAACATTCCAATACTCTTTACTAGGATTTGAGAGAAATCTACTGATAACCCTAATTGAGTGAGTTATATCTGGCCTCATACACACCATAGCATACATGAAACTGTCAATTGCTGAAGCATAAAAAATCATTTGCATGTTCTCTTTCTCTTTATCTGTAAAAGGACTCTACTTCATACTTAACTTAAATTGTGCTTCAAGTGAGGTACTCACTGCCTTTGCTTTATCCATGTTGAATCTTTGAAGTACTTTCTCAATATACTTCTCTTGTAATAGCCATAACTTTTTTGCCTTTCTATCACGAACAATCTTTATGCCCAAAATCTGATTTGTGGCTCCCAAGTCCTTCATGCCAAATGATTTGCTCAACTTTTTCTTCAAGCTAGCAATTCTCGAAGTATTTTTACCTACAATGACCATGTCATCAACATAAAACAACAATATAAAAAAATCATTATTTGAAAACTTCTTAACAAAAACACAATAATCTGAAGTAGTCTTCTTGTAACCATGTTTCTTTATAAAAGACTCAAACTTATTGTACCAACTATCTAGGAGCTTGCTTTAAACCATACAAACTCTTTCTTAACCTGCAAACATAGTCTTCCTTTCCTTTCTTCTAAAACCCTTCAGGTTGTACTATGTATATTTATTCCTTAAGATCACCATGGAGAATGGCGATCTTCACATCCATCTACTCAATTTCTAAATCAAGACTTGTTGTCAAGCTCAAAACAACTATGATAGAAGATATTTTAACAACTGGCAAGAAAATCTCTTCAAAGTCAACACCTTTATTCTAACTAAAACCTTTTACAACCAACCTAGCTTTATATCGTGGGTATGATGAGTTCTCATCTTGCTTCACTCTGAAAACCTAACGATTCTTCAAAGCACTTTTACCTTTAGGCAATGGTACAAGCTCAAAGATATGATTGTCATAAAGAGATTGCATCTCATCTTTCATGGTTTCAATCCACTTCTCTTTCTGCATAGCCTCCTCATGGCTCTCAGGCTCTCCACCATCAGTCAACAAAACATACTCATGTACAGGACATCTAGTGGAAGGTTGTCTCTCTCTAGTAGATCTCCGAAGTGACTTTGTAGCTGAAGAAGAACCAACCTCATGTTGCTCAAAATCATCACCATCAGACATATCTGGTCTGTCAACATCCTGCTGTGTGGCTCGAGTCAGAGCTCGAATAAAGTAGAGAGATCACGAGTCGGAACTCGGTTTTTCAAAAGGAAACATAATTTGAAGGGAAACCCGAGTCAGAACTCGGTTTTTCAAAGAAAATTATTTGAAATAGACCCGAGTCGGAACTCGGATCTTCAAAGGAAAAATAATTTGAAGGGAAACCCGAGTCAGGACTCGGTTTTCAAAGACCGACTTAAAAGTTGGATTTTGAAAATGTACCAGTTTGAGCACTGGATTTTGAAATAATACCAGTTCGAGCGTTGCACCGTCATGTGTGTCATCTTCAACTAAATTTGGGAAAGATGACAAAGGAACAAGATTTGTATCAACCAAGTTATCACTGCACTGATATTTTTCTTTCACTACTTTCTCAATGTCTTCAATGGTTTGATCTTCAACAAAGACAATATCTTTGCTTCTGACAAGCTTTTTCTCAATAGGATCATACAACCTATATCCAAACTCATCATGATCATATCCTAAAAATATACACTGTCATGTTTTTGCTTCCAACTTTGTTCTTTCATCCTTAGGAACATATACAAAAGCTTTACACTAAAAAACACGCAAATGGTCATAGGAAACATTTTTTCCAAACCAAACCATATCAGAAACATCACTATCTAGAGGTACATGAGGATACAAGTTAATAACATGAGCCACAATACATAATGCTTCACCCAAAAAATGTCTTGGCAACTTTGCCTCTGACAACAAGCATCTAACTCTTTCAACAAGAGTTTTATTCATTCTCTCAATTACACCATTCAACTGAGAAGTCTTAGAATAAGTCTTTTGATGCCTTATACCATGCATCCTTCAATAATCATCAAATAGCCCCAAATACTCACCTCAATTGTCAGTTTGTATGCACTTCAATTTCTTCTCTGTCTGCCTCTCAACAAGAGCATGAAATTGCTTAAATGCATCAAGCACTTGGTCTTTTCTCTTCAAAGCGTAAACCCACAACTTTATTGAATGATAATTAATGAAAGTCACAAAATAAAGTGCACCTCCAAGTAAACTTTTTTTCAAAGGACCGCATACATTTAAGTGTACCAACTCTAATTTTTTTTCTTTCTTAATGAAAGATGACTTTTGAAAGATACTCTCAGTTGCATCCCAACCAAGCAATGGGTACATCTCTTCAACTTCTCTTTCTTTACTCTAGAAAGTAGATTCTTTTTTATCAAACATTCAATGTCTTTCTCACTCATATGACTCAACCTCTTGTACTATAATTCAACTAACTTCTCATTTTCAATCACATTCACGACATCCTTTGAAATTGATGCTTGCAAAATATATAAACTATTGTACTTCTTTTCACAAGCCATAACCAATGAGCCTCTAGTGAGTTTCCATTGACCATCATTAAATATACTACAAAAGCCTTCATCATCAAGCTTTCCTGCTAAAATCAAATTCAAGCGAATATCTGGCACATGCCTAATTAACATCTTTAAACATCAAGATGGTTTCATTATTGATTTGAAAATTTATATCACCAACACCAACAACCTTAGACAAACCATCATTACCTATTCTCAACACTCCAAAGTCACCCAGAGTATAAGTAGCAAAGAACTCCCTATTTGAAGTAACATGGAGAGATGCACCACTGTCTATCACCCAACTAGTATCATGACTAGTTAAGTTTATTATATCATCATCATAGACAACAACTAACTCAGTCGAAGTAGTCGCAGTGACACGATCATCATTCTCATTATTCTTCTTTTCTTGCTTTTCAACATTCTTGTTCTCTCTCTTCAACTGAAAACAATATTTCTTGATGTGCCCATTTTTCTCGATGATACTGCATATTCTTGTACCTTGATCTTGATTTGCTTCATATTTTATCTCTACCTTTCTCATCCTTGAATTTACTTCTTTCCCTATTCTCAGTGACCAATGTCTCTAACTATGGAGAATAGCCTTGAGACTTTCTTCTCATCTCTTTATTGAGAACACCGGCTTTAACAAGCTCCATAGAAACAATACCATTTGGAGCAGAGTTGGTGAGTGAGACCCTAAATATTTTCCATGAATCTGGTAGAGTAGAAAGCATCCAAAGCCCTATAAATTCATCTTCAAATTTAATACCCATGTCAGACAACTGATTAATAAGCTCTTGAAACTCATTCAAGTGGTCGACTACAAAACTTCCTTCTTTATGCTTGAGTTGTATCACCCGTCTAAGCAAATACAATTTGTTATTCTCAATCTTCAAAGCATACAAATTTTCAAGTTTGGTCAGCAATGACTTTGCATTATTTTCATGTTGAATATGATTGTAGACATTCTCATCAACAAATTATCGAATAAAGCCACATATTTGCTCATTGTTATCATCGCAAAATTTTACTTTTGCAAGTCAAAATGACCTTTGAAAAAGATTTTGAAAATAACTCACCTCCGTTTTTAAAATGTGGGATAATTCCAAGGAATAAGACTCGCCTGTCGGTATGTGGTTCAACTGTTCCTGGCACCTTTACCAAGGGTAATCGAACCAAGGATCAAAAGTGTGCTTAGCTTTGCTCAACTTGTCTAAATCGTGTTCTATTTTCTAAATGCACAAAGAATCAGACATGTGCTATGAATTTTCTGAAAATGCAGATTGAAAACATGATGTATGCTTTTGAGATTTAAAATACTTGGAAAATTCTTGGAAAAGATAACACTTTGAAAATCGTAAGCCTTGTTGAGAGAACATTTCTAAAGAAATGCAAGTGCTTTGTGAAAATTGATTTCTGGGGGATTTTAAATAACTTTGGAAAAACTTGATTTCTCTGAATTCAAAATTTGAAATTGAAGATATTGTGACTTGGAAAATTGTGGTTTAAAGTTGAGAAATACTTGAAATATCACTTGAAAGCTCAGAGTTTTGAGAAAATCAATTTATGAGTAAGACTTAAATTTTTTTGAGAAAATTGATTTCTCTGAATTGAAATTGGAATTTGCAAATTGAATGAAATGAATGAATATGAATTTGAAAGATAATGTTTTGAAGAATTGAGAAAATCCTTTTGTATTTTTGAGAAATGCAGTGCATTTTAAAATTAGCCTAAGAGTGTATGCTGAATGTGGCTAATACAAAGATAATAAATCTGGGTCTCATTCGTATTCTGACTATGGCCATAAATACGAATTTCATCGAGTTTGTCAACTCTCTAAGAGCTTGTGCACGTGCTATTCATGTAGACCATGGTGAATTTGTAAAAATATGCACATGAATGACAAGCATAATAGTTATATATCAAAGTTCAAACTATACGCAATGCAAATCCTAATCTAAGCATAAATTAAAATTCTTATTCTAAAGTTTACATTTAATTTACATCACTAATTAAATTTAAATAAAAGAAATTAAAGGAAAGTAAAGTCTTCAATGTCCCTGCAAAACTAGAAAACTTGTTAGTGAAAATATGTTGGCTTTTCTAGATTTATCCAGTAATATATGGAAATTACTGGATTTTGCTAGATATAAGCCTTTTTCCATGATTCCCTGAGATAAATATAATGAAATAGAAAATAAAATTGAAGAAATATGAAAATGAGATTTGAAAATTCGAAATTATGGTCAAAATGACCAAAATACCCCTAATAGCAAGACTATGGCCTTGAAACCAGGGTTTTTTAGAAAAATATTTTGTAAAAATGAGGTTTTAGAATTCAAATAAAAATAAATCAAACATAAGGTGATGTTGTATGATTAAAAATAAGAAAATTCAATTTAAAAATTTCAAAAATGAGGTCAAATAACCAAAATGCCCCCGATAGCAAGACTATGGCCTTGAAATCAGGGTTTTCAGAAAATATTTTGGTAAAAACTTTGGGTTTAGGATTTAAATAAAATAAAATAACAAGAAAATCAATCATGAAGTGTCCTAACATGATTCTTAACAAGAAAAAACCCTAAAAACATGAACTTATACATAAAAATTCAAAAATATCATGAAAACATGATTTTGGAAGTGTTTCGGGATCCTGCGGGCACCCTATTTTGCAATTTAATCCATTCAAGCATCAAATGGGATCCAAAATTGATAAAAATTGACATATGAACTTCTTATAACTCTGAAATTAGATTGAAATCAGAAAAAGGTATTTTTGACATTATTCCAATTCGAAAATTGCATTAAAACCCTAAAATATGCTATTTTTACCTGCGGACATGTACCAGTCATGGTGTTAGACCCGAATCAAGGGTCAATACACCATGGAAATTTTTGAAATTTTACAGAGACAAAATAGACAGAAAAACAAAGAATCTCCTTTTTACAGATAAGAAAAATCATCTCTGGTTGGGGAGATATCATTCCAACAATCTGTACTTGAATTTAACGAATATAAAATTAATTAAAACAGGTATTTCTGGCTGCAAATACAGGGAAAAATAGCAGACTTCATCAAAAATTTCTGAGATTTCAACAGTGAATAACAGACATATAAATAATGAACTTCCTTTTTTACAAATTATGAATCAGATCTACGGTTAAGGATCTATGATCAACACAAGTTGAATTAGGGTTTTAGTAAATCATAACGAGTTCTAAAACATGGATCTGACTTTCTGACAGAGGATTATAACAGACTTCAACAAAAATCCTGATGCGACTTTGTATTTTTCTAACAGGGTTCCTGAATCCCAAAACCTCTAATTTTTTTACAGGGACTCACTAACACATCTATAAACTACATATAAAAAAATAAAAAAATTTAAACACATATTTAAATATGAAACAACATGATTTCTACAGATTTAGAATCAAACACATGAAAATCTAAGAAAACCCTAAAAAAAGTAGGATTTAACAATGAAAAACAACAAAAAAATACCTACACAACAAAACGAAATCTATTTTAATATTGAAACATATGTAATAAACATTAATATGCTAAAAAATAAAAAGAAAACAAGGAATCCATGGCTGGAATTGATTTTACCTTTGAAATGATGGATTTAGCCCATTTAACGGGTAAATCACATCTTTCGTCGATTAAGAACATAGAAGACGTACCTCTCATCGATTCTAATAGATTAGAATCCTGAAAATCACCCTCAAACTGAGTTAGATCATCTTCTTAGGTCGTTTTTGAGGTTCTTGGATGGATTCCATGGTTAAATCTATGAAACAAGAGACTCCTATGGTGAAATCTATTGAAAAATCATAAAAAAACTAATAAAAAGCACAAAATAAAATATAAAAAATTACCTTGGAGGATGCAACTGCAATGGAAAAAGGAGGAGGTGCTGAAGAGGAGAGAGAGACCATGAAATTGGGAGAGAAAAAGAGCCTCTTTTGACCTCTTGAAGTCCCCCTTTTATAGGTTTTCAAAAAGTCACTTAATTAGGGTTAATTAAGAGATTTTTCTTTTTTCCAAGACTCTTTCTAATAAATCCACTAATCCCAAGACTAGAGGCACTTTCTTAAGATCGTTATCTTTATAACTTGTATCACTCCACTTCGGAAATTTCGAAGATGCGAAAATGGTTTGTTACGACTGAGTTCCCACGATGCAACTAGACTTGAACCTTAAGAGAGTCACTGCTTCGCAAGTTCAGGTGACCTCTCTCACACTTGAACTTGGCAAGCCAAATCGAGAACAAAAGAATAGAAAGAGAAAGCCTGAGAATCAGAAAATCTAATGATCCAAAAGATGAAAAATGAAGAAATTTATAGACTTTAAAAAGGCCAAGACATTTTTGTGATAAATAAAATTAAAGGCCACAAATTCAATGGTTTGAAATTTGAACAAAAATGATCTTGAACAGTCACCCATCTTTGACTAATGATCAAGGACCTTCAAAACCGTCCAACAGTCACAAAGCCCCATAAATGCTATATAAATTCATTTTAAAGTCTTTCAAATGGCCAAATCATTCAAAAATGAAAATTCAAAAGATGGCTTGGTCAAAGTGGACCCCAACACCTCACATGTGCCTTGTGCCTCTACGAGGCATGCAAAGTGCAAAGTGTGCCATCAAATTACCACATTGCACCTCAAGCGCCCTTGCACACATATGTGCATGCATGTACTCAAATGGCACATTCATTTCTGTGTGAAGCACAACAATGTCCACAAGTCACTCTAACACACATGGTTTACCAAAGTAAAGAATAGGGAGCAAATACTCTATTTAAACCACCAAAAAAAATTCTCCCTCTTAGATATGGGACTAAACATTTTCAAAGCACTTTTGGTGGGAAACAATAAATCACAAAAAACTTTACAAATATGCTATATTTTGGAACTTTTTCCAACAAGTCACTCATCATCTCTTAATCACATGGAAAATCACGTGCCTCCTTTTGGGCAAAGGGTAATCCCTTGGAAATTTACGCTGCCAGGATAGTGACGTTGAGTGCGACTTGTTGAAGCTCACTATTTCTTCAATTTTCTCAATTAGTAAAAATAAAGTTTCAGGTCTGCTATATGGAAATATATTTTCATCAAAGATAACATGCTGGGACACAGACTCGCCCTCTAGGTGGATACAAACATCTATAACCTTTATCTTCATTATTCAACAAAAACACAAAGTAAGGATTTAGGCTCAAATTTGTTTGAGTTATAATCCCAAAGATATGGAAAACATCTGCTCCCAAATGTCCTCTAACAAGTATATTTAGGTTTTTTATGGTGATTTTTATTTGCAGTCTAGTCGTGGGAAGCCTATTTACTAATGAGACAACAGTTGAAAAGGCTTTGACCCACAACCAAGCTGGGACATGAGCATGAAACATCATTGTTAGTTTGAGCTCATTATAGACCGATGTCTACACTCAGCAAATCCGTTATGTTCAGTCATTTTTTGACAAGCTTTATGGTGTAAAATACCATTGCTCTTTAAGTAGGCTCAAAGATCTTTACTGTTATATTCACCACCTTCATCACTTTGTGAAATTTTTAGATTTTTGCCAAACTGAGTCTGAACCATTTTATGAAACTATAAATTTTGAACACAGTTCAGACTTAGATTTATGAAGGAAAAAACCATGTAAATTGAGTATCGGCATTAACTGATACAACTGAATTGGTGGCCCAATGATTCAAGGCCGATCAATGCCGATACTAACAACATTGACTTAGGCCAACATGGCCTTCATGTATTCACGTTACATTTGGTGCTTTATGAAGCTTATCATGTCTAAATTTCCCGTGATAAGCTCCTACATTTGTGAAAACAAGACTTCTCTCTTCAACTTCGATTTATGAATTCATTTGATCTTTTTACCAGCATTTGATCCAGCAGCCTCCATCATCAACGTCCTGGTCGATCTGGTTGATGCATTTTGGTTGACCAGATAAGCTAGATGCCTCTGCATTTATCAACTCCTCATTTGCGCCATTTATCTGGATATGGCCATCTGAATGTGGACCATCTTACCAAGAGAGGACGCACGTGCGTGTGTGTGTGATTGATGAGTTATTTTGCTTTTTTTTTTTCATGGTGGCCCCTCCAGCTACCAGTGATGACCTCAGCCGGCATTGGTACCTTTAAGCATGAAAGTAGCTACCAGTGATTTTGAAGAAAGGAGAAATGATACAGGCTCACTACAAGAAACATGTGGATTAGCGACAACCTAAATTCGTTGCTAATCTGATGCTAATCCGTCGCTAAACAGCTTAGCGACGAATTAGCGTCAGATTAGAGACAAATAGCTTCCATCATAAATTTTTCGATGCTAATTAGTGACGGAATATATCTATCGCCTATTCCGTCGCTAAGTAGCGACGAAATGTATCTGTCGCCAGTTCCGTCGCTAAGTTGCGATAGAATAACGAATGCCAACATCCGTCACAAGGTCGTCGTTACTATACGATGATTTTTGTGTTGCGACAAATTTATAGTCATTGCTAATCCGTCGCTACATTCACCGCTAATAGTAATTAGCGACAGATATATCTGTCGCTAATCCGTCGCAAACAAGGAAAAAAATAAAATATTTAAAAATTAAATATCGAGAAAAAGATTTCGTGATACAATTTATATTTCCTGTGAATAAAAAACAAAGTACATATCAAAATACATAAAAAAGGAAACTAAAACAATTAATCGATCCACTATAAAATTTGCAAGTTCTAATTATGTACAATTCAACATTTACATTTTTGAAACAAAAATAAGGTAGAACAAATTCAACACATGAATCTAATCATCGCCAAGATTTTGTGCATCATCTTGTTCATTGTCTTGATCTGTCCCTTCAGCTCCACTACGCTGATTATCGCCAGCAACCTACACGAGAAAAGAAAGGTCAATATTGATAAACAAAATATACTAAAATAAATTATACTCTATATGTGATTCTATCATGCTCATATGTGTTCTAAGGCAATAAAAAAACTATATATGTGATTCTATCATGCTCATATGTGTTCTAAGGCAGTAAAAAAACTGTATATGTGATTCTATCATGCTCATATGTGTTCTTAAGGCAGTAAAAAAAACTTATATGTGATTCAATCATGCTCATATGTGCTCTAAGGCAGTCAAAAAAATGTATATGTGATTCTACCATGCTCATATGTGTTCTAAGGCAGTAAAAAAACTTTATATGTGATTCTATCATGCTCATATGTGCTCTAAGGCAGGAAAAAAACTGTATATGTGATTATATCATGCTTATATGTGTCATAAAGTAGTCAAAAAACTGTATATGTGATTCTATCATGCTCATATGTGCTCTAAGGCAGTAAAAAAACTTTATATGTGATTCTATCATGCTCATATGTGTTCTAAGGCAGACAAAAAACTATATATGTGATTATATCATGCTCATATGTGTTCTAAGATAGTAAAAAAAACTCTATATGTGATTCTACCATGCTCATATGTGCTCTAAGGCAGTCAAAAAATTGTATATGTGATTCTATCATGCTCATGTGTATTCTAAGGCAGGCAAAAAACTATATATGTGATTATATCATGCTCATATGTGCTTTAAGGCAGTCAAAAAAACTGTATATGTGATTCTACCATGCTCATATGTGCTCTAAGGTAGTCAAAAAACTGTATATGTGATTCTACCATGCTTATATGTGTTCTAAGGCAGTAAAAAATTTGTATATGTGATTCTATCATGCTCATATGTGTTCAAAGGCACTAAAAAAACTGTATATGTAATTCTATCATGCTCATATGTGTTCTAAGGCAGTAAAAATATTATACTGAAATATCATATAAAAGGTCAGTATTGACAAACAAAATATATTGAAATAAATTATATGCAATGCACCTAAGTTAAGGCAATCAAAGTTATATGAAATCTAACGACATGCAATACATCACATGAAACTTTCATACCTGAGAGGCACCTGCAAACGAAGCTCCCTTGTTCTGCAAAAAACTGTTGAACTCATCCCGGAGAACTGTAAACACCCCAAATTTTCACTCACCTCCCCTACATCTCCACCAAACATCATCATTCAACCTCTGAAATCGTCGGAAGGCAAAATGGTCATTTTCTGAGCCCGAACCTTGCAAAAGTCTAAATTTCATCTGAAACTTTCAAAATTTCTCTATTTTTAGCTCAGATGTTCAAAATTTTACTCCTGACAGGAGACAGACATCTCCGAGTCTTGGCTCAAGATTATATTGCATAAGACATGACATTGCATATCATTGCATGAGCATTTCAAATCACTGCACTGCACAGCATGTCATTTCGAGGTCCAGAACTCTTGATTTCAAAATTTTCAATCCAGATTAGAATTTTAACTCTTTTCAAAATTGACTCCAAAACCCTGGGTCTTCAAAATTATCAATTTTACCCCCAGGGCTCTGAATGTCAAAATATTTTCTCAGGAAGACGATCTCGATAGTTTTTAATGTGGATTTCAGTCACTTCACCTCAGATTTTGCCCTTTTTGACAATTTCAAATATTTTTCTTTTACAAAATCGCCCTACAAGGGCCAACTCTTTCCAAAATTCCTGTTTTGCCCATTAGTCCAGATTTTATGAAAATTCCAAAAAGAAGTTGTGGTTTTATCCTTATTTCAATAAAGAAGCAATGTGGGACCCACACTGAGGTGGTGTCACACAAGCTTTTCTTTTGAAAAAACCCAAAAATATAGGAGCCTTGTCCCCTGGATTGGTGCCACTTGTCTTTTCTCTCTCCTCCCATTTTCATGCCAAGTGTCAGTGTGGGGCTACCCTAAGAAGCCGCCACATGTCATCCCATTTATCTGCCATGTGTCACCCTATCCATCCTGCGCCATGTGTCATTTCAAAGAACACCAGGAGATGCCAAGTGTCATAGGTTGTCCTGTCTAGAAAAGTGGAGCTTGTCTCCTCTGAGGTGGCGCCACTTGAAGTGTGTCTCCTGCAGGGGACACGTGTCAACCTCTTACTCATTCTAGAAAAGTAGCCTGACACATGTCTCTCCCTACTTTTCTCAGAAAAGTAGGAGACACGTGTCACTCCTAGATTCCTCCAGAAAAAGTAAGCTTGTCTCCTCTGAGGTGGTGCCATTTGGAGTGTATCTCCTGCAGAGGACACATGTCAGTCTCTGCTCTTCTCAGAAAAAGCAAATGCCATGTGTCATTTCCTGCTCTCTTCAGAAAAGCTAGAATTCAAAGATTCAAATCTCCTCATAGGTGGCGCAGATCCTGAACTTCTACCTCTTTCATCTTGTCTGAGGGCGCCACATGTCCCTTCCCTCCTTTTCCTCCCTCTTGCCACATGGCATTGTAGGAGCCACCCTAAGGTGGAGCCACATGTCCATCCCCCATTCCTCCAGGGCCAACCTCCATTTGAAATTCAAATTCTCCTCTGAGGTGGCGCCATTTGAGAAGGCCTCTCCAGACAGCTGACACTTGTCTGCCACATGTCCAGACCTCCCTGCATCAGAAAAGGTAGAAAAACCCCCCTATGAGGTGGCGCATTTTGCTTCCTCCCTTCATGTTCTCCTGCCACATGGCATCGTAGGAGCCACTCTGAGGAAATGCCACATGTCAGCCCCTCCTTTCCTGCAGAAAAAGCAGAATTTCAAACATTTGAACTCCCCAGAGGTGGCGCCACATGGCATGCCCCTACTGTTCCAACTTTACACCTCAGAAAACCTTTTGAGGTGGCGCCATTCCAGGACTCCACTTGGCTCCATTTTGATTTTTATTTTATTTTTAATAAAAGTAGCCCACCGTGAGGTGGCGCCACCTGAGGACTCCCTACAAAAGGTGAGTTTGAATTTCAAATTCCAAGAGAGCACCCTCTGAGGTGGCGCCATATGGGAGTTCCCTGTAGAGAGAATCAAGCAAGCTTTTGAAAAAATTCCAAATTCCCCTGCTGAGGTGTCTCACCCACAAAATTTCCATTTTTTTTATTTTTCTCAAAAATCAAAATAGCCTCATGAGGTGGCGCCACCTGAGGGCTCCTTGCAAAAGCCAAATTCGAATTTCAAACCCCCAGATAGCACCACCTGAGATGGCGCCACATGGAGGGCTCAGATTGAGCCTGTTTGAAATTCAAAATTTTTCAGAAAATCTATAAAAACAAGGCTCCATGCCCAGGAGAAGAGAGCATCTTTGGAGACCATTTTTGTGAACTTGAAAATCCAACCTAGCCTCCCTAAAATCTAATTCTGAACTTTGGAAATCGTGCCCCCTTTGGCTCATTGGAGAAGGTGGAGTAAAGTTCGTGCAGTGGCCAATTCGATTCAAGCATAGGTCGATTTTGGTGAACCATCCGAAGCCCGAAGTGAAGGACGAAGGAAGCTCGTGATAGCCGCCCCTTTCAAGAGCTTCTACGCTGCGTAACGAAGCAAGGTGCACTTCTTTTCCCCTTGATGTAATTCCATAATCCGATTCGGGAGTCGATTGAAGAAAGAGCTCATCCGAGAGATGGATTGAGCTATTCTCATAAAACGACATATATAAAACGTTTAATTATGCTTCCTTGATGATTTTTAACATTCATGTAGTTAGCTAGGTTTAATTTGCATTTTATTTCATTCATTTAGCATATTTCATGAATTAATTAGGATTAGTTTAGCATTTATTTCAACTCTGCTCATTTTGAGTAGGTCTCTGTTTTTGTCAGTCAGTCCACATGTCATTTCGTGCATTTGTTTTTTATTAAAAATCCCAAAAAAATCATGAAATGCGCCCTTAGGTGTCCCTGAAATTTTGCCAAAAAATCGGAGGCATTTGAATTTGTTTACTGCGGTAAACATTCAAAATGGCAAGTCGGGTTTTGTTACCCGGGATGCGTTTTGAAAATCATTTGCCGACTTGCAAAATCGAGATATCCCTCATGGGAGATTCGATTTTCTATCCGAAAGATGTTCTGAACTCGAGAGAATGTCTATTTGTTAATATGATTTTCTTAGATTTTTCTGATTTTTTTTTTATGTCTGACAAAAATCCGAGAGTTCGGGACACGTGTCAGAGCCTAATTTGGGCCTCTGAGATGTTGGATCGACTTAGGGCTATGGTTTCTCTCTGTGTGTTGCTCCAAATACAAAACTGTAAAAAGTGAAAGTTGTGTCCGAGATGTACTCTGTTTGCATTTGAAAGCCTGTGATTTTTAGAATAGTGTTGATACCTGCTTCGGATGTTTTTTGTTAGTCTTTTGTTTTGCTACATTTGTCTGTTCTGTTAGTTTAGGCAGGAATAGTTATATTTTTATCTGTGTTTCCGTTGATCGAATGCCAAAGTCATAAACATAAAAGTTGTTCATGTTGGTTTCGTGCGTAGCTCTGATTAATTTCATAAATTTCCATGGCTGTTTTATAGTTTTTTGGCATTTTACATCAGATTAGGGTGATTTTTACCTCTATCAGAACTAAATCCCTGTTGCCGAACTCACCATGGCTCAAATCCCGAGGCTGTAAAAACCAAAAATGTTCCATTTCGGGTCTTTTAGCAGTCTGCAAAATATCAGAAGTTTCCATGGTGTAAATTTTGCATTATCATATTAGGCATTGCATTTGGTTCGGATCCATAGGCAAAATCCACTATTTGAGGACTTTCTTTGAATTTTAGCATTTAAATCATATTATTTCATGATTTTTAGCATTCTAAGTTGTTTATAAGAGTAAGTAGATGCTTCATACCGAATTTGGTGCAATTTGGAATCCATTTGAGGTTCGGATTAGCCATAATACCAAAACAGGGTCCCGCAGGACCCGGATCCAAGTGAAAAACAAGCGAAATTCGTTATTTTGGATAAATTGCAAAATGCCAAATTCTGATTTTACAGTCCTAATGTGTTTAGCAGCATGTCATACTGCATTTCATCATCATTTGATTCAATTTGAACTTCAAAATCTCAATTTTACCAAGTTTTCCTTCAAAAAAACCCTGATTTTAAAGGTATAACTTTATAATTAGGGGTATTTTGGTCATTTTGACCACCATTCCGAATTTCAAACTATTTTTTACTGAATTTCCTGCATTTACATCATTTCAAATATCAAGGAAGCATGAGAATAGGGTTTATATCCAATTAAATCCAATAATTTCATAATATTATTGGAAAATCTTGGAAAAACCCACATAGTTGAGCTAACCCTATTTCAAGTTTGGCAGGAACAATCAAAAGAAGGAGCTGAAGTCTGCAAATTTATTTTACTTCCTTTATTTAGTGATGTAATAATGTAAATTTTGGAATAAGAGAGTTAATTTCCTGCTTAGACTAGGATGCATATCATATAGTTTGAATTTATGCAAATATCCTGCTTATGTGATGCATACATCTTATTTCAAAAGCACTATGGATGTTCACGAATGGCACGTGCACCAACTCTTAGGGAGTTGATGGACTCGGTGGGATCCATATTTACGGCCCTAGTCGGAATATGGACGAGACCTAGATCCATCATCTTTCTACTAGTCACATAGAGCCTACACTCTTAGGCTATCTTAAAATGCACATCATATTTCCAAAGTTTTCAAAATCATGTGCATCAAATCAACAAAGTTCTGAACATATTCATGGCCACAGTCAGAATATGTGAAGGATTTATTTGGACTTAATGCACATTTTCCAACCAATTCCTCAGAAAATCTTTTCAAAGGGCATTCATTTACTCATGTCATTTGCATCATGAAATCATTGATTTTCTCAAGATTTTCTCAAGAAAACTTCATTCTCAAGAAATCGATTTCTCAAGAAACTCTAAGGATTTTTCAAAATCGGTTTTCCAAAGACAAGTTTTTCCACAGTTTTCCCTGGAAAATGATATTTTCTTAAGAGATTCAAAAGAGTTTTCCAATCTTTCTCCAAGATCAAAATCGATTTCCAAGTATTTCAAGGGTAAAAATTCCTAGGATTTCAATTTCCCAAGTTTTGAATTTCCTTCCCCAATGAGTTTTCCTATAAATTTTCCATTATTTTCCTAAGAAAACTCTCAAAGTCCAAGTTTTCCTAAGAAGTATTTCCCTTTTCAAAGGTTCACCTTTTTTCAAGAATCACTTCCATTTTCCCAGGATTTTCAACTATTCCTGATTTTCTCACATCTTTATAAGCTTTCTCATGTTTTCAAAAACCCCTTTTATCTGAGTTTCCTGAGAAATTGACCCTTTTCCTGAGAGATTCTTTCCAACTCCAAATGTTTTCTAAGCATACATCATGTTTTCCAACTTGCATTTTCCAAAATCTCATAGCACATGCCTGAATTCTTTGTGCATCTAGGATAGAACACGATTTTGATGATTTAACTAAGTCAAGCATAGTTTTGGTCCTTGGTTTGATTACCCCTGTTAAAGGCGGCAGGAACGGTCGAACCTCGTACCGACAGGTCGAGCCCCATCCCATGGATTTTCCCGCAATTTTCAAAAACGGAGGCGAGTATTTCAAAAGCAATTTCCAAAATCCGGTCAAGTTTGAAGCGCGAAAGCGTTTCCTCTTTCTCTCTTCCGCAAGGAAGGGAAGACGGGGAAAAATTTCGCGACGATAACAGGTTTGGCGACCGTGATGGGACCTGTCCTCGTCTGACCTAAATTATGCTTGACTTAGTTTAATTATCAAAATTATGTTCACTAAATGTCAGCTCTTTACTTTCAATATCATGCGAACCAAGGAGCCTAGATTCTGACCTAGCTGACATTGACTGCATATAGCTTAGGCATGGTTTGGTAGGACCAGATTGAGGAGAAATTTTCTTGCTCACATAGACTTAGGTCTAAATACAACTCTCCTCAATTTAGGATCTGAATGCAAACAATGTATGCTTCTTTAAAGATTTTCAAAAGTCTATCTCTCTAGGATTTAGAGCCCTCTATTTCTTGCATGTGATCATTTTTTTCAAAACCTCAATTACCTATCATTACCCGGTCTTCACGTTGCTGGGCTCTCTTCCAGAACCATAGTTCGGGACAGAGCCCCACAACTGGGCCAACTATTTTGGGTTAACACCCCCCTACCACGTACCGCGGGCCACAGTCCGAAGTATATCGGTAGGCGCTCAAGGATGTTGGAAAACCTTACCTTAGAACCGGAGTTGAAATTCTATGCCACGTACCTCGGATTTCGATTCGGGTATATCGACGTAACTGGATTGGACAAAGATGATCTGAACCTAGAGTTAGGATTAAGGTCCTACAGCTGTTTTCAAATGGATGCATCTAGAGTCAGCCTTTTAGGGAGTGCTGAATGTGCATAAATGTTTGTGCAGGATGTGATTGTATGTATGATTTTCTCCATTCTTTATATTTCCCAATGTTTTTTTTTTTCTCATTAGGTCTTTTTCAAAATATCTTTATTTTCCACAAGATCTTTTTCTCAAACCCTGGATGATTCTTCCAAATATCCCATTTCTTCCAAAATTCCAGGCGATTTTACATTCTACCTTTCTACTGAATCTCGAATTTCTAGCTGCATTTTTATCCTGCCTGCAAAATTTTTCAAAATTTCTCACATTTTCCTAAGTCTCATTCTGAGTCTTTCTCTGTTTTCAGTTCGATGGCATCCAGTCAAGTCGATCCTATCTTTCCTGAAGGTCACATCTTCTTCGAGGTGCGACAAGGTCGTCCTGAACATCGAGCCCTTAGCACCGGAACTTTCATTCCCTGGTGGTATTATTCCTGGCTAAAGAGCTTTTCCCGAATGTTCCCGGACCATTTGAGCGAGTGCGGATTAGAGCTGACATCAGCAGTCGGAAAGCAGACCATCAATGGCAACCTAATCCATGCAATGGCGAAGCGATGGAATCCTCGAACGTGTACCTTCTAGTTCCCATGGGGAGAGATGACCGTTTTAATGGATGAATTTTCAGAAATCATGGGGTTACCAGAACCAGTCGGTCAACCAGGAGACCCATTAGAGCATCAATTCCTTATCAATGTCAAGGGTTTGGACCCCCGAGACTCCTTAGCTCGTATGACAGGCCGCCGATCTTGGCCCCTGATCCAGTTGGAAGGAAATGAGTATGTTGACCTACTTGAGTTGTACCTCCAGTACGGGACCTTCATGGAAGTCAGTTCGCTATCAAGAACAGGTAAAGAAAGGATTCAAAATGCGATGGTTCTGTGCACTATAGGATTATCCCTCTTCCCAGATGGGCAAAACTACATGGACATCAGAATAATCCAACTTATGAGAAGATGGGGAAGTCGGCAAACCAATCGCCTCTCTATAGCCATGGCAGCGCTCGCCTTCCTATATCGAGGTCTGACTCGATTCTCACTTGGAGAGTCCATTTTAGTTGAAGGATGCATCTACGCACTTCAGTCCTGGTTTTTCCAGCATGTTCCAGCCCGAGCAAGCTCTTTCAGATACAATGGTCAAGAAATCCTTCCGGTGGCGCAGTACCGGTCTATGATCAACAACATTCAAGAGGATGACGTTGTTTGGGACTATTTTGATCGGCAAATATCTCCTCCCAGATATACCTACGCTTATGGCAAGCGGTTCAAGTTGCTGGGACCATTCTTCTGCACTTACTACCAACCAGAGAGATGTGTTCGGCAGTTCTCCCAGAGGCAGCAGTATGTCGAAGCCCGACTGTTATCAGGAGCTATGGCAGAGTTTGACCTCACTTCCACACAATGGTCCGGGGCATATCACTCTGCCCGCTACGGCTGGGATTCCTTTCTCTCTCTTAAAATCTTTCCAGGTCCTAGAGTGTCTGCCGACTATCGTGAATGGTGGCAAATTGTTTGTCCCCCACCTCTTTGTCAAGATCAATAAAATCTTATTCTTCTCATTTTAATAAAATTCTCTTTCCTTCTATTGTGGTTTGACGACCTCGCCTAGGTAACAAGGCATATTTTCGTTGTTTATTTCTTTTGCAGAAGGAATGGCAACACAATTGTCGTGATTCCCACGACGACTCAGTCCCTAGTAATGGGACATTTTTTCCAAATTGTCTACCATATTTTCAGCAAATATTTCTTCCAAAAGCTAATTCCTTCATAATCTAATCAGGTCTTTGCCCTGCAGAGAGCATCCATACCATTTGATGGTTGAGACAAGATCAGGCAAAAGAACCACGGCATCCCAGTACTCGTCAGCCTCAGAAGAAGAAATGGGTTCCCCTCGATCCGAGAAGAGTCAAGAGCAGCAGCAAGAAGATGACGGCATAGACCCTCAAATGTATGCCATGTTCAGAAAAATGATGAATAAGATGATGAATGAGCAACCCGGGACCAGCTCAGAAAGGAATCCATTCAGAGAAAAGTTCCATGGTCGTAGGAGTAAGAAGGCTCCCAAGAAGCAGATCCAGCCAGAAGAGATTTCAGATAAATCAGACTCAACTGAAAACACAGATGAAGAATATGAGGTGCCTCCGGCATTTCAGAAGCGTGGCCAAAGTAAAAGCCGCAGATCAAAGAGCAGAGATAAAGAAGAGCCTTTGCAAGCGCAGTTTAAAGAAATGGCCCGAGTTGTCAAAGATCTGCAAGCCCGCGACAAGGGCAAGAAAGTCTTCACCAGTGAGGACTTTTATGACGGCTTAGAAGGGGATGATGATCTGGAGAATCTCCCCCGAAAATTCATCAAATTCGATGGTTCTGGCGACCCAAAAGCGCACCTCGCCACTTTCTTTGCTGAATGCTCTCGGTTTAAGAGGGATAACCGAGCATTGTTTCTATGCTTCCCCCGCAGCTTGGAAGGAGTTGCAGCTAAGTGGTATGCTGAGCATATCAACCCTATCGAGCTCAAGGAGTTCGACAAAGTTGTGAATCTCTTTATTGAACGCTTCTTGTTCAACACAGAAGCGCTGCCTATACTAAGTCATCTCTGCAATTTAAGGCAGAATGAGAATGAAAAAGCACGGAACTTCATTCACAGATGGAGATCAGCCTGTAATAAGATGAGAGATCCTATCTCGGAAAGGCATGCATTGTCCTTAATCCTCAACAATTTCTCGCAGCCGTTAAGAGGATTGATCTCCACAGCGCCATCCAGGACCTTCATTGAGTTGACTGAACGAGCCGAATGGCTCAAACTAAGTGTGGAAAATGGAGTCTATGAAGGCTTCACCTTTTCCAAGAACAACTCCCAAGGTGAGCAGAAGAAGAAAGCTCACTTCACTTATTCTGCCAACAACAACAACAAAGGCCAAAATCGACACAAAGGGCAGAAGAAAGATTACTGCTATGGCACAGGCAGTTCGAACAACAAGGATCAGAAAGCAAAGCTTGCTCCTCAGTACAACAAGCCTCCTCAGCAGGATTAAGGGCCAAAACTGCGTGAGAAGACCAAACATGAAGGATGGAGCTACGACAGAAAATTTACTCCTCTTGACCAATCACTCGAAGATGTGCTCGAATACATGCTATCAAAGGAAATGGTTAAGTTGCCCAGATTGGCCGATCCCCCTATCCCCATGGGGAAATGGAAAGATCAGTTCTGCAAGTTCCACAGGACAGTGGGACACAACACCGAGAACTGCTTTGTTCTCAAAAACATCGTGCAAGATCTCATTGAAAAGAATCTATTGGTAGAAGGAGAAGAAGAAGAGAAAATGGACATTCTCAATCACCCCTTCTCTTCACACACCACAGTAGTAGTGTCTGCACAACCCTTTCTACCGCATGAACATATCAAGCCATGTTCTGCGCAAGATCTCCAAGTTCAGCATCAGGTAACGGTGCTACGACAAGCAGCTCCAGATTCTAAGAAGATGGACTTAATTTCGGCATTCGGTAAAATGAAAGTTGCGGAAGCACCTATGAAGTCAGTTCCCAAATCAAAAGGAACTCCTGACTTCTTCAAGCAAATCGTTAGACCAAGGTCAGAAAGGTCAAGTCAGAAGCCTCTGATCGCTCTATCCATTGTCTCCATCCTTGACTTGACCAAGAATTCTAGCAAGCATCAGCAAGTACTGAATGATCTGCTCAGGAAAATCAAAGTTAAGCCCAGTACCACTCCTGAAGACATGGCACAGATTGTGAACTCTGCCATGACCAATGCACCAATCACCTTCTCAGATGAGGACCTTCCAAAGCCTCATTCCTTTCATAATAATGCTCTGTACATTGTCGTTCGAGTCAGAGGAATGACAGTACCGCATGTGCTGGTCGATGGAGGCAGTAGCCTCAATATTTGCCCTGAAATGACCGCAAAGGCATTAGGGATCAAGGATGAAGAATATATTCTGAATCCCATCACTATCTATGGGTTTGACAATCATGGTCAAACGGCCAAGGGCAAGATATTCCTGGAGGTGTTCATCAACTATTCAGTGCATTCAGTGCTTTTTCACGTGGTTAATGTACCACCAACCTACAACTTGCTGCTCGAAAGGACATGGATTCACAATGCTAATGCAGTGTGATCATGCATATAATTCAGGGTTTATTAACATTTAAATATGCATGATTTTATGAAATAATGTTTCAAAAACCCAATTTTATGTTAGTTTTTGAGTAAATGTGCTAAAATGATTTAAAAATAGAAAATGCATGAAAAATAGTTTTATTTTACATTTTTATACATATTTTAGTTTTTGTTATATTCATAAGTAGTTTAGTTTTAGTTTGCAATTAAAAATGAAATAAAATAAAAAAATAAAAATAGTTTTTAAAATCATTTTAAATGTTTGTTTTTTAGAAAAGAAAAAAATATATAAATATAAATAGCTAGAATAGTTTTTTAGTTTTGATTTTAATTTTTGAAAACTTTATAATAAACTAGTTTACATAGTTTTTGTTTTTGCAAAATTGAAAAAAATATATATATATAAAATAACCAACCGGTTTACACGGTTTGGGTTTCTTGGAAAAAATTGAAAAAAATAATAATAGTAAACCGGCTGAACCGGTTTGAATTAAAAAAAAAAAATAAACAAACCGGTTTGACCCGGTTTGCATCTGTTACAAACCGGGCTAAACCGGTTTGTTGCTTTTAAAAACCCCCAAAATCGTAAAAATCGGGGCCTCCCCCATTTACGCCTGAAACCTCTCCTCTTTCCCCTCTTTCCCTCTCTTTCCCTCTTTTCTCACTCTCCTCCACCAACACCGGGCCATTTCTGACCTCTTTCTTCCCCTTCTCCCTCTTGCTCTGTTCAAATCCAACCGGCGGTGGTGGAGCTTCCTTCCGGCGACGGCAGCGGTGGTAGAGGTCACCAGCTTCTTCCCTCAGATTCATTCACGGTGAGTGTTGAGTTCTTCTTTCCTTCTTCTTCTCCTATTATTTCTTCTTCATCCTCTTATTCTTCTTCCTCTTCTTCATCCGATTCATTTACTTCTTCTTCTTCCGATTTTTTTTACTTCTTCTTCTTCATCCTCTGCATCTTCTTCTTCTTTTGCAGCTTTTTCGTTTTTTGTTTATCTTCAGATTTTCTTCTTCTTCCTCTGATTATTCTTCTTCTTCCAATTCCTCTTCTTTTTCTTCTTCTTCTGATTGATCTTCTTCTTCTTCAATTCTTCTTCAGATCATATTCTGGTTGCTATTTCTGTAAAAAAAAACAGAAAAAAAAATTGTAAAAACGAAAGATAAAAAAAAATTCGATAGATCGGATGCTGATTACTTTTTCAATCCTTCCGTTAATTTGATTTTCAGTATTGTTTTAATTCAGTAATTGTGTTTTGATTTCCATTTTCATTTCTATTTCCTGTTTTTGCAGTTTTTAAATTTCTGTATTAACCGTGTTCTACAATTTCTGTTTTCGTTGAGTTTGTGTTTTTGTCTAGTTGATGTATGTGTTGTTTTTCCTAATAGTGTTCATGTTTACTCTTTTTCACTTAATTGATTTTGTTGTTCTGTGTTCATTTGCTTGTTTGACATTTAATTTTGTGTATGCATTTGCTTTGGATTTGTTTGCTTCTAAATTTTTATCTTTACTTGTCATTTTCTAGTTTTGATTTTAGCTCAATCTCTGTTTTTTTCAATTCTTTTCATTTCTTTTCATTTCTAGTTTCGTATTTCCTGATTTTCTTATTTCAAGTCATTTTCTGTTTTTGTAATACTGAATTTTCTACTTGTTTTCATTCTAATTTTTTGTTTGTTTCATTCTTTAAATTCATGTTTTTACATTACAGTTAGTTTTTTTTTTATGCATTAAATTTTCTGTTTTCTTTAATTCTTGGAATTAATATTGTTTTCAAATTCTTGTTCTTTTATCATAGTTAATTCATGTTTCCTTCATTGATTTCTTGTTTTCATAGTTAGTTTAATGTCTTGTTAGTTAATTGAGTTAGTTGTTAGTTAATTTTGATTTTAAATTTAGTTCATAAAAGTGCTTAGTCATAATATTTTTTTAGCATTTAAATGAGTTGTTTAGTACAATTTCTATTTCGATCTCTTGTACTGCTCGTGTCCTTTTGACTTGTGCAGGATAGCACAGGAGTGGAGCAGAAGCGATTGCATGACATGGAAAGTGCAAGAATAGAAGATGTTTTTCCCTTATTTTAGAATTTAGGAATTTAATTGGGTTTGTAAATATTGCACTTTACGCCCTCTGCGAAGGGTATTCATTTGTTGTAATAGCTAGTTGTTTTTACTTTTCTGAACATTTTACATTTCAATAATTCAGCAATAAAGATTAGTTTAGACTGGTGTGCTTGAATACAACATATTCCCGTTCCCTGAGTTCGACCCGGTCTCATCCACTAGTGAGAACCAGTTTTTATTATTTGATGTCTGGTTTTCACATGTTTTTCATATAAAAATCTTTTCAAAATTTACAACGATTTAAAAGAAGACATCAAATTTTTGGCGCCGTTGCCGGGGAACGGCGTAATATTAGTATTCACTTTATTGCCTAGTGTTTGTGTGCATTTAGGTTTAGAACCACGTATGTGCATATCTTAGAGATGAGCTTACTTTTCTGCACAACCCACCTATTAGGACCCCTTAGAGGTGACTGTGTACGATTGGTACCGTACACATAGATTTCATATTTCGTATGCATAATCTCTGTTATGTGTAACTGCGTGGTGTTTGTTTAGTTTTTGTTGTTTTTAGTTCACTCGCTTTGTGGTTTACGTGGTTTGGCCGCTTAGTGCGTTAGTTAGGTAGAAAACCTAAAGTTAGGACGTGTGCTACACCGGTCTACTCTAAGGTGTACGCAATGGCTGACGATCATCAATTGATCCGTCCTTTGAGGGAGTACTTCATGCCAAATACGTATACTCCAGTCTCCTACATCACGAGACCTGATGTAGGAGCGAGCCATTTTGAGATTAAGGCCAGTGTGATTCAAATGTTACCTTCGTTTTATGGCCTTAGCAATGAGGACCCATATCGTCATCTCGAAGAATTCCTTGAGATTTGCTCGACTGTGCGAATTAATAACTTTGGAGATGATGCTATGCGGTTGACTTTGTTTTCGTTCTCTCTCAAAGATAAAGCCAAGCACTGGCTAAAATCTCTAGAGACGGTTCGTATTACTACTTGGGAAGGAATGCAAAAAGAATTTTTAAAAAAATATTTCCCAATTAGTAAAACGAATCAGTTTCGTAAAGCTATAACCAGTTTTTCTCAAATTGAGGGAGAACAATTTCACGAGTCTTGGGAGAGATTGAAAGATCTTCTCCGCAAGTGTCCCCATCACCAGGTGCCTCGTTGGCAGTTGGTGCAGTATTTTTATGACGGGCTTACTGAAAAGCATCGTCAAATGGTTGATTCGTCTTGTGGGGGCACTTTTATGCTCAAGAGTGAAGATGAGGCGTGGTCTCTATTTGAGACCTTGAGTGAAAACACGATGCATCATACCTTGTCTTCACGGCTCGATAGGACTACATCTCTGTCTAGTGGTCCTAGGAAAGTTGGGATTTCCGAAGTTGGGTCCGAGTTAGAATTGCGTACCAAGGTTGACCAATTGACTAGGAAGTTAGATCAATTCCTAGCCAATTCTTCGAAAAATCCAGTAGAAAGAGTGTGCGAGTTATGTGCTAGCCCTGCACACTGTGTTACGGATTGTCCGGCAGCACCATTATATCCTGAATTCGTTCAGGAGCAAGTGAATGTTGCCCAAGGTTTCGCTAAACCCATGCCCGATTCATTTACATCTTCATATAACACAGGTTGGCGAAACCAGTTTATTTCCCCATCCCATCAGCCCTCCCAGACACAGTATAGACCCAGTAACCCTTCACAAGGTTACTCGCATCCTATATTTCCACAAGTTCATCCTCAGTATTGTCTACCTTCTCCTCAGGAGCCCATACCAAGTTCATCATTTCAAGAGAAGATGTTAGAAGCTTTTTCTGATATCAAGGCCACCCTTTGTTCCCATACGCAGTCAATAGCCAAGCTAGAAACTCAAATGGGACAGTTAGCTCAGACATTGAGTAGACAAAGTCAGGGGAACCTTCATAGTCAGTCTGTTGTCACATCCAAGGGAGAGGACTCCATGTTATTTGACTTGCAACCTACTTCACATCATGAGCAAGTCAAATCTATTACATCCCTTCAGTATGGGAAGGCGTGTCACTCCACTCAGGAATCGACTCATGAGCCCCATATCATTTCTGATGACGAGTCGATCTCCATGATACCTCAACAGAAGGGGCCTTACTCACAGCATACATTTTCATCATATAAAGCCCCATTTTCTCAGCCTTTAGGATCACCAATCGTTTTGAGTAAGCAAGAGGTGCAGATGCAGAAGGTGCTTGACCAAGTCAAGCCTGATCATATTCACCACTTGTCTGAAGTAGCATTCATTGATACTCGGTCGGTCCTAGACTCTCGATTCTTGACCAGTCTCTCAGATGAGACTAATCTCCGTTCTTCAAGTCAAGGGAGTTATGATCCTACAGTTAGAGGTAGACGGGATGAAAACACAGTGCGTAGTGTCACAGATGACACTCTTTTCTTCATAGAGCCCGGTTGAGTCTGACTTCATGTCCATTGATCTCATGGACGATGAAGGTTTTTCCAGGGATCCGTCTGGCTGGGGACGTGAAACTTAGCGCTTTATGGGAGGCAACCCATATCTTGTATATTATTAGATTTGCTTAGAATTTATAGATTTTATTTTGCTTGTACTTTTTCATGAGTTTTTCAGGTTCTTTTTGTTTCATTCATGAGTTTTGTGTTTTGTCATGTATACATTGCATTTATTACATTCATAGAACGTGTATTTTTAATTCATGTTAGGTCATTCTACTCTTTTCCCTCATTTATTTTCTCTCATGTGCATTCACTTAGTTTCATTCAAGCATGGGGTAGTGCCACTGGGACAGTGTCATTCAAGCATGGGGGAGGGTGTAGTTTGCACACCTGGATATTTCTGTTTACGTTCTTGCACATGTTTACACATCTCTCATAAAAAGTACATTTTTAAAGAAAAAGTTTGAACTTATATGAATGTTATTTCAAATCTGATGTTTTTAGAGGATTTTTAAGCCCCACGAAAATTTTTTTCTGACATAAATCTAAAAATTATGGTTGTTTATGTGGATTTCGAGGAAATGATGATAGATACATGTTAGAGTTTATTTTGAATCATAAATATGAATATGCACAGTTCTATTTTTGAAAAACTAAGCAAATGAACAAAAGCGTAAAAAATGAGCTCAAAAAAAAAAATATAGCATGTGTTAGGTTGTTTGGATAATTCCACAATCCTTAGTAGATGGAAATTAGATGTAAGTTGAAACTTTTAATTCCATTTCGGAAAAGGAGAGTGGAAAACTTTGTGATCCTACGTAACTGAGAACAGATACAAGTTGAAATATTTGACTCTCATGTTATAAAGGTGAATGAGGGAAGTCACTTTTATGTCTTAGTTGATATCTTTTGGTATGCATTGAAAAAGTATAGAAGATATTGACATTGCACAAGGCATAAAAGCAGACCACACGCAAGCTATAAGAGAAGAATAAGTGCGCAAAAAGAAAAAGCGTGAAAAGAAAAAAAAAGAGAGAGAGAAAAGAGCTTAAAAAGAAAGAAAAGTTCAATGCTTAGAAGTGTGATTGAGAAAACCTGTGCAGAAAACATATGAGTGAGGATAAGTAAATAATAAAATGTTTTTATTGGATTTTCTAAGAATAAAACATAAATAATTGTGATATTTAGAAAAGTGAAAGAAATTCTTTTTCTGTGGTGGTATATAAAAGACTCTAATTATATTTCGATTGTGAAATAATAGGAAATATTTGTGAAAACAAAGTCTTTAATTACTTACTGCTTATGAGGATGTGTAATATTATGCATACATGACAGAGATGTTTGTGGGTAGCATCACTGCAAACCCTCACGAGACCTTACTCATCCACTGGGGTAACCCAGGGGTTGAAAGGGCTTGTTGCATGAGCTAAATGCAATCGTGATTCCTACGAAAGTGAGTTAGGTGATAGTTTGATTTCTTGCATTTTTCTAGTTTGCTCGAGGACTAGCAAAACATAAGCATGGGGGTATTTGATCATGCATATAATTCAGGGTTTATTAACATTTAAATATGCATGATTTTATGAAATAATGTTTCAAAAACCCAATTTTATGTTAGTTTTTGAGTAAATGTGCTAAAATGATTTAAAAATAGAAAATGCATGAAAAATAGTTTTATTTTACATTTTTATACATATTTTAGTTTTTGTTATATTCATAAGTAGTTTAGTTTTAGTTTGCAATTAAAAATGAAATAAAAAAAAAATAAAAAAAAAATAGTTTTTAAAATCATTTTAAATGTTTGTTTTTTAGAAAAGAAAAAAATATATAAATATAAATAGCTAGAATAGTTTTTTAGTTTTGATTTTAATTTTTGAAAACTTTATAATAAACTAGTTTACATAGTTTTTGTTTTTGCAAAATTGAAAAAAATATATATATATAAAATAACCAACCGGTTTACACGGTTTGGGTTTCTTGGAAAAAATTGAAAAAAATAATAATAGTAAACCGGCTGAACCGGTTTGAATTAAAAAAAAAAAAAATAAACAAACCGGTTTGACCCGGTTTGCATCTGTTACAAACCGGGCTAAACCGGTTTGTTGCTTTTAAAAACCCCCAAAATCGTAAAAATCGGGGCCTCCCCCATTTACGCCTGAAACGTCTCCTCTTTCCCCTCTTTCCCTCTCTTTCCCTCTTTTCTCACTCTCCTCCACCAACACCGGGCCATTTCTGACCTCTTTCTTCCCCTTCTCCCTCTTGCTCTGTTCAAATCCAACCGGCGGTGGTGGAGCTTCCTTCCGGCGACGGCAGCGGTGGTGGAGGTCGCCAGCTTCTTCCCTCAGATTCATTCACGGTGAGTGCTGAGTTCTTCTTTCCTTCTTCTTCTCCTATTATTTCTTCTTCATCCTCTTATTCTTCTTCTTCTTCCTCTTCTTCATCTGATTCATTTACTTCTTCTTCTTCTGATTTTTTTTACTTCTTCTTCTTCATCCTCTGCATCTTCTTCTTCTTCTGCAGCTTTTTCGTTTTTTGTTTATCTTCAGATTTTCTTCTTCTTCCTCCGATTATTCTTCTTCTTCCAATTCCTCTTCTTTTTCTTCTTCTTCTGATTGATCTTCTTCTTCTTCAATTCTTCTTCAGATCATATTCTGGTTGCTATTTCTGTAAAAAAAAACAGAAAAAAAAATTGTAAAAACGAAAGATAAAAAAAAATTCGATAGATCGGATGCTGATTACTTTTTCAATCCTTCCGTTAATTTGATTTTCAGTATTGTTTTAATTCAGTAATTGTGTTTTGATTTCCATTTTCATTTCTATTTCCTGTTTTTGCAGTTTTTAAATTTCTGTATTAACCGTGTTCTACAATTTCTGTTTTCGTTGAGTTTGTGTTTTTGTCTAGTTGATGTATGTGTTGTTTTTCCTAATAGTGTTCATGTTTACTCTTTTTCACTTAATTGATTTTGTTGTTCTGTGTTCATTTGCTTGTTTGACATTTAATTTTGTGTATGCATTTGCTTTGGATTTGTTTGCTTCTAAATTTTTATCTTTACTTGTCATTTTCTAGTTTTGATTTTAGCTCAATCTCTGTTTTTTTCAATTCTTTTCATTTCTAGTTTCGTATTTCCTGATTTTCTTATTTCAAGTCATTTTCTGTTTTTGTAATACTGAATTTTCCACTTGTTTTCATTCTAATTTTCTGTTTGTTTCATTCTTTAAATTCATGTTTTTACATTACAGTTAGTTTTTTTTATGCATTAAATTTCCTGTTTTCTTTAATTCTTGGAATTAATATTGTTTTCAAATTCTTGTTCTTTTATCATAGTTAATTCATGTTTCCTTCATTGATTTCTTGTTTTCATAGTTAGTTTAATGTCTTGTTAGTTAATTGAGTTAGTTGTTAGTTAATTTTGATTTTAAATTTAGTTCATAAAAATGCTTAGTCATAATATTTTTTTAGCATTTAAATAAGTTGTTTAGTACAATTTCTATTTCGATCTCTTGTACTGCTCGTGTCCTTTTGACTTGTGCAGGATAGCACAGGAGTGGAGCAGAAGCGATTGCATGACATGGAAAGTGCAAGAATAGAAGATGTTTTTCTCTTATTTTAGAATTTAGGAATTTAATTGGGTTTGTAAATATTGCACTTTACGCCCTCTGTGAAGGGTATTCATTTGTTGTAATAGCTAGTTGTTTTTACTTTTCTGAACATTTTACATTTCAATAATTCAGCAATAAAGATTAGTTTAGACTGGTGTGTTTGAATACAACATATTCCCGTTCCCTGAGTTCGACCTGGTCTCATCCACTAGTGAGAACCGGTTTTTATTATTTGATGTCTGGTTTTCACATGTTTTTCATATAAAAATCTTTTCAAAATTTACAACGATTTAAAAGAAGACATCACAGTGCCTTCCACCCTACATCAATGTGTGAAGTGGTCAAAAAGTGGAATGATTACCACAATACTGGGAGAAGACCCAGAAGAAAGGCTCCCGCAGTCCATGATTCCCCGGCCATCATTTAATGCAGATATTCCCAGCATCAGGAAAAGCGAAGAGATCAATCTCGGAGAGAATCGAGAAATACTTCAGGCACCATCAGAGCCATCTCTGCACACAGTAGCCACGACACGATGGAAAGGTCCTCAATTCTTCAAGGTTGGAGGTCGAATCGACTACAGCACCATTAAGGATCATCCCTTGTTTCCTCAATTCATGAAGTCAAGAAAGAGATTCGATTTACTCCTGAAGCATGGCTATCAACCCTTCAAGGGACTCGGCAAGAACGAAGATGGCCGCATCGAGCCAATGATCCAGAAACATCGTCCCCACAGAGCAGGACTAGGGTTATCCGGAGGAAGCTCATCAAGGAAGACTGTTTTGTCAAAGGAGCACAATGAAAACCATTTGTTATTTTCTTTCTATTCTTTTCCAAATAAATGTCTCATTTTACCAATGTCACTGATCAATTCAATCAATAAAATTCCAAGTTTCTTTATCTATCCGGATGCCATCTACTCCCTTTCTGTCTGTCTCATCATTTTATGCATAGTTCTCTTTAAATGATTGCTTGTCTTACTATAGGCCGATTTGCCTAAACCAGATTTTTTTTCTCCAAAATTTCAGAATGACTTCTCGGACAATCAAGAAGCTCGTTCTCAATCCCAAGGCCCTTCAGAAGTCGACAGCAATTCACAGAATCAAAGCAAGCACCGGAAATGACAAGAGTGCAAAGCAGTCTGATGATTGTGCAGAATATGATCAGTCTCTTCAGGAATTACCGGAGTTCGCCGCAGTTCAGAAGCAGGACGAACCATCTCCTCTAGTACAAGATCCAACTGAAGGTGTCAATATCGGTTCAGAGGAAGATCCAAAAATTCTCCAGATCGGAACCAGTCTGAGTTCAGAAGAAAAGAAAAGGCTTACAGATTTTCTCAAGCGGCATGAAGAAGTGTTCGCATGGACGTATGAAGACATGCCGGGCTTAGACCCCAAATTAGTCGAACACCGTCTTGTCTTAAAGCCGGATGCTAAGCCAGTCAAGCAGAAGCTGAGAAAAATGGATCCCAGAATAGAACAACAAGTCAAAGAAGGACTTGAAGATTTGCTCAAAGCAGGATTTATCCGAGCTATTGACTACCCGGATTGGTTAGCCAATATCGTCGTTGTCCCAAAGAAAAGTGGCAAAGTGAGGATTTGCATAGACTTCAGAGACCTCAATAAGGCAACTTCGAAGGATGACTATCCACTTCCAAGCATCGATCTTCTAGTCGATAGCACGGCAGGACATGTCATGTTCTCTTTTATGGACGGATATTCCGGCTACAATCAGATTAAGTTGGCCGCCCGCGACCAATCTAAAACTTCCTTTACTACGCCTTGGGGCACTTTCTGCTATACAGTTATGCCTTTTGGGCTCAAGAATGCTGGAGCAACGTATCAACGGGCAATGACTATCATCTTTCACGATCAGATGCGCAAAATCATGGATGCGTATGTTGATGATATTCTCGTGAAATCTAAAAAGGAAGAAGATCACCTCGAAGCACTTGATCAAGTCTTTAAAAGACTTATTCTTTACAAGTTAAGGCTTAACCCGCAAAAGTGTGTCTTTGGAGTCGAATCAGGCAAACTGTTGGGTTTTCTGGTAAGCAAAAAGGGAATTGAAGTTGACCCGGCCAAAGCAAAGGCTATCATTGATATGCCACCCCCGAAGAATCTCAAAGAACTACGTAGCCTTCAAGGACGTATGCAGTCAATCCGGCAATTCATTTCCAATTTGGCGATGAGATGTGGGCCCTTCAACCACTTACTCAGAAAAGGAGTTAAGTTCGAATGGGGACCAGAATGTCAGCAATCGTTCGATCGAATCAAGAAGTATCTTCTCAATCCTCCCATCCTGAAGCCGCCAGAATTGGGAAAACCTCTTCTGTTATACATCTCAGTCAATCAAGTCGCATGCGGCGGATTCTTGGCACAATACAAAGAAGGCAGCCTGATAGAACACGCCATTTATTACGTGAGTAAGACTTTCATAGATTATGAAAAGAGATACTCTCAAATAGAGAAGACCTGCCTAGCTCTGGTATGGATGTGTCAGAAGCTAAGACACTACCTGTTGGCATCAGAGGTCAAAATCCTATCTAAACTCAACCCCCTCAAATACATCTTAGAGCAGCCTTTCCTCAGCGGACGAGTCGCAAAATGGCAAGTCTTACTGTTGCAGTATGACTTAGAATATGTCTCGCAGCAATCAATCAAAGGCCAAGCAATTGCAGATCAATTGGCGGATTTTCCTCTGGCTGAAGAAGAGAAAGCCGAAGATGACTTCTCTGATGAGCAAATTTGCAATATCCAGCAATTTCCAGTCTGGAATTTATTTTTCGATGGTTCTAAGAATATGGCGGGAATAGGCATCGGAATCCTATTAATCACTCCAGAAAAGGAGATGATTCCATTTTCTCTCAAGCTAGACTTTCAATGCACTCACAATATGGCTGAATACGAAGCCCTGATTCGAGGTCTAAAGATTCTATTAGACTTCAATGTCAAGAGAGTACATGCCTACGGTGACTCATTACTTGTTGTCAATCAAGTTCGAGCCGAATGGCAAGTCAAAGATCAGAAGTTATTTCCCTATCAGAAAATTGTTTCAGCTCTCGTCAGCAAGTTCGAAGAATTTCAGTTATTCCACATCAAGAGAGATTTTAATCAAGTGGCCGATAGCCTAGCCAGTTTAGGCTCCATTATGGCATTCAAGAATGGAGAATCTTGTCGCTCTTTTGAAATTGGCAGACTTGACCAACCTGCTTTCATTCCAGCGGAACAGGTAAACCAGGCTGAGCAAAAGAAGAAGCCTTGGTATTACAACATCAAAACTTTCATAGAAACTGGCGAATTTCCTCCAGAACTCTCAAAGAAAGAGCAACGAGCAATCCAGCTTATGTCTACTCGATACTTCATTTTGGCCAATGTCCTCTATCGTCGTGGATTCAGTTCAGAGTATTCCAGATGTTTAGATGAAGACGAAGCCAAAGAAGTCGTGCGAGAAGCACATGAAGGCATTTGTGGCGGCCATGTCGGCTACCAAACCCTTGTCAAACAAATCATAAGAGCAGGGTACTATTGGAAGACTATGCAACAAGACTGTTATCATTATGTGAAGAAGTGTGTACAATGTCAGATACATGCACCTTCCATCCATGCTCCAGCAACTTATTTACAGTCTGTTGTTTCTCCATGGCCGTTCTCCATGTGGGCCTTCGATGTCGTAGGTCCCATCACTCCTTCAGCTTCAAATGGTCACAAATATTTCCTTGCCGCAACAGAATACTTCACCAAGTGGGTAGAAGCCATCAGTCTCCACATAGTAGAAGGCCGACACGTGGTCTCTTTTATCCACAAGAACATCCTTTGTCGTTTCGGCATCCCGCATGACATTATGTCAGACAACGACAGTCATTTCAAGAATGAAAAGATGAAGACATTCTGCTCAAAATTCAAGATCTATCACCATTTTTCCGCTCCATATTATCCTCAAGGGAATGGTCAGGCAGAGGCCACCAACAAGATTTTAATTCGTATCTTGGAGCGAACTGTGGAAACAAGCCGTGACTGGCATGAGAAGATCCACGATGCACTATGGGCCTACCGGACCACTATTCGTACACCAACCAATGTTACCCCATCAGAACTGGTCTATGGGACAAAAGTAGTGATGTCTTCTTTTAAATCGTTGTAATTTTGAAAAGATTTTTATAAGAACAACATGTGAAAACCAGACATCAAATAATAAAAACCGGTTCTCACTAGTGGATGAGACCGGGTCGAACTCAGGGAACGGGAATATTTCGTATTCAAGTACACAAATCTAAACTATTCTTTATTGCCGGATTATTGAAATGTAAAATGTTCATAAAAGGTAAAAACAACTAACTATTACAACAAATGAATACCCTTCGCAGAGGGCGTAAAGTGCAATATTTACAAACCCAATTTCAAATTTCTAATTCTAAACTAAAAAGTAAAACGAAGCTTTATTCTTCTATTCTTGCACTTCGTGTCACGTAATCAATTACGCTCCAGTCTTGTGCTATCCTGCACAATTCAAATGAACACGAGCAGTACAAGAGAGAAAAGTAGAAACAGTGCTAAACGGAGAATACTAAAACAATGGAAAGTAAAATAAACGAAATCTAAATGACAATAACTAGATAAACCTAATGACAATTAACTAAGTAATTCTAAGACTAAAAGTAATATTAAAAACAACTAATTAATCCATTACAACTAAGTAAGTTTTATGATCTAATATTGAGTAAGCTAGTTTACTTTATTAATCAATCACTCTAACAATTCCTAGTTACTTAACTAATTCAAACAAGCTTATTCTACTATACTCATTTCACACTCCTGATTTAAATTCTATACAGCCATCACAGGAAAGTGAGCTAAACAACACTGTAAAAAAATTCAGTAAACTATACTCCTGATCACTGGAAATTAGATAGATCTTCAAAAATTTGAAGTCACATTGATCACTGAAACTGATCCAGAGATCAGTATCTCATCACTCTTGATCCAGCAATTCAAAATCAATCAACACGGCTGAACAACATTTTTCTTTCATTAACCCAGCCTTTTTCAGAAATCACATGATCAACCAGGAATAGCCAAATTTCAGTTGGCACTTTGATAATAGATCAGTCAATTAACTTTCAAACAATCACTCGCCGGAAAATTCATTAAATCACAATCCATCACCGGAAATACAGTAAACATCATGCCATCAGATGGAAATCAATCCAATTTTTCGGTGCTCTTTTTCTGATGTAAAAAAAAAACTTATGATGATCAGTTAAACACAACAATAGAAAAAATCTAGCTATCTAATCGAATGAAATCAACACAGAAATTAATGTGATGAAACAACAAAAAAATTATAATGAAAAAAACAGGGGAAGAAAGAAAAAGAAAACACAGAATGTAATTAAAAAATTCTGGAACTACATTATGCTATGAATAGAATTTTTAGGAATGAGAAAGAAAAAAAAACGACAGAAAATCAAAGACAACACGAAATTGATCCGCAGATGAAAAAATTCAGAAAAATCAATGATCGGTTTATTTTTTTCTTTTCTTTTTATTTCTAATTTTTATTTTAATTTTCATATTTTAAGTTTTTATTACACAGTAATAAAACCGGAATTCATTAAGGAACCTACAGAAGAAGAAGAAGAAGAAGAAGAAGAAGTTCTGAAGAAGAAGAGGAAGAAGAAATCGGATGAAGAACTGAAGACGAACTGAAGAAGAAGAGAAGAAGAACTGAAGAAGAAGAGAAAGAAGAAATCGGATGAAGAAGAAATAAAGAAGAAGAAGAAGAAGAAGAAGAAATCAGACTTACCGTAGCTGGAGCTGAAAGAAATCTGGGAAAGGTGTGGCGGCTTCCTCCACCACTGCTGTCACCGGACTGAAGGTCCACCACCACCGGCTTGAAAGAAAGGGAAAGAGGAAGAGGGGAAGAGGATAGGGGAAAAGAGAGGGAAGAAGGGACCGACGGTAGTGGAGAAGGGAAAAAAGAGAAGGAAAAGAAGGGGACAGAAGAGAAGGTTCAGCCGTGAATGGGGAAGCAATTGAAAAAATTTCATTTCGTGGGTTTTAAAAACCCCAAACCGGCTGGAACCGGTTTGAAACTAATACAAACCGGTTCAAGCCGGTTACTTATTTTTTTAGTTTTCTTTTTAAAAATGCAAACCGGTTTGATTTATTATATATTTTTTATTTTAGTTTAAAAACCAAATGCAAACCGGTTTGAACCGGTTTGGTTTATTATTATTATTTTTTTCTTTTTTTTAAAAAAAATCTAAAAACAACAAACTATTTAAAAGAGTAAAAAAAAACAAACTATTTACTAAAAACCTCAAACGAACTAACTATTCTAAAAAATTATTTACACTAACCTTATTTCACAATATATCTAACTCTAATTTTTATTTTATTTTTATTATTATTTTTTTATTATTATTATTTTTATTGAAAACTAAAACTAAAACTACTATGACTATAACAAAAACTAAAATATGCATAAAATTGTAAAATAAAACTATTTTCATGAATTTTCTATTTTTAAATCATTTTAGCACATTTACTTGAAACTAACATAAAATTGGGTTTTTAAATCATTTTCTCATGAAATCATGCATATTTTTATATAAAAAATCCCTAAAATATATGCATGATCAAGTAGTATTGCCGCTACATGTTCAGAAGCCCGCTTTGAAACTTGCTTCACTTCTGCAATTACCTCTTGATCAATACCAGCAGCAGCGACTAGTGCAGCTAGACTTACTCGACGAGAGAAGGCTAAAAGCAGCAGGGCATGCTCAATCCTATCGCCAGAGAGTAGCCAGGCAATACGCGAAATCTATCATCGAAAGAAGATTCAAAGTCAATGATTTAGTACTTCGATCCACAGCTTATCTCAAGCATCGTCCCAGCGGCAAATGGTCGCCAAATTGGGAAGGTCCCTATGTTGTCAAAGAAGCATTACCCCGCAACTCATATCGGCCCATCAATGCCGATGGGGTAGAATTGCCAGATCCTATTAATGCTCGATACTTGAAAAAGTTTTATACTTGAAACATTTATCCTTCTCTTGTAATCCTTCCTGTTTCCTTTAAATAATGATCCAACTTTCTTTCCCAGTTACACTGGGGCATTTTAAAATTTTGTTCTATATGCAGGCAGGATAAACAAATTCCTCATTTCATGCACATGTGCATTCATAAGCATCAATTCACATTCATTTGCATTCAACCACATTAACAACCATCTGGTCAGTATTGGGATTTCAACAAACAGTCCCATCGCGATTCCTAAATAATTCAAAATCGAAAGGTCATCACCAATACTGAACCAAAACCCAGCGCTCGAACTGGTATTATTTCAAAATCCAGTACTCAAACTGGCACGTTTTCAAAATCCCAATTTTTCAGAAAACCGAGTTCCGACTCGGGTTTTTTATTCAAATCATGTTCTTTTGTTGATCCGGGTTCCGACTCGTGATCTCATTACCTTACTCGAGCCCTGACTCGAGCTCTTCATTTTTCTTTTGTTGATCCGGGTTCCGACTCGAGATCTCTTTACTTTGAGCTCAGATGCGAGCTCTCCATTGTCTTTTGTTGATCCGGGTTCCGACTCGAGATTTCTCTATTCATTCGAGCTCTTCATTTTTTCTCTATTGATCCGAGTTCCGACTCGTGATCTCATTACCTCGTTCGAGCTCAGATTCGAGCTCTTCATTTTTTCTCTATTGATCCGAGTTCCGACTCGTGATCTCATTATCCTATTCGAGCTCAGATGCGAGCTCTTCATTTTCTTTTGTTGATCCGGGTTCCGACTCGAGATCTCTTTAGTTACTCGAGCCTTGACTCGAGCGCTTCATTTTCTTCTGTTGATCCGGGTTCCGACTCGTGATCTCTATATTTTATTCGAGCTCTGACTCGAACTCATCATTCTCCCTTGTTGATACAAGTCATTTTGATCCTCAGGGTCTGTCGATTGCTCAAATTTGACATTTTGACCTCCAAATTCCAATTTAAATCTTCAAATCAGGCAATTCTCCAATTTCGACCTCTGGGTCACCCAATTTCCAATTCTCAACCTCAATTTCCAATTTCCAATTTTCGACCTTCGGGTCAATCAATTTCCAAATTTCGACCTTTAGGTCAATCAATTCTCAATTTCGACCTTCGGGTCACACAATTTCGACCTTTCGGTCAACCAATTCTCAATTCCGACCTTTTTGGTCAAATCAATTCTCAATCTCGACCGTCAGGTCATCCAATTTCGACCTTCGGGTCATTCAATTCTCAACAACCAATTTTCCAATTTCCAATTTCGACCTTCGGGTCAATCAATCTCAATATCCAATTTCAATCATTTCCTCTTGCGAAAGACCCTTTTTAGGGAGAGTTCGAGGGAGCTCGTTCTTTCGCATGCTATCCAATTTGTTCACTTAGCCCCTTTTCAGGGAGAGTTTGAAGGGACTCGCGTCTTTGTGAACCGTTTGCAAAACAATTTCCAATTTCACACGAGGAACCCTTTTGATAGGGAGAGGCTCGACGGAGACTCGCTTTTCTTGTGACCCCCCACCCCCAATTTCATACTAGGCCATTTTTCGTCATGAAGGACCCTCTTTGCAAGGAGAGTGTGATGGACTCGTTCCTTTCATGACCCAATTTTCAGACCTCACTATTATCGGCCCCCTTTCTATAAGAGAAGCCTAATATTAGGGAGCTTTGACGAAAGCTCAATTTCTCTTCGAAAGTTTGTTTTGCAAACACCTCCTCTTTAGGGAAGAGAGAAGTATTTCCCATTTCCCATTCAGGTAAGGGCTAAGCCTGAGTCTCTCTTTTTGGGGAAAAAGAGAGGAAAATTTTCGTCACGGATGTGTTGAGCCGGATTTCAAATACTCATTTTCACCAAGGATTTCAAGAAAATTTTGTCAATTTGTCAATCAATTGTTGATTTCAGAATCTTTATTGTACAAATCTTTATTTCAGTTTACCTTCAGCATTACTTCCAAAAGAGTGAAGCTTCTGCGAAAAGAGATTCAAAATTCAAATTCTTTTTATTGGCCAACCAAAAGGATGAAGGATAAGTCCTCGATATGGCCAGAAAAGAAGATTCAATGTTATTGAAAAATCGTAGATGATTGATATTGATCGCAGTTATGGCACATCTTTAAGGATTATTCTTGTAAAGACAAGGCAGTGGAAATATCTTGAGCGCTAGAAAAGAGAGCATTTATCCAAGCCTTGTCTCCTCCAAATCACCTAAGCTGCAATTAAATATCCACAAAAGGGATCTCTCACCTGTCGTCAAGATGAAGGCGAATTAGGCGAATAGACCCCCAGGGCCAAAGAAGATTCGAAACATCTCCAAGATGACGGAGTTTGTGACGGATCCTTCCAGGGAAAGTCCAAAGCACTGTCAAGATGAAGGCAGATGCGATGGACCTCTCGACAATCCCTAAAAGATATTTAATTTCAGCTATCGCCCAAAGATCTCCAAACTCATCATCCAAGAAGGATCGAAACATCTCCAAGTTGAAGGAGTTTGTGACGTACCCTTCCCAAAAGAGAGAAAGAGAGGAAAAAGAAAGAAAGAAAAGTCAGAACATCTCCAAAATAAAGGAGAATGTAGCAAAAACCCAGAGAGCCAAAAGAGTGCAGAAAGATTATCATGAGAGAAGCCCTGAGGATATCAAACTGCCAGATCTATCAAGAATTATCTTTAATCTTGTGAAGTTCTATTATCAATACTCTTTCATCAACTGCTTTCATAATATCAAATTCTCTTTTTTGCTCATATCAAGGAAATTGATAACTTCTTTGAAGAAGGTCAATTGCGAGCAATTTGGATTTCAAGTCTCGATTCTACAAAGTGAACCTTGTTTGGAGGTAATGCTTTGGGTAGAAAAGAAAGAATATCTTTGCAAAAATGTGCAACATTTTCAAATATTTTGAATCAACAATAAAATTCTCAATATTTTGACAATATTTTCTAGCTATCTTGACGTGAAGTGAGAGCTTGATGTCCCTTTTTGATACATCCTGACACCAATTTTAAATCCCTCTTAAGGACTTGATTCCTTCCCTTCTTTGAGAGCATGAACTCTCAGATTGCACACTTCCCTGTGTCCCCACTGTCCCACCATAGACAGTTCCATTTCGGTTCGAGGTCAAACCACCAATCATTTTCTCGCAAAAGGCAATTTCAAAAGCTGATTTTAGTCTCAGCAATGAGACGCCCAAAACCAATCCCTTTTCAAGCTTTAGGGACCCCATTTTCCTTCCTTTTGCAAAACCCCTGTCGGATTTACTGTGCAAAATCCGAAGGTTCCATCATGGTCTCTTCCTTCGAGGATTCCATTCCATTTTCCGCTCAATCAGGTTAAGGGTATAAACCTGAGCCTCAACCAATGAGGTATTTCATTTTCCGTCCGATCAGGATAAGGGTACAAACCTGAGCCTCATTCAAAGAGGTATTTCATTTTCCGCCCGATCAGGATAAGGGTACAAACCTGAGCCTCATCCAAAGAGGTATTTCATTTTCCGCCCAATCAGGTTAAGGGTATAAACCTGAGCCTCATCCAAAGAGGTATTTCATTTTCCGCCCAATCAGGTTAAGGGTATAAACCTGAGCCTCAACCAAAGAGGTATTTCATTTTCCGCCCGATCAGGATAAGGGTACAAACCTGAGCCTCATCCAAAGAGGTATTTCATTTTCCGCCCAATCAGGTTAAGGGTATAAACCTGAGCCTCAACCAATGAGGTATTTCATTTTCCGCCCGATCAGGATAAGGGTACAAACCTGAGCCTCATTCAAAGAGGTATTTCATTTTCCGCCCGATCAGGATAAGGGTACAAACCTGAGCCTCATTCAAAGAGGTATTTCATTTTCCGCCCGATCAGGATAAGGGTACAAACCTGAGCCTCATCCAAAGAGGTATTTCATTTTTCGCCCGATCAGGATAAGGGTACAAACCTGAGCCTCATCCAAAGAGGTATTTCATTTTCCGCCCAATCAGGTTAAGGGTATAAACCTGAGCCTCAACCAATGAGGTATTTCATTTTCCGCCCGATCAGGATAAGGGTACAAACCTGAGCCTCATTCAAAGAAGTATTTCATTTTCCGCCCGATCAGGATAAGGGTACAAACCTGAGCCTCATCCAAAGAGGTATTTCATTTTCCGCCCGATCAGGATAAGGGTACAAACCTGAGCCTCATCCAAAGAGGTATTTCATTTTTCGCCCGATCAGGATAAGGGTACAAACCTAAATCTCATTTCAATGAGATATTTCATTCCCCAATCAGGTTAAGGGTTCAAACCTGAGCTTCGTTCCCTACGAGGTATTTTATCCCATCTAGGTTAAGGGCATAAACCTGAACTTCGCTCTCATAGAGCAAATCTTTCCTCTTCATTCTTCATTTCACATCTACCATCTTCCTCGGGCTAATTCCTTCACACTCAATCAGATCCTTCTAACTGGGGCATTTTTTTTATATAGCCCAAATTTGGTGTGTTTTTTTTTGCCACTAAGCTCGGCCATGAGCCGGCTTAGTAGCAAAGAGGGGCATCTGTAAACACCCCAAATTTTCACTCACCTCCCCTACATCTCCACCAAACATCATCATTCAACCTCTGAAATTGTCGGAGGGAAAAATGGTCATTTTCTGAGCCCGGACCTTGCAAAAGTCTAAATTTCATCTGAAACTCTCAAAATTTCTCTATTTTTAGCTCAGATGTTCAGAATTTTACTCTTGACAGGAGACAGACATCTCCGAGTCTTGGCTCAAGATTATATTGCGTAAGACATGACATTGCATATCATTGCATGAGCATTTCAAATCACTGCACTGCACAGCATGTCATTTCGAGGTCCAAAACTCTTGATTTCAAAATTTTCAATCCAGATTAGAATTTTAACTCTTTTCAAAATTGACTCCAAAACCCTAGGTCTTCAAAATTATCAATTTTACCCCCAGGGCTCTGAATGTCAAAATATTTTCTCAGGAAGACGATCTGGATAGTTTTTAATGTGGATTTCAGTCACTTCACCTCAGATTTTTCCCTTTTTGACAATTTCAAATATCTTTCTTTTACAAAATCGCCCTACAAGGGCCAACTCTTTCCAAAATTCCTGTTTTGCCCATTAGTCCAGATTTTATGAAAATTCCAAAAAGAAGTTGTGGTTTTATCCTTATTTCAATAAAGAAGCAATGTGGGACCCACACTGAGGTGGTGTCACACAAGCTTTTCTTTTGAAAAAATTTGAATTTTGAAAAAACCCAAAAATATAGGAGCCTTGTCCCCTGGATTGGTGCCACTTGTCTTTTCTCTCTCCTCCCATTTCCATGCCAAGTGTCAATGTGGGGCTACCCTAAGAAGCCGCCACATGTCATCCCATTTATCTGCCATGTGTCACCCTATCCATCCTGCGCCATGTGTCATTTCAAAGAACACTAGGAGATGCCAAGTGTCATAGGTTGTCCTGTCTAGAAAAGTGGAGCTTGTCTCCTCTGAGGTGGAGCCACTTGAAGTGTGTCTTCTGCAAGGGACACGTGTCAACCTCTTACTCCTTCTAGAAAAGTAGCCTGACACATGTCTCTCCCTACTTTTCTCAGAAAAGTAGGAGACACGTGTCACTCCTAGATTCCTCCAGAAAAAGTAAGCTTGTCTCCTCTGAGGTGGCGCCATTTGGAGTGTATCTCCTGCAGAGGACACATGTCAGTCTCTGCTCTTCTCAGAAAAAGCAAATGCCATGTGTCATTTCCTGCTCTCTTCAGAAAAGCTAGAATTCAAAGATTCAAATCTCCTCATAGGTGGCGCAGATCCTGAACTTCTACCTCTTTCATCTTGTCTGAGGGCGCCACATGTCCCTTCCCTCCTTTTCCTCCCTCTTGCCACATGGCATTATAGGAGCCACCCTGAGGTGGAGCCACATGTCCATCCCCCATTCCTCCAGGGCCAACCTCCATTTGAAATTCAAATTCTCCTCTGAGGTGGCGCCATTTGAGAAGGCCTCTCCAGACAGCTGACACTTGTCTGCCACATGTCCAGACCTCCCTACATCAGAAAAGGTAGAAAAACCCCCCTATGAGGTGGCGCGTTTTGCTTCCTCCCTTCATGTTCTCCTACAACATGGCATCGTAGGAGCCACTCTGAGGAAATGCCACATGTCAGCCCCTCCTTTCCTGCAGAAAAAGCAGAATTTCAAACATTTGCACTCCCCAGTGGTGGCGCCACATGGCATGCCCCTACTTTTCCAACTTTACACCTCAGAACACCTTTTGAGGTGGTGCCATTCCAGGACTCCACTTGGCTCCATTTTGATTTTTATTTTATTTTTAATAAAAGTAGCCCACCATGAGGTGGCGCCACCTGAAGACTCCCTACAAAAGGTGAGTTTGAATTTCAAATTCCAAGAGAGCACCCTCTGAGGTGGCGCCATCTGGGAGTTCCCTGCAGAGAGAATCAAGCAAGCTTTTGAAAAAATTCCAAATTCCCCTGCTGAGGTGTCTCACCCACAAAATTTCCATTTTTTTTATTTTTCTTAAAAATCAAAATAGCCTCATGAGGTGGCGCCACCTGAGGGCTCCCTGCAAAAGCCAAATCCGAATTTCAAACCCCCAGATAGCACCCCCTGAGATGGCGCCACATGGAGGGCTCAGATTGAGCCTGTTTGAAATTCAAAATTTTTCAGAAAATCTATAAAAACAAGGCTCCACGCCCAGGAGAAGAGAGCATCTTTGGAGACCATTTTTGTGAACTTGAAAATCCGACCTAGCCTCCCTAAAATCTGATTCTGGACTTTGGAAATCGTGCCCCCTTTGGCTCATTGGAGAAGGTGGAGTAAAGTTCGTGCAGTGGCCAATTCGATTCAAGCATAGGTCGATTTTGGTGAACCATCCGAAGCCCGGAGTGAAGGATGAAGGAAGCTCGTGATAGCCTCCCCTTTCAAGAGCTTCTACGCTGCGTAACGAAGCAAGGTGCACTTCTTTTCTCCTTGATGTAATTCCATAATCCGATTCGGGAGTCGTTTGAAGAAAGAGCTCATCCGAGAGATGGATTGAGCTATTCTCATAAAACGACATATATAAAATATTTAATTATGCTTCCTTGATGATTTTTAACATTCATGTAGTTATCTAGGTTTAATTTGCATTTTATTTCATTCATTTAGCACATTTCATGAATTAATTAGGATTAGTTTAGCATTTATTTCAACTCTGCTCATTTTCAGTAGGTCTCTGTTTTTGTCAGTCAGTCCACACGTAATTTCATACATTTGTTTTTTATTAAAAATCCCAAAAAAATCACGAAATGCGCCCCTAGGTGTCCTTGAAATTTTTCCAAAAATTTGGAGGCATTTGAATTTGTTTACTACGGTAAACATTCAAAATGGCAAGTCGGGTTTTGTTACCAGGGATGCATTTTGAAAATCATTTGCCGACTTGCAAAATCGAGATATCCCTCATGGGAGATCCGATTTTCGATCCGAAAAATGTTCTGAACTCGGCAGAACGTCTAGCTGTTAATATGATTTTATCCGTTTTTTCTGATTTCTTTTATGTCTGACAAAAATCCGAGAGTTCGGGACACGTGTCAGAGCTTAATTTGGTCCTCTGAGATCTTGGATCGATATAGGGCTATGGTTTCTCTCTGTGTGTTGCTCCAAATTCAAAACTGTAAAAAGTGAAAGTTGTGTACAAGATGTCCTCTGTTTGCATCTGAAAGCCTGTGATTTTTAGAACAGTGTTGATACCTGCTTCGGATTTGTTTTGTCAGTCCCCTGTTTTGCTACATTTGTCTGTTCTGTTAGTTTAGGCAGAAATAGTTATATTTTTATCTGTGTTTCGGTTGATCGAATGCCAAAGTCATAAACATGAAAGTTTTTTATGTAGGTGTCGTGCGTAGCTCGGATTAATTTCATAAATTTCCATGGCTGTTTTATATTTTTTTGGCATTTTACATCAGATTAAAGTGATTTTTACCTCTGTCAGAACTAAATCCCTGTTGCTGAACTCACCATGGCTCAAATCCCGAGGCTGTAAAAACCAAAAATGTTTCATTTCGGGTCTTTTAGCAGTCTGCAAAATATCAAAAGTTTCCATGGTGTAAATCTTGCATTATCATATTAGGCATTGCATTTGGTTCGGATCCATAGACAAAATCTACCATTTTAGGACTTTCTTTGAATTTTAGCATTTAAATCATATCATTTCGTAATTTTTAGCATTCTAGGTTGTTTATCAGAGTAAGTAGATGCTTTATACCGAATTTGGTGCAATTTGGAATCCATTTGAGGTTCGGATTAGCCATAATACCAAAACAGGGTCCTGTAGGACCTGGATCCAAGTGAAAAACAAGCGAAATTCGTTATTTTGGATAAATTGCAAAATGCCAAATTCTGATTTTACAGTCCTAATGTGTTTAGAAGCATGTCATACTGCATTTCATCATCATTTGATTCAATTTGAACTTCAAAATCTCAATTTTACCAAGTTTTCCTTCAAAAAAACCCTGATTTTAAATGTATAACTTTATAATTAGGGGTATTTTGGTCATTTTGACCACCATTCCGAATTTCAAACTATTTTCTACTAAATTTCCTGCATTTACATCATTTCAAATATCAAGAAAGCATGAGAATAGGGTTTATATCCAATTAAATCCAATAATTTCATAATATTATTGGAAAATCTTGGAAAAACCCACATAGTTGAGCTAACCCTATTTCAAGTTTGGCAGGAACAATCAAAAGAATGAGCTGAAGTCTGCAAATTTCTTTTACTTCCTTTATTTAGTGATGTAATAATGTAAATTTTGGAATAAGAGAGTTAATTTCCTGCTTAGACTAGGATGCATATCATATAGTTTGAATTTATGCAAATATCCTGCTTATGTGATGCATACATCTTATTTCAAAAGCACTATGGATGTTCACGAATGGCACGTGCACCAACTCTTAGGGAGTTGATGGACTCGGTGGGATCCATATTTACGGCCCTAGTCGGAATATGGACGAGACCCAGATCCATCATCTTTCTACTAGTCACATAGAGCCTACACTCTTAGGCTATCTTAAAATGCACATCATATTTCCAAAGTTTTCAAAATCATGTGCATCAAATCAACAAAGTTCTGAACATATTCATGGCCACAGTCAGAATATGTGAAGGATTTATTTGGACTTAATGCACATTTTCCAACCAATTCCTCAGAAAATCTTTTCAAAGGGCATTCATTTACTCATGTCATTTGCATCATGAAATCATTGATTTTCTCAAGATTTTCTCAAGAAAACTTCATTCTCAAGAAATCGATTTCTCAAGAAACTCTAAGGATTTTTCAAAATCGGTTTTCCAAAGACAAGTTTTTCCACAGTTTTCCCTAGAAAATGATATTTTCTTAAGAGATTCAAAAGAGTTTTCCAATCTTTCTCCAAGATCAAAATCGATTTCCAAGTATTTCAAGGGTAAAAATTCCTAGGATTTCAATTTCCCAAGTTTTGAATTTCCTTCCCCAATGAGTTTTCCTATAAATTTTCCATTATTTTCCTAAGAAAACTCTCAAAGTCCAAGTTTTCCTAAGAAGTATTTCCCTTTTCAAAGGTTCACCTTTTTTCAAGAATCACTTCCATTTTCCCAGGATTTTCAACTATTCCTGATTTTCTCACATCTTTATAAGCTTTCTCATGTTTTCAAAAACCCCTTTTATCTGAGTTTCCTGAGAAATTGACCCTTTTCCTGAGAGATTCTTTCCAACTCCAAATGTTTTTTAAGCATACATCATGTTTTCCAACTTGCATTTTCCAAAATCTCATAGCACATGCCTGAATTCTTTGTGCATCTAGGATAGAACACGATTTTGATGATTTAACTAAGTCAAGCATAGTTTTGGTCCTTGGTTCGATTACCCCTGTTAAAGGCAGCAGGAACGGTCGAACCTCGTACCGACAGGTCGAGCCCCATCCCATGGATTTTCCCGCAATTTTCAAAAATGGAGGCGAGTATTTCAAAAGCAATTTCCAAAATCCGGTCAAGTTTGAAGCGCGAAAGCGTTTCCTCTTTCTCTCTTCCGCAAGGAAGGGAAGACGGGGAAAAATTTCGCGACGATAACAAGAATGTCGACAATTGTTTCATGAAAGTAGTCACACATTGTGTCCTTAACGATCTGGCGTACATCATCCCAAGAATCAGTCGGATGCTTGGAGCTGATGTTGATGGGAGAAGTCTCTGAGCCGTGACTGGAGGAAGCAACGACTAGTGAGGTGTTCATATTACTCTCAAACCCGAACACATGACCCTTTTTGGGTTCATCTGCTGCAGTCACTCATGCTGCAGGATCAAATGATGGATGCTAAGTAGAGTCATCGCCATATCACTCTACCATCTGTTGCTCATATGACTCTTACAAAATAATGTTTACAGTATGAATTAATAATTAAAAATTATAATGTTTATGATCACTTTTATATTACAATGATTATTAATACAATAAATACATATCGTTGCCGTTCTCGTCTTCTCTGATACAAACTCTTCTGTGGTCTTACGTTTATGTGTTTGAACAAACACGTCCTTGTATGGCACAACATCTCCTTTTTCTGCTTCCTGCGAAGTGAAATGATAAAAGATTTAGTTAATAGGTTTGCAACAATACTTATAAAATTGATTTGTTTATATATTGATGAGTTACCGTTTTCTTCAGGTGACTCCCAAAAGTCCTAGATCCACCAGTGTGTAGATGGGCTTTAGACATTTTTGCTCAATTTTGTGCAGCCTTCGCTGAACGGTTTTGAAATGCATCCCCAGCCCACTTGTCACACATTGCATTCCAAACATCTGACCTGATAGTAGGAGGTCCATGGCCCTTTCACTGCAGTGGATCATCTATCTCGCCATATGCTTTTCTTACTGCAGTCTTCATATTGTGTAGCATGTTTGCAAATCGATTGACAACCATCTTCTGCCACACCTTTCTTGCATCATGTTCCTCCATCGTAGTCGCGAAGCGATTCAAAGCCTATAAATATTTTCAAAAAGTTAGTAGACATGACTATAACAAATAATTAAATATGAAAAACATTAACTATAACAAACAACTGTTTACCGTGAATGAGGACCACAATCTGTCTATCACCTCTTTTGGATACTCTTTTTTCATTGAGCGATCGGTCCTGGTAGATGTTGAAGTAGTGAATTTCTAATCTCACGTACTACTTCTTGTTACTTGAACCTCGTACTGCACATGAATTGGTACACAATAAATATCAATATATAATATTTATAAGATATGCAATAAGCAAAAATGAAATACTTACGGTCGATTATTGATATACACTATTCAGATGAGTCTTCTTATGCCAGACTGAGAAGACTCTGCATCCTGTGTTGGCTCCTGACTTGTATGATCAACTGGTGTAGGTGAGTCATGTACATGTAAAACATTATATGTAAAAAAATATGTTAGAAATTCTCAGAATGCGTATTTCAACTAATCAAGCATCCAATTAGTTAAATGATATACCTATCAAAGAAGCCCGTGAAGATGAAGGTTGAGACTGGCTACTACTGGATGAACGACCACTGTAAGCTCTACGAACCATATTCTAACAAATAAAAAATGTTATGCAATACATTCAAATTATTTCAAATCATTCACATCAAGTATTTCAATATATTCAAATAATTCAAATCAAGTATTGCAATACATTCAAATCATTGGAATACCTGCAAATCATTCAAATCATTGCAATACATTTCAAATCATTCACATCAAGTATTGCAATACATTCAAATCATTGAAATACTTGCAAATCATTCAAATCATTGCAATACATTCAAATCATTCACATCAAGTATTGTAATACATTCAAATCATTTACATCAACTATTGCAATACATTTAAATAATTCAAATCATTCACATAAAGTATTGCAATACATTCAAATCATTGCCACACATTTCTATACATTCAAATAATTCAAAGCATTCACATCAAGTATTGCAATACATTTAAAACATTGGAATACATTCAAATAGAGGTTTGTATTATAAGATTTTGCTCACTAGCTCAAGAATTCTTCCTCATCACTTGTTTGACTTTCATATTCTTCTTCATCATCTTCTTCTTTTTTATCTTCTTCTTCATTGTTTGCTCATCCACTTGGTATATCATTTGGATCACATTCTTTTATGAATGTTTCATCGACCAATGGAGATATGACATGCATATCATGCACAACATCGTGATCATAAGAGAAGTCATAGATACCATCTGATTGATAGTAATCACTCTCTTCAGTTAACTTGTCTTCCTGTAACTGATCATACTCAAGGTATAGTTTGGACTTTACCTTACAAACTGCCCACCATTCATTTCTATCTGACTTTTTTGCACTCAGATATGAAATATAATAAACTTGTTTAGCTTGCGAGGCTAATATGAATGGTTCATATGTTCCAAACCTTGATTTATGATTCACCTCCATAATGTTTGAGGCTTTGTCGACTCTTGTTGCAGTTGGATCAAACCAATGGCACTTGAATAAAGTTACCCTATTATTTATGCCTAAGTAAGTCAACTCCATTATTTCCTCTATAACACCATAGTAATCATGTTCATTTTCACCGTAGTTGCTACCCTTGACACACACGCCACTATTCATCATTGATTTATTTATACCATAGTCTTTTATATGGAATCGATAACTATTTACGATGTACCCGTTATAACATTGTACAACTTTGGTCAGACCATTTTGTAAATCACATATTCTTTGATCTTTAACATCACCATGGCGGACCTACAAACATAACGACATGATTGTGATCACGACCAATTAAGTAACTTAGTGTTGTTTACAAGTACATAATTTATGTGAGCGTCCTTACCAACTCTTTCAACCACTCCACAAACTTAGTTTAACATTCTTTTTGTACTTCTGCATCAGTGAGATGTGAAACTTCTCTTCGCAACTATAGATCAAATCGTCTGCAAACCACAAATACTTATATTACCGAACCATGTATGCACGTATAGAACATAAAAGGATTTAGAATTATGTTGCGTCTACATATACTTACTCGATGTATGGGTTGATCGTTGAGCAATTAAAAAGAATATAGATGTGTGTTGCGTCTTGCTCTCGATCTGCCAAGAGTCTTGATCAACAACTACCAAATGCATGCCCAAGTGATTGAAATATTGACAGTTTGTCAGCTACAGTTACTTGTTCTCCATCAACGTTACGAGGCGGGCATGTGTAACATGTTAGAATGTGAGGTTCAAAGTACATAAATGAGAAATTTGAAATCTCTTCTAAAGTGTATGCCTCACAAATAGAGCCTTCTACTCTTGCTTTATTATGAACATTTTTTTTGAGGTCAAATATGCATCTGTCAAAAATATACATTTCAAATTTGAAATATCTGTCATTGAAGAGACAAATATAAGAAAACATATACCTTTCAAATGGGTGCATCCACCAATATTGCACAGGACCACCAACCCTTAGTTCATATGACAAATGTATGATCAAATATTCCATAACATCGAAAAATGCTGGCAGAAAAATCTTTTCTAGCAGACAAACAATAGTGATGACAGAGTCTTCGAGATTCTTTACATCAGATACTATGACTTCCGATGTGCACAATGTTCTAGAAATTCTACTCAAATCAGACAATACCCCACATATAGGTTTGTCTAACATATCATGGAATGCTAGGAGTATCAATCGATGCATAAAGATATGACAATCATGGCTCTTCAACCCATATAATTGTCAATTATCAATCTTCACAACTCGAGCAATGTTAGAGACGTATCCATCTGAAAATCTCAACTGTCTCAAGCATTGACATACCTGCTTTATTTGATCAGGTTCAAGCACGTACCTTGCTTTTGGTTTCAGTACTTTGCCATTATACTCTTTGAGTTCCAATTCTAGTCTTTTACATATTACTTTTAAATCCATATCGGCCTTCAGATTATCCTTCGTTTTTCCTTTAACATTCATTACTGTATTGAACACATAATCAAACACATTTTTCTCCACATGCATCACATTCAAATTATGTTGTATCAATAGGGTCAGCCAATATGGTAGTTCCCAAAAAATAGATTTCTTTGTCCAATTGTGATCCTTCCCAATCCAAGGAAGGGCGTCAGACTACGGGCATCTGTTAATACATCTGGAAAGTATCGCAATCTTCTTAAAATCTCTATGCCAGACAATCTTGTGGGTGGACCTTCCATTTCAGTTGTGCCTGCTCGAAACATATTCCTTTGTCGTCGGAACGGATGGTCGCTGGGTAGAAATCGACGATGACACACAAACCATCAAGGCTTTCTTTCATGCGTCAATCTAAAAGTTTTTGTATTCTTCATGTAGTACGGACATGCCAACCTCTCATGTATGCTCCAACCAGATAACATACCATATGCAAGGAAGTCACTGATTGTCCATAGAATAATGACCTTCATATTGAAATTTTGTTTTTTGTGGGCATCATATGTAGTAACACTGTCATCCCATAATACTTTTAGTTCATCAATCAATGGCCTTAAATATACATCAAGATTTTGGCTAGGTGAGGTCAGACCAGGGATCAATAGAGACAAGAAAAGATTGGGACGTTTCATACACAAGCTTGGTGGAAGGTTATACAGAGTTACAAATACTGGCCAGCATGAGTATGTAGTTGATCTACCCCCAAATGGATTAAATCCATCTGTACATAGACTGAGTCTAACATTTCTCACTTCCATTGCGAAGTTCTGATGAGTACGATTAAAGTGCTTCCAAGCTTCCTCGTCAACATGATGCGTGATCTTGTCTTCATCATGTCGAACTTTATTTGCATGCCATCTCATGTATTTAGCTGTCCTTGAAGACATATACAATCATTGTAATCTAGGAGTGATAGGAAAGTAACAGAGCGATTTGTATGAAACTTCTTTTGATCTTGTGCTATCATTGCCTCTTATTTTTGGCTTGAACCGAGGATGCCCACATGACGGATATGATATATTGTTTTTCTGATCCTTGAAATACAACATGCAGTGATTTGGACAAGCATCTATCTTTTTATACCTCATACCTAGAGCGTTGATCATAACCTTCGCACGATAGAAATTTTGTGGCAATTTCTCATCTTTGGGCAACATACTCTTCACAATCATGCACAAACGGTCAAAACATGATTGACTCAAATTATACTCAGACTTCAAATTCATTAGTTGAAGAACTGCAGACAAGATAGTGTGACTCTCGCAACCATTCCAAAGTGGCTCATCAGCATCTCTAAGTAAATCATAAAATCTACTAGCTGCATTGTTTGGTGATTCTTCATCTATTGCAGTTGTTACATCACTAGGACCCATAGCAGAACCCAATTCTGTTCCTTCGACATCAAATATCAAATTCATATATGGATTATCGTGCACCATATTCACCCGTGCATCAAAATTGTTTCTAAATTCTTCACCATAAAACGTCCAATTCTGATAATCACTCAGAAAACCCTTCTTGTATAGGTGATGTCTAACGCCATGAGGTTCTATAAATTGATTGTTTCTTACAAATCTTGTAGGGACACCTAATCCGACCTGTGGGATCCACTGTATTGACACTTGCCATTATAAATTCAATAAAACTTACAACACCATCTATATATTCATATGATAACTCATTGTCAACTATTCTACGGTACATCCATTTACGCTTCGCAGTCATTTTGTCATATGATGTTATGAATAGTATCTTAACCATTTAAAAGAGAATCATCAGAATGTTATAATGAAGAAAATATCAAATTTTTCATACTATATATAATGTCATACAATCATAAGAATTATGATGCATGCATTGATAACTTAATATTTTCATGTGCAAACTATTCATAACACGATACATTCATTTGAAGCATGATTTCATTATACAATTTCACATGTAAGTCATAATCAAATTAAAAGTAACTACATGCAAGCATGGATACAATCACTTCAAATATTGCAATACATCGAAAACATTCATATCAAAAAAATGTCAAACATGTACTTGCAGCAAACACAATGCAATATCCCGCTAACTACTACCATGCCTAGCACGGAATTCGTACTCAAAAAATAAGAACACTTCTATTATCATACATTAAAATCATGCTCAGTATGATCTCCAAACTGCAACAAAGCAGTTTTAAATATTAATAACTAAGTGAGTGCGTGAACAGTAAAGTGTTGCATCCAATAAATTACATAACATGTGATGCGCTTGCATCACTTACTTACCACGAGTATTTACCCGATTTGCATTATTTTTGTCACTTACTTACCGCGGGTGGCGGGGCACAAATGGAATCCATTGAGAAATTTGCAAGAGACACTATGTTAAAATGTACTCACCCTCTTCCGAAAGGAAAAAAATTAGAATAAATATCGAAGTCAGACGGGATTCTGGCGAGACGGAACGCCTCCCAGGCATCGACCACCTCTCTGTTCTGCGCAACGGGTTTTCGAGTTCGGCCGGCCAGTGAGTAGGCCAACAATGTACGACAATGGCACGAGGTCCCCAAAGGCAGTGATCATCCCCCAAAGCGACAAGCATGGGGTGATGCCGTGGTTCAGGAACCCGGCGATCGTCGGGCGCCCCCCGGACCGTCCCCCCCTACCGAAAAAAAAGAGCAGGAGGGGCAACCCCCTGCCGGAAAAAAAAATGAGGCAGGGGGTCGCCCCCCTTGCCCGAAAAAAAAAGAGGCAGGGGGCGACTCCCTGTCTGAATAAAAAAATGAGGCAAGGGGGGCGGCCCCCTCCCAGAAAAAAAGAGGCAGGGGGGCGCCCCCCTGCCAGAAAAAAAAAGAGGTAGGGGGGCGACCCCCTGCCGAAAAAGTAGGGGGGCGACCCCCTGCCCGAATGAAAAAATGAGGCAAGGGGGGCGATCCCCTACCAGAAAAAAAATGAGGCAGGGGGGGAGGGGCGACCTCCTGCCAAAAAAAAAAATGAGGCAGGGGGTCGCCCCCCTGCCCAAAAAAAAAGCAGAGGCAGGTGGTGGACCCCTTTGGATTTTGGGTAAACTTTTTTTTTTTTTTTTACAGTTGTGCAAGTGCGGAAGAACTGAAAAGGAAACAAGCGGCGAACCTCGAGGTGGGTCGCAGGAGTGAAACAACAGTGATTTTTGAAACAACTTTTATTATCATTTTATAAATAGTACAACCAATCCCATTACAAGAACACTGCCAAGATCCTTGAAGGTTCAGAAGTGTGGGTTCACGTCCGCTGCCGCACATCGAGCTCCATCGCACGCCCGACAAACACCTGTATCCCCATAAAACGGGGTCAGTACTCTTTCGAGCTGGTGAGACAAGCCAAAATACAATATACCAATATGTGGAAATCGAGAGCACAGTTTAACATGAACACATAGCATGCTGAATTAATTGAACAGTTACATCATAAGCAAGTGTACAAAGCTGCACATGGAGCATCAAGAGAATATAGCTAGCATGAGTTAATGTGATTAAGCAAAGCATGACATTTCAATTCACAATTCATATCCAGTAGTATAGCATGCATCAAGGAACATAATTAACCATAATTCATATCATTTATAACATGGTGTGCATCACAGAACATAACCAACAGTGCAATAACACAAGAGAGCATGTGATGCAAAACAGCTAAGTCACCGTGAATTGTGCATAGATGCAAGTAGACATACATGTGCATCATGCCACAAGTGCATGAGCTAACAATGTAATTAATACAAATCTTGTATCATTAACCTAAGTGAGCTCATCTCGCAAGGTGGGGCCATCACCCGCACCCGAACTCGCCAATGAGTTCCAAAAATCACTTAAGTCTCGTAAAACCATGTTCCCAAACATGTATCTTGCTAATCCCTTCATATTTAGGGAAAATACATTAAATTGCAACGAATACGAATATGTGACTGTATTCATTTGATGACATAAACCATAGGTTTCTTAAGTATGAAAACCCCTTTATTTTGAAAGCACTTGATAAGGAGTCATTTACACAAACTTTGCGTTCTATGTTGAAGCAAACACATGCATAGAGATATGCATTCACATTACCCATATTGATGGGTTTATCATCTTTTATTTCGCACTTTGTCAAGATATCTCGCAACTCATAACACGTGCAGATTTGCTTAACTAAACACGTATTTTGTGCCATGCCATGCAAGAGAAGTGCCATTAACCTTTTAACTTCGTAAAAACATTATTTTTACAAAATGGTATTAAACAAGGTATCATTGCGAATATTTTTGTGTTCTATGCCCAACAACATACACACCAAAGTAGGCACCCACATTACCCGTATTTATGGGTTTATCACATTATTGCGCGTACATATCCATGTTTACATAACTTTGCATCGATCAACGCACACATATCGTACAAGTTGTAACTTAGTCACAAAACTTAATGTTCACATTGGGATATTGGATCTCACGTCATAAGCATGCTTGCAGCCCCGTAGGCTGCAGCTCGGAGGCCCGCTAGCAACTCTTAAAGTGCGGCAAAAAGAAGGAAACCCAACTGCGGGCTGGAGTTGTCCAAACTGCCTTACCAGCCTAACAGCCGCATCGGTGCTATGGGGCACCACGCGCATGCAGCAGGCTCTAAGGTGGGCAGCACTGCGGAGTCGGCAAAATGAAGACAGTATGACATGCTGTCACACGGTGCAGGGACCGAACCGAAGAAGATGGACAACAACTGTGCTGTCCCGCAAACCGCGAGAGCCAAGCACTAGGACTGTATAGGGGCTGGTCCTAGAAAATATCTCAATGTGGTTCTTCAACAAGCGGAAAACAGTCCTAGTATGGACTGACGAAACTCACAGGGAGGTCTGGACTAGGCGCCCAGACCGGATGGGCTCAGTCCCCAATGAACAGGTCCAGGTCTGGACCGATTGGTCCAAACCATGGAGGGTGTGCTTAACTGAAGCACGGTCTGGACCGTGCGTCCAGACCCAGGCTGGGATCAGCAGCACCGCAGGGGAAAGGGGTGCAGGCCCAGCTGCCTGCACCCAGCTGCAACCTAACCACTACATGGTTGCAGCAAGGCTCGAAACAAAAACCCGAAACAAAAAGGCTTAACGCCCCCCCTACCGAACTGGGTTCGGCCAGGGCCTTTGACAGGTCTAGACCGAGCTCGGTCCAAACCATGTCAGGCCGAACAGGGTGACCAAACCCCATAGCCACCGAATGGGCTCGACTCAAGGGTTTCACCAGCACAACCGGGAAAAGAAAAAGGGCACCCAGGATGACCCGTTTGTGGTCGGCCTGGGGTCACCCAAAAGCAAAGATGCGTCCAAAAATTTCTGAAAGCCCAAACAGAAAATAAGGAGTGGAAGAAGAGAATGGGGCTCAGCCTGACCAACCCGGGCCAGCATTGCCCGAACCCAAGAGGGTCAACCCAGCTGGGTATGGCGGCTGGACAAGGGGTCGGTCTAAAGCTTCCTAGCCAACCGAAAATGCCCTGGGTAGAGAAACCTTGGCTGACACGAAACAGTCCAAACGAACAAGATGGAAAATGCATAAATATAAAATGGCTTCCAACCATTGTGCAACTGAAACCACATCCTCAATGCATGCTATCATACACGTTACGTCCATAAATCTGAACATATCTAATAGTGGCTCATGAAGATGGTGCAATAAATCAAGAAAAAACTCAAGAAACGTGAAAATGGCCTCAACCGTTGTAGCCACTTGCTTAACAAGGGAAAACAGCTTCATAAGAGCATGCTCAAACTCACAAATCTGAAATAAAAGTATGTAATGCAGCTCACAACAAATGCAAAAACATGGATACATTTGTTCAATCGAAATCCACAACAAGGTAGGTGAAATGGAAACTCACTATCGAGGCTTTCTACAATGAAGGAAGGAGATGTTGCCCACGGATGGGAGAAGAGAGTAGAGATGAGAGGGTAGGGCAAGAGAGGAGAGAGAGAGAGGGCTCCGAAAAAATCGTCCAAGTGAAATGGCCCCTTTCTCTCTCTTAATGCTTTAAATATGTAGAGTTTATAGATTGAATGGCTGGGATTAACCCAGCTTGGATGGAGGGCTGGGGTGCTCCATGACCCCCCATAGCCAATGCATGTCTTTCTTTTAAAACATTCAAAAAGGTTTGCAAAAATGCCATTGAAAAATGCCTTTAAAGTTTTTAAAATTTACAAAGAGGTGCCCTTAGGTGCCGCCCAACCCCTCCAACCGAATTTCACTACTTGAAATGCTTCAAAAATCTTTCAAAAATACCATGGGGCGCCAGCCCCATGCCTCCCTTTATTGGAAATTGTCCCTCATGATGAAGCCCCAAGCTTCATCATGAGCTTTGAAACAAACCCATGGCCAATCGTGGCCCTCTATTTCAAAACCATGCAAACTTTTGCAAAAACGCCACCCAGCTGGTCTACCTTTGACCAGCTGGTCAACCAAAGCCAAAATCGTCCTCCTAGAGGGCGCACATAGGGGCTGGACGTCCATGGGTCTGGACCAACTCCAGATCCAAGACCCCAAAATAGTCCAAATGCACTATCTTCCAAAACAATGCTTATTAATGTTTTCAAAATGGAAATTTGATTTCAACAAATCACTTAGTTCTTTTCAAACCCTCAATTAACATGGAATGCTCAATGCAAGAATTAAGCGTATTACGACTCGCGTATCATTGTAGAACAAAACTCGTAATTCACATGCACTGACGGGGTTTTTTCGTTGTATAGGTCCCAAATTCGGGGACAACCTACATAAATATATTATAAATTAACCCTTAAAATTTCAAAGGTTAATTCGTTCAGAATTAGGCTCTACTTACTTACACAGTGTATTTACGCGATTTTCGGGTCACGCGTGCAAAGCTGAAATACAAAACATCATCAATTTACACTTAATTACGCGATATAACCTCGAAAATTTTACAAAAGCACACATATTAACTCAAAGCAAACAGTAAATTCCTCAGAAAACTTCGCGGGTCTTACACCCTGCCTGAATAAAAAAAATGAGGCAAGGGGGGTGACCCCCTGCCAGAAAAAAAAATGAGGCAGGGGGTCGCCCCTCCTGCCGAAAAAAAAAAGAGGCAGGGGGGGCGACCCCCTGTCGGAAAAAAAAATGAGGCAAGCCCCCCCCCCCCCCCTGCCGAAAAAAAAGAAGAAGCAAGGGGGCGACCCCCTGCTGAAAAAAAAAATGAGGCAGGCGCCCTGCCCCCCTGCCAGAAAAAAAGAACGAGGCATGGGGGGCGACCCCCTGCCGGAAAAAAAAATGACCCACTTACCTGGGAGACGTCAGGCGGCGGGCGGGGGGCGACGGGCCGCGGAACGGGGGGCGATGGGCCGGGGGACGGTCGGACGGCAGAACGGAGGGTGATGGGTCGGGGGAGGGACAGGCGACAGACTGAGGAGCGACGGGCGGCGGCCGGAGGAGTGCGTCGGGTGGGAGAGGGCGGCGACCGGGAGAGACGAAACAAGAAAGAGAAATAAGGGTTCTGATTAGGAATTTACGGAAAACTTAGCGACGAATTTGACGATGGCCTACTTCAGTCGCAAATTTACATGACCAGTTAACGACGAAATATTTTCGTCGCTAACATTGTCGCTACGTAGCGACGAAAAAACTTTCATCGCCAAATACGTCGCTAAACGCCGCGGGTATTGCGACATAAACCTGACGTCGCTAATCAGCGACGGATTTGACGACAAAAGTTTTTCCGTCGCTATTTTTGTAAATATTATGGATTTTAGCGATGGATTTGTTTCTCTCGCTAATCCGCCGCAAAGTTGCCATGAAAAAAATCCGTCGCAAAATTGCATCGCTAATGGCCATTTTTCTTGTAGTGGCTGATGACAAGGTATGAGTTCATCGAGTCAAAATGCATAGAGCATGAGCACACACATGAAATGAAAACCTTTCCAATGGAACCCCTCCCAAACCTTTCAAATGAAATTTTTTTGTTATTTTTTTCAAAATTCTGACCGTACAAATGTGTTCAACATGATTGATTTACTATAAATTGGCACTTGGATCATGAATTTTGGATAGAAAAAATGGTATTTGATGCCTTGAAAATTTATAAAAATTGTACGCCGTTAATTTTGAAACTTATAAAAATTTATTCATGCTTTGGAACCAAATACTCTAAGAACTGATTCCTATAAAAACAAACATATAGATGTGATGGTCAGAATTTTGCAAAAAAACACCAAAAATTCAATAAAACTTCCATTGAAGTGGAGGGTTTTTCATTGAGGAGGTTTATATATATATATATAATGAAATTTTTGGTCCTATGCTTTGCCTCCCTTGCCATGCACCCACACAGTCCACGAGCAGCACCTTTGTGTCTGCATGCAGCCAAACGATACACGCTCAGCATTCCTTGCTGGGTCGTATCAGGTCTTTTCACAGAGCTCAAAGGAACTTGGTTTTGACTACGCACATCCAGCTTCAACCTTGCAGCAACGGAAGCCTCCCATGGGTTTCGAACTAGTGGCATTTTGTCAGTTTGGTGATATTCACAAAGTTTTCCTAACAGATGAGCAGAGCCCTTGTGGGCAGGTTTCAAGATTGTGTTTACAGAAAGAGTTATTGTGGATTCTGATGCATAGTGATTGATTTCGACAAATCACTGCAACCTGGTATTTTTTTTCTTTTTTATCTAGTCTAGGGACCCCCACCCCATCACGGTACGTACGTATATTGGCAGACCTCTCTCTCTCTCTCACTGTTTTTTAAGATTTATAGCCATAGACAGCACTTGATAATGGACATGAATTGGGAGTTGGCTCTACTTTTCATTTGCACCATTGGTTCACTAAAAGGCAAAATACTAATTGCTGTCCATGTTTTCAATCAAGCACCTGCTGCTGTCGAGATGCCAATGCTAAGGGAACAATACAATTATTCTTTGGTTTTTCTTGTGTTTCTCTTTTGGCAGTTAAAAAGAGAAGATAGCGCACTGATGTCAAAACTGAAAGCCCCATTATAAAGTGTTGTGATTAAAACCATTGTTTGTGATCGTCAAAAAATCAATACGAAACTTTCTTAAAAAATTCTTAAAAAAAGGTTTAAATATTTTTTAACACTATTTTAATATTTTCCTGACATGTGTAATCTGCTGGTGAAAAATTGGCCACTTCAGCTCGGTCCGGAGCCTCTTGTGCCTAAACTTTCAATCCTCACCAAACAAAAGGGATCCTTCTCTGCTCAGAAAAAGCAGGCGAGCGTGGACATATCTTAAGGCATCTACTTATAGAGCATACCCAGTACTGTTGTACCAAAAAAAAAACTGATGAGTGGATGTAGATAACTGATATAGTACGAGATCTGAACCCATTCAATCGGCTAACTCAAATAATCCAAGCCTGTAATTGAACTGTAAACGTATCAGCCTTAGATGGATGTCCAGCTGTACACCTATCCAAAACCAACCCATATCCGATTTCTTTTCATTGATAAAGAGAGTACACATTAGGAAAAGCATGGAACATATCAGGGGCTTAAAGATCACTCCTAAGAATTAACATTCACTAAACCTGTTGGATGATATAAGTGGTGTTTAATACAAGGGTTTGGTTCCCATCCGTATTAAGGAACCATATCCACTACAAGAAAATTGTTAATTAGCGACGGGCATTTGCGACGGAATTTTTCCGTCGCTAATTAGCGACAAATTAGCTAGAGAAACAATCTGTCGCTAATTCGCGATGGATTAGCGAGGAAACAACTTTTATCGCTAATCCATCGTGAATTAGCGACGGATTAGCGACTGCAATGTTTTGTCGCTAATTCTTATTACAAGAACACCATTTTAGTGATGGATTTAGAGAGGGAACTATGTCGTCGCTAATTAGCGACGGCGTAACGACATAATATATTCCGTCGCTTTTTTGGTATTTTGATTTACGACGGCTTAGCGACAGAATTATTTCATCGCTAAGCCGTCGCTAAATGTCGCGTAAATCCCTAATCCCATCCCTCTTTCTCTTTTTCCTGTTTCGCTGTCTTGCTCCCGCCCTCTCCCTCCCGCCGCCCGTCGGCTCTCGCCACCGCCCGGCCGCCGCCGCTCGCCAGTCGCCGCTCGCCAGCCGCCGCTCCCCTCTTCTTTGTAGACGATCCATTAACCCCGCAATCCATTTTCTCGCAATCATCCATCTTTTGCCTCTCCATCTTCTTCTCATTCACGATCTGCATCTTCCTCATTCCTCTTCCATTCCACCTCATCAGGAGCGACACAGCAACTCGCCACTTCCCCTGGTTCCTTCTGTGCACCGCGCTTCACCCCATCACAGTACATTTGCGTCTTCTTCTTCCTCCCAATCGGCTGAACCAAAGTCGCTTTTCAACCTCCAGGGCTCCGAGCAACCACGGTAAGCATCTCCTCCCTCCTTCTCTTATCCTGTTCCCCTTTACTTTGCATATTTCGCCCCGCCTCATTAGAGCATCGACATAGTATCGGTCTTGCTTATAGCAAGTACCGATCTATGTAAATATGCACATCAAGAGGAACGAATGCGTTCCGATATATTTTCTTTTATTTATCCTTGTTCTGTTTATGCTATGATATTCAGTAAATTTTTTTTTCTGCTAATCTTTGACTTGTGCTTTTATTTTGCTTATTATTTTTCTGAGAGTTTCCGATTCCCCATTCACGTTGCCATCTCTGTTCCCTGAATTTGATCCCACCTCTTCACTAGTCATTTACATGCTGATTTCCTTTTCTATTTCTTTCTCATTTCATAATATTTCAATATTTTTATTTCATTTTGCTTCACATGCTCTGATTCTCTGCAACGAGTTCAGGGTCTTAAACAAAAAAATCTGACAAGCTAGTTGGACAACGACCTATCACTTTTTTTTTCTTTCTTTTCGTTTCTGCAAATGTTTAAAAAAAAAAAAAAGGAGAGCAGATCAAAAGATCTCTGGCATCAATCTAATTTCTGGATTGATTCTGATTTGTTGGAATCCTGTTGAAGGTTAACCCGATTGCTTTAATTCTTTCATGGGTGCTGATGCTCTCGATTCAAAATATATTCAAAAGATGAAGATATTATATCTAGATATTGCCATTCTTATTTAAATTCTAAAGTTGTCTCTGTATATTATTGTTACATTAATGTCTATTCCTGAAATTAATTTGCGGAGGCCACCTGACAAATCAATTTGCTTTTGCTGATTCTTTGGCCGAAATCCATCTGTTAACTAAGGTCATGTTGTGATATTCATCTCAATAACGTAAGGAATTCGTGGGGTAAAAGGGTTGATGTGCCCATAAGTTTGTTAAGGCCCATGTACAGCTCTACCCTCTTTTATTTGTTGCTATCTGGATGGCAATCAGAACGAAAATGTGGGTTGAACATATGGTAGATAATGATGTAAGGGTACATGATAAGTGATTAGAAGGGCAGGATTTCTCAAGGAAATGAATTACCGGTGCATAAGTGGTGGGTTTCTCGTGAAAACCTCACTCATCCAGTACTTCCATGGCAACATCAGGTTAATGGAATGAGAAAATTACAGATCAGTTGTCTGACCACACCCCTCTTCTCTGTATTGCAAGTTCATTTTTCTATTTTCCTGTATTTCAATTTCCAATTGTGTTTTTCTCGTTATTTTCATGTTTCATTTTTCTGTGTTTGCTTTTCATCATTGCATTTCATGTTTAGATAATTCCTTGTCTGCATTTCTTGTTCTGCTAATTTTTGTTAATCTTTTAGTTTTTCATTCTTGTAAAAGTTCTGTTTAGTCTTTTTGCTTCCTTTGCATAAGTGTTTGTGTTTCCCTAATTTGCTTCAATATTCATTGCAGTACATTACTTGCACACTTTATTTCATCGCATTTCATCATTAGATATATCATCATCACTTTAGTTGTTTTTTGCATTGCATAAGTGTTTGTGTTTCCCTAATTAGCTTCAATATTCATTTTAACACAGTGTTTTTTTGCAGATTTCTCAACGGAACTCGCTTGTGCCCCGCCACCCGTGGTAAGTAAGTGACAAAAACAATGCAAATCGGGTAAATACCCGTGGTGAGTAAGTGATGCAAGCGCATCACATGTTATTTAATTTATTGAATGTAACACTTTATTGTTCACACACTCACTTAGTTGTTGATATCTAGGACTGCTTTGTTGGAGTTCGGAGATCATGCTGAGCATGATTTTAATGTATGAATATGAAAGTGTTCTTATTTTTGAAGTACGGAGTCCATGCTAGGCATGGTAGTAGTTAGTGGGATATTGAAGTGTGTTTGCTGCAGGTACATGTTTGACATTTGTTTGATATGAATTATTTTGATGTATTGCAATGTTTGATGTGATTGTATTCATGCTTACATGTAGTTACTTTCAATTTGATTATGTCTTCCATGTAAAATTGTATACTGAAAGCATGCTTCAAATGAATGTATCGTGTCATGAATAGTTTGCACAAGAAAATATTAAGTTATCAATGCATGCATCATAATTCTTGTGATTGTATGACATCATATATTGCATGATAAATTTGATATTTTCTTCATCATAGCATTCTGATGGTTCTCTTTTAACTGGTTAAGATACTATTCGTAACATCATACGACAAAATGACTGCAAACCGTGAATGGATGTACCGTAGGATAGTGGACAATGAGTTATCGCATGAATATATAGATGGTGTTGACAGTTTTATTGAATTTGCAACGACAAGTGTCAGTACAGTAGATCCCACAGGTCGGATTAGGTGTCCCTGCAAGATTTGTAAGAATAATCGATTTGTAGAACCTCATGGCGTTAGACATCACCTATACAGGAAGGGTTTTGTGAGTAATTATCAGAACAGGACGTTTCATGGAGAAGAATTTAGAAACGATTTTGATGCACGGGTGAATGTGGTGCACGATAATCCATATACGAATTTGATATTTGATGCCGCAGGAACAGAACTGGGTTCTGCTATGAGTTCTAGTGATGTAAGAACTGCCGTAGATGAAGAATCACCAAACGATACAGCTAGTAGATTTTATGATTTACTTAGACATGCTGATAAGCCACTTTGAAACGGTTGTGAGAGTCACACTATCTTGTCTGCAGTTCTTCAACTAATGAATTTGAAGTCCGAGTATAATTTGAGTCAATCATGTTTTGACCGTTTGTGCATGATTGTGAAGAGTATGTCGCCTAAAGATGAGAAATTGCCACAAAATTTCTATCGTGCGAAAGTTATGGTCAACGCTCTAGGTATGGGTTACAAAAAGATCGATGTTTGTCCAAATCACTGCATGTTGTATTTCAAGGAGCAGGAAAACGACATATCATGCCCGTCATGTGGGCATCCTCGGTTCAAGCCAAAGACAAGAGGCAATGGTAGCATGAGATCAAAGGAAGTTTCATACAAGTCGCTCCGCTACTTTCCTATCACTCCTAGATTGCAGCGATTGTATATGTCTTCAAGGACAGCTAAACACATGAGATGGCATGCAAATAAAGTTCGACACGATGAAAACAAGATCACGCATCCTGTTGACGCTGAAGCTTGGAAGCACTTTGATCGTACTCATCAAAACTTCGCAATGGAAGTGCGAAATGTTAGACTCGGTCTATGTACAGATGAATTTAATCCATTTGGGGGTAGATCAACTCCATACTCATACTGGCCAGTATTTGTAACTCCATACAACCTTCCACCAAGCTTGTGTATGAAACGTCCAAATCTTTTCTTGTCTCTGTTGATCCCTGGTCCGACCTCACCTGACCAAAATCTTGATGTATATCTAAGGCCATTGATTGATGAACTAAAAGTACTGTGGGATGACGGTGTTACCACGTATGATGCCCACAAAAAAACAAAATTTCAACATGAAAGCCGCTGTTCTATGGACAATCAGTGACTTCCCTGCATATGGTATGTTATCTGGTTGGAGCACACATGGGAGGTTGGCTTGTCCGTACTGCATGGAGGATTCCAAAGCTTTTAGATTGAGGCATGGAAGGAAGCCTTGCTGGTTTGAGTGCCATCGTCGATTTCTACCCAGCGATCATCCGTTCTGACGTCAAAAGAATGCATTTAAAGCAGGCACAACTGAAACGGAAGGTCCATCCTCAAGATTGTCCGGCATAGAGATTCTAAGAAGATTGCGATACTTTCTAGATGTATTAACAGATGCCCGCAGTCCTACACCCTTCCGTGGATTTGAGAAGGATCACAATTGGACAAAAAAATCTATTTTTTGGGAACTACCGTATTGGCCGACCCTATTGATACAACATAATTTGGATGTGATGCATGTAGAGAAAAATGTGTTTGATAATGTGTTTAATACAGTAATGAATATTAAAGGAAAAACGAAGGATAATCCGAAGGCCCGTATGGATTTAAAATTAATATGTAAAAGACCAGAATTTGAACTCAAAGAGTATAATGGCAAAGTACTGAAACCAAAGGCGAAGTACGTGCTCGGACCTGATCAAATAAAACATGTATGTCAATGGTTGAGACAACTGAGATTTCCAGATGGATATGTCTCTAACATTGCTCGAGCTGTGAAGATTGACGATGGACAATTATATGGGTTGAAGAGCCATGATTGTCATATCTTTATGCAACGATTGATACCCCTAGCATTCCATGATATGTTAGACAAACCTATATGGGGGTATTGTCTGAGTTGAGTGGATTTTTCAGAACATTGTGCGCATCGGAGGTCGTTGTATCAGATGTAAAGAATCTCAAAGACTCTGTCATCACCACTGTTTGTCTGTTAGAAAAGATATTTCCGCCAGCATTTTTCGATGTTATGGAACATTTGATCATACATCTGCCATATGAACTAAGGGTTGGTGGCCTTGTGCAATATCGATGGATATACCCATTTGAAAGGTATATGTTTTTTTATATTTATCTCTTTAATGACAGATATTTAAAATTTGAAATGTATATTCTTGTCAGATGCATGTTCGACCTAAAAAAAAAGGTTTGTAATAAAGCAAGAGTAGAAGGCTCTATTTGTGAGGCGTACACTTTAGAAGAGATTTCAAATTTCTCATCTATGTACTTCGAACCTCATATTCCAACACGTTACACATGCCCGCCCCGTAACGATGATGGAGAACAAGTAACTGTAGCTGACAAGCTGTCGATATTTCAACCACTTGGGCATGCGGTAGTTGCCGATCAAGGCTATTGACAGATCGAGAGCAAGATGCAACACACATCTATATTCTTTTTAATTGCTCAGCGATCGACCCATACATCGAGTAAGTATATGTATATGCAACTCAATTATAAATCCTTTTATGTTCTATATGTGGATACATGGCTCGGTAATATAAGTATTTGTGGTTTGCAGATGATTTGATCTGGAGTTGCAAAGCGAAGTTTCACATCTCACTGATGCAGAAGTACAAAAAGAACGTGAAACTAAGTTTGTGGAGTGGTTGAAACAGTTGGTAAATAAGCTAACATAAATTTTGTACTTATAAACAACACTAAGTTACTTAATTGATCGTGATCACAATCATTGTTTATGTCTGTGCCAAGTGGATGTACTAAGTGGATGGGCAAACAATGAAGAAGAAGAAGAAAAAGAAGAAGAAGAAAGTCAAACTAGTGACGAGGAAGAATTCTCAAGCTAGTGAGCAAAATCTTATACTACAAACCTCTATTTAAATGCATTGTAATACTTGATGTGAGTTGTATTGCAATACTTGGTGTGAATGATTAAAAATTTTATTTGAATGTATTGTAATACTTAATACGAATGATTCTAATGCATTGTAATACTTGATGTGAATGATTTCAATTATCTGAATGTATTATAATTTATGCAACGAATGATTTGAATTAGTGCAATACTTGATGTGAATGATTTGAATTATTTGAATGCATTGCAATGCTTGATGTGAATGACTTGAATGCATTGTAATACTTGATGTGAATTATTTGAATGTATTGTATGACATATGTTATTTGTTAGAATATGGTTCGTGGAGGTTATAGTGGTCGCTCATCCAGTAGTAGCCAGGCTCAGCCTTCATCTTCACGGGCTCCTGTGATAGGTATATCCTATAACTAATTGGATGCTTGATTAGTTCAAATGCGCATTCTGAGAATTTCTAATGTATTTTTTTATAGATGATGTTGCGCCTGTACATGACCCACCTACACCAGTTGATCACACAAGTCAACAGCCAACACAGGAAACAGGGTCTTCTTAGGCTGGCACAAGAAGACTCATTCGAATAGTGTATATCGATAATCGATCGTAAGTATTTTGTTTTCAATTATTGCATATCTTTTAAATATTTTATATTGATATTTACTGTGTAACAATTCATGTGCAACACGAGGTTTGAGCCACAAGAAGTACTACGAAAGATTAGGAATTCACTTCTTCAACATCTACCAGGACCAGTTGCTCAATGGAAAGAGTACCCAAAGGAGGTGTTAGACAGATTGTGGTCCTCATTCATGGTATACAGTTGTTCCTCATAGTTAATGTGTTTCATATTTAATTTATTTAAGCAATGTCTACTAACTTTCTGAAAATATTTGTAGGCTTCGAATCGCTTCGCAACTACGGTGGAAAAAAATGATGCAAGGAAGGTGTTGCAGAAGGTGGCTGCCAATCGATTTGCAGACATGCTGCACACTATGAAGACTGCAGCAAAAAAAGCATCTGGCGTAGTAGATGATTCATTACTGTGGAAGGGCCATGATCCTATTACTATCAGGAGAGATTACTGGGATGAAATGTGCGATAAGTGGACGGGAGATGCATTTAGAAATCGCTCTGCGAAGGCTGCACAAAATCGATCGAAGATGCCCGAAGCCCATCTACACACAAGTGGATCTAAGACATTTGGGAGCCACCTAAAGAAAATGGTAACTCATCAATATATAATATTAATTTTATAAGTATTGTTGCAAACTTGTGTACTAAATCTTTTGTCATTTAACTTCGCAGGAAGCAGAAAATGGAGGCAGTGTACCATATAAGGATGTGTTTGTAGAAACACATAAACGGAACACCACGGGAGTCTTCGTATCAGAGAAGGCGAGAACGACAACGATATGTATTAATTCTATTAATAATCATTGCAATATATATGCAAGTTATCATAATGTTATCATTAATTATTAATGAATACTTTAAACATTATTTTGTAAGAGGCATATGAACAACAGATGGTAGAGCGATATGGCGATGACGCTACTCAGCATCCATCATTTGATCCTATAGCATGGGTGACTGCAGCAGGTGAACCCAAAAAAGGTCGCGTGTTCGGGTTTGGGAGTAATATGAACACTTCACCAGTTATTGGTTCTTCCAGTTACAGCTCACCGACTTCTTGCGCCGACATAAGCTCCAAGCAGCCGACTATTCTTTCCGGTGATGATGTACGCCAGATCATTAATGAATCACTGAATAACTACTTCCAATACACCGTCGCCCCCTTTCTCCGAAATGAGATCAAGGCCGTTGTTCAGGATAGGGGATCTTCGATTCCAGGTCCCTCTCAGGTATAATCACATATTCAGTTTTTTGTCTGCCTTAGAACACATATGAGCATAATCGAATCACATATATAACTTTTTGCCTGCCTAAGAACACATATGAGCATGTTATAATCACATATTCAGTTTTTTGACTGCCTTAGAGCACATATGAGCATGCTATAATAACATATAGAGTTTTTTTATTGCATTAGAGCACATATGAGCATGCTATAATCACATATAAAGTTTTTTTGCCTGCCTAAGAACACATATGAGCATGATAGAATCACATATAAAGTTTTTTTGACTGCATTAGAACACATATGAGCATGCTATAATCACATATTCAGTTTTTTGACTGCCTAAGAACACATATGAGCATGTTATAATCACATATTCAGTTTTTTGACTGCCTTAGAGCACATATGAGCATGCTATAATAACATATAGAGTTTTTTTATTGCATTAGAGCACATATGAGCATGCTATAATCACATATAAAGTTTTTTTGTCTGCCTTAGAGCACATATGAGCATGATAGAATCACATATAAAGTTTTTTTGACTGCATTAGAACACATATGAGCATGCTATAATCACATATTCAGTTTTTTGACTGCCTAAGAACACATATGAGCATGTTATAATCACATATTCAGTTTTTTGACTGCCTTAGAGCACATATGAGCATGCTATAATAACATATAGAGTTTTTTTATTGCAATAGAGCACATATGAGCATGCTATAATCACATATAAAGTTTTTTTGCCTGCCTAAGAACACATATGAGCATGATAGAATCACATATAAAGTTTTTTTGACTGCATTAAAACACATATGAGCATGCTATAATCACATATTCAGTTTTTTGACTGCCTAAGAACACATATGAGCATATTATAATCACATATTCAGTTTTTTGACTGCCTTAGCACACATATGAGCATGCTATAATAACATATAGAGTTTTTTTACTGCCTTAGAACACATATGAACATGATATATATCATTTATGATAGAATCACATATAATTTTTTTTACTTTGCCTGCCTTAGAGCACATATGAGCATGCTATATTCACATATTCAATTTTTTGACTGCCTTAGCACACATACGAGCATGATCGAATCACATATATAGTTTTTTGCCTGCCTTAAAGCACATCTGAGCATGGTAGAATCACATATAGAGTTTTTCTAGATGCCTTAGAACACATATGAACATGCTATAATCACATATTCAATTTTTTGACTGCCTTAGCACACATATGAGCATGATAGAATCACACATATATATATATATATATATATATATATATAAAACTTTTTGTCTGCCTTAGAGCACATATGAGCATGATAGAATCACATATAGAGTTTTTTTATTGCCTTAGATCACACATGAGCACATGATAGAATCACATATAGTGTGTAATTTATTTCATTATATTTTGTTTATCAATACTGACTGTTTTTTTCTTGTGTAGGCTGCTAGCGATAATCAGCGTAGTGGAGCTGAAGGGACAGATAAAGACAATGAACAAGAAGACGCACAAAATCTTGGCGATGATTAGAGGACTCTGTTGAAGTTCTATTTTTTTTATGTTTCCTAATTGTAATTGTTGAATTGTAAATAATTAAACTTCTTAATTTTAAGGTGGAACGATTAATTATTGTAGATTCTTGTTATATGAAATTTTTTGTGTGGTTTGTTTTTTATTTACAGGAAATATAAATTGTACAGGAAATAGAAATTCTCGGTATTTAATTTTCAAATAAATTTTTTTAAATTTTTTTTCGTGTTTGCGACGGATTAGCGACGGAACCATCCGTCGCTATTCATATTAATCTAGCGACGGCATAGCGACAGAAGTAAATCCGTCGCCAAGCCGTGGTCGCCGTTTAGTACCGGCGGATTGGCGACGGAATATAGCGCTCGTTATTCCGTCGCAATTAGCGACGGAATATAGCGCTCGTTATTCCGTCGCAATTAGCGACGGACCTGGCGACGAAATAATTCCGTCGCCAGTTAGCGTCGAAATATTCGCGACGTAAGCATATTGTCGCCTCGTTGTCGCTAATCCATCGCTAACCATGTTAGCGACGGAATGTGGTCGTCGCTAATCTACTGCTTTGTTGTAGTGATCCATTTTCACCTAAGGTCCAGATTCCAGATCTAGTATCACCTAAGGTCCGGACTCTAGAAACATTTTAAGGTAACGACTGGGCTACCAAAATGGAAATTCTTGGTGACAGCTTGCGTCAAGGAAAGATAGAGATGAGGGTGGTGATAACATGTGTAAATCCAAGGAAAGATAAAGATGGGGTGAAAGATAAAAGATGAGTGTGGTGAAGGCATGGGGAAATCCCTAATAAGAAGGAAAGATAAAATTTTCAAACCTTTATGTATCTCATTAGAGAGAATAAATAAGGAAGGTGGTCATTCATATCCACTTATATATATATATATATATAATTGCTTGGTGTTAGTTTATAGAAATTGAAGCATTCATAAAGTTGACGTAGGCTTTCTAGCCAAATCACGTAAATCTTTTTTTCTTGATTTTTTTATTTTGGCTTATGGTATCAAAGACACACTCGTGTCCTTGGCACCCGTTTTTTTTATGGCCTCCCCAAACAAGTTTTATATCTAGACCCAAGTTCTCCTATACCCAACAACTTTGAATGTTGCTGAATTTATGTCAATAAAATTGACACACACAAATTACTTATTATGGAGGACCCAAATGTTTGGCTTGATCGAGAGCCAAGATTTGCAGGGTTTCATCAATGGAAAAATCTATGTACCCTATCATTTCAAGTGAGAATTCTAAGGTCACTTCATGGAGAAAATCTGACCGCCTCTTACATGGTTGGATTATTGGTACTCTTTGGTAAGAGGTTCTCGGCCTTGTAATTAGCATAGAGACAGAAGCCCAAGTATGGGTTTCTCTTGAAAAAGCATTCACTCTGGATTCCCATAAGCGTGAATGCTGCCTCATTCAAAAACTGATGTTACATTGAAAAAGTAACCAATCTCTTGCCGAGTAGATCACATCATTCAAGAACATATGTGATGAACTTGCGGTTGTAGGGAAGCTCGTTAGCGATCTATACAAAGTTTTTTCTCTTCTGAATGGGCTTGGACATGAATACAAGACATTCTTTACTACTATGTTAAACCCTGCAGTCCCAACGCAGGTAGTTTCCCTTCTTCAAGGCCACGAAAACAGTAAGAACCTTCAAAATCCACTAATCTGAACATGGCCTTTGTTTCCCAAAGACAAGGAAAAAACTTTAACAAGATAGAAGGCTATCAGCAATTTTCCTCTGAAGGGTCGAGGATTCACCCCAAGTTGGCCAGCAGTTTTCACTTTAAATTCAGCAAGGCTCTCTTCAAAACTAGTCATGTGCAGCCACCTGTGAAGTTCTCAAAACTTTTCTATCTAAACTCTCCCTGTTTTTTTTACTGTGGTTCAGTGCAAGTGAAACTCACAGAAGGGTAGGGTTTGTGGTTGTAAACCTGCGTGAGATTGCTAATCTCACCTAGAGTTTGATAGGATCCGCTTTCGAGGGAACCCTGGCCGACAAACATCGCTAGGACCCCCAATTCGAGCTTGTGATCCATCTATTACATTTACACCAATGTCAGTTTAGGTCTAGACTTGGTCCCCCACCATCCCTACTTAAATGTGAAACCAAACTTCATGTTCTTAGCATGCCACTCATAAACCTGATATTTTCGGTCCATGTATCTCATTCCCTTACTAAAGGTACCCTTTCCTCATCTAAAATAAAAAACATTAAAACTCAATTAATTGTATATTGTTACTTTTTTTTTTCTAGAAAACAAGATATTGACCACATATATACTTTCACACTTTATTACCAGAATATCCTTGGGATATCAAAAGAAGACCATGTCATAGTTCCAAAGCCACCATTCAAAAATAAAACAAAAGGAACAAAGCATCTCAATATTATAATTAAAAGTATACAAATTAAAGGTAAAGAATCGTTGGTGCAGTGGATTGGCATTGTTGCTACACCCAAAGATCATGGTTTCAAATAATACCTTGATTCTCATCATGCGGTCAAATTACATCTTGGTTTACTTTAAACAACCTGATTAACAAAGTCTGGATCCAAAATGAAGCCAGAATGTTTTTGTTATCATTATGTGTGTCCTCATTGCTAGTCCTATTGTCGTCTAATAGAGTAGACTTTATTAACGGCGAATAAAAAACAAGTGGATCCTTTCTAATATGCACAGCTGGCATGCCAATTTGAGAGCAGATGGAGAACTAGGGATGAAAATGGATCGGATCAAGGATAGCTACATATATTGAAAGACAAGTTTAGATTAGGGGTGGCAATCGTGTCGGGTTGGCGGGTCGACCAGATGGGTTGGCGGGTTAGCATACCTCAACCCGAACCCGACCCGTTTATTAAACGGGTCGGCTGTGGCTGTGGCAAACACGAACCCGACCCGTTTAATAAACGGGTAACCCGACACGACCCGCCAACCCATTTAATAAATGGGTTGGGTCGGGTAAACGGGTTCTCAGGTTCACGGGTCAGGTTGGCGGGTCGGGTCGACGGGTTGGCGGGTTGACGGGTTGGGTTGGCGGGTTGGGAGACGGGTTGGCGGGTTGACCCATCCACCTAACCCGTTTATTAAACGGGTCATCCGGGTTGGCATACCCCCAACCCGAACCCGACCTGTTTAATAAACGGGTTACGCGGGTCGACCCGTTTATTAAACGGGTTGGCTTAAGCCCAACCCGAACCCGCCTAAGAGGCGGGTTGGCGGGTCGTGTCAGGTTTTGCCACCCCTAGTTTAGATCGGGTAGGAACAACCAAAAATCAGGAAACCTTCATCCTAGATCCGATTTGTTTACACCCTTATCGAGAACTCCACCAAGTACCTTTGAATGGGTGTCACGTATTCCCGTCCATCCCCTGACTTCTCCCAAATTGGTGGATTCATGTCATCCAATATAAAACCACCGTCGGGTGGAAGAATTAAAAAAAAAAAACTAAAAGAAATCAGGGGAAGATAGTTCCCCTAATTTCATGAATCGCCTTTCTCCTTATCGCATGGTAGGGGGGGGGGGGGGGGGGGGGGGTTGATGATAAACATCACCTTTCATGACCGACGACTGAAGTGAGGTTTATCCTCACCCACCATAAGGGCCTATAAAGAGCCCTTACAATGAGCCCTCCATTAATCGACAAACAGAGAGCGAGAAAGGGTGAGAAAAAAAAAGAAAATCGAGAGGACTGCTGAGAGAGGAGGCTTTACGCAACCGCCATCAGCGACACTACAGGTACATAGTCTTCTTCTCCTTCATGATTTTTTTGGTTGATCCGAGGGCCAGCAAACAAGAAAAGAAAAAAAAAACCTGCCTTGTTGCCGAGAGAGAGAGAGAGAGACGGCTCTGGCTGTTGGCCCCTCTAAAACAAAGAGGGAGAGAGAGAGAGAGAGAGAGAGAGAGAGAGAGAGCTGGCACTGGTTGTCAACCTCACTACAACAAAGAGGGAGAGTGAGAGCCGACTGTGGCTGCCCCCCTCCCCCCCCCCCCCCCCCACACACACACACACACACTTTTTCCCCTCTTTATTAAAAGACCGGGTCAGTCCAGATGCATCCCAAAATGAACCAGATGATCTGGGTTGCACCCAGACCAAATCAGGTAAACCAAAAAAATAATATCATACCAGACTGAACCGGTCCCACTAAGTCATATAGAATCAGACCAATTTAGTCAGACCGAATTGGTCTGATTGTGAACCAGATCGAGTCGGGTCTAACTGAGTCTCAATTCTCTGTTTGGATTTGATCTGGACTGGACTGAATCTAGGTCCAATTTGATCTAGTCAGTATGGACTGATTTAACTTGAACTGAATCCAGACAAAAGTTGGGTTTGGATCCTATCTAAAAAATCTAGATCTATATAAAAAATGAATCTAGTTTGGATAAGTGTGGATCCAGAATAGAACTGGATCTAGTTTATATCAATATTGGATCTAGATCTAACTAGATGGATCTATTTCAAATCCAGGTCAGAATGGAGTCTACATCCGGTCTAACAATTCTGGATTAAGATCAGAATAGGGTCTAGATCTAGTCTGATAGTTTTGGATCCATATCATAAATAGATCTAAATCGAGTTTGTGATTAATTATGAATTTTGAGAATCCAATTACGTTTTTGAACCAAACCCAGATGGGTCGAGACTAGGTTCAGTAAACCTAGTACTCTAAACGTAAACTGAACCTGTATTGACCTAGGATGAGTCAGGTCAAATCATAAAAGTTGAAATAACTAAATTACCCTTATATATACCAACTATCTGATTAAGTAAAATGGGCATAACTTTGCACTTCGAACTCAGAATTGAGTGAGGTTTGGTGTGTCGTACAGTAGAGCAGAATCACCTTGTTCTCGCATTTTGCTTAGATAAAGAAGTTATGTGTATTAATATAAATATGCTTGTGTGATAATCAGATCGTATTGTTATAGTCTCTTGAAACTTTATTACGACCAGAGCACATCATTCGTATTCGAGGTGAGAGATGTTATAAGCAATCTTAGTTGTGAACAAATCATATTGTGTTGCATGTTATGATTGATAATGCATATTTATAAATGTAGCTCTTTGAGTGTGAACATGATATATATAAAATGATCGTGCATGATATCATTGTAATGAGATGATTATATAAACATATTAGTCATGATATGCCATGCATATTAGAAAGAGACTATTTTTGTGATAGCATATATATGTTATAATCTACAAATAAAATGCATTGTGATGAGATTGTGATTAGACTTGAGTTATTTTATTCTACTCGTGTCATATAAATTTTATATTGAGATTAGCATGCATAACCCCTTAAATATAAAAAATGATGACCTGTAGAAAGAGCTACCTGATTTGCGGCCAGAGTGCAACCACAATGGAGAGTGGGACGCCGGTGATTTAACGATGTAGAAGCTCTACTTTGTTGCATGCTAAGTATGATATAAGTGTAAACCTTAATGCATTTTGAGATTGAGAGTGAAATCTTTCGTAATCGTTTCATGATATCACTCATGAGAGAATGAGTGAAACACGAACTTGAGAATAAGGTTCGATGTGATGAACTTAAATATGACTTAGGGTTATATTCACACAACATATGGGACTCTAGACAATCATAGATGGTTGAAAGCCATCATGGTTAGAATGTAGCATGAACATGCTAAGAATGAGTTTAAGCATGACCTTTTGACTAGCTATCGGTGGGGTCCCCTCTGCAGTGCTCGATGATCCGAGGATCACTGAGAGTGTATGATTTATAATCTATCCAACATTGTACAATTAATGTGTTCTACGTGGGTTGCTATGTCCATAGATGGCTATGACCGGTATAGTTGACCTAATATTATAGTTTGGTGTGAGTGAGTGTTTGAAAGTGTTAAGAGAAAAAATTAAAATATACAAACCTTGTATGGTGTGTCGAAAACTAAACTCAGACTAGGGGCTTAAAGCCTACTACACTTGTAAGTTAAAGTCATTATTTGCTTATAATTATTCTTTATTAAGTTGTAGATTCACCTCTTATATAATTATAACTTAGGTTCTAGGCACACTAGCGCAGACAAGACATGATCAACTATACCAATTTGCAACAAAGTACTTGTTAGTCTTTATTTTCTTGTCATTGAACACTCATGTAGTTATTTTCTTATGTTATGAATGCTGAACTTTGTGAAAGAAATTGAGTTATTAGAAAAAAAAATTAATCATATTTTCTCTGTGTGAACTCGGTATATTTTTTCTCTGAAAAGTAATACCAACCGGACTTAAACTCTTGAGGTCCCAGATCTGGGTGTCACATCCAATAAGTAATCTACATCAATATGAACCTCACTAACACTGAATGTGAGGGTTGGCATAATATATATATATATATATATATATATATATATATATATATATATATATATATATATATATATAGAGAGAGAGAGAGAGAGAGAGAGAGAGAGAGAGAGGTGCGTAGGTGCTTGAATATTAGGTGCTTGAGATACGTGCTTGATAGATTTTTCTGCTCTTCTAGTGTTTTTTCACACTTCTGACCTCATAAATATGTTAGGCCTAATCAATTTATGAGGAATCCACATCATCTGGATCATATGTTTTCGATGAAAAATTATATTTTGAGCCTAAAAATTTTACAAAGATTTTGCACCATTGATTTGTTTAACCTTATAAAAACCCACCCATGTATCGTAATCAAACACTTCAAGAGTTGATCTCTATAAAATCAAGTATATAGATCACATCTGTATAATCAAAATTTTAAAATAAAGTGAAAAAACTGAAAAGACCATCAAGCACATATCATAAGCACCTAATGTTCAAGCACCTATGCTCTACTCTTATATATATATATATATATATATATATATATATATATATATATATATATATATATATATATATATAAACTAGAATATATTTACCAACCAAATATGTTTGCTGATATAAATCAAGATATTCATAGTTTTTTTGCAAATCTAACCATGTAGTCAGGGTGGTCCATTTGCTAAATGGATTTGTCTCATCAACTATGCTCTTTTCTCTTTTTTTCAGATGATAGAGTTACACATTGAGTTGCAACACCTTGGATCAAGAGTGTGTTTCATGTCTCTTTCAAGGTAGACCAAACTTCAACGAAAGTCGTGGGGCTAACAATCTGGTTTTAAACAGGCTCGGATAGGAAGGAGATTATCCAACTCAGTAAAAGCTAGTCATGTTTTTTTTTAAAGGTAAGCTGTGGTTAGGCGGACCGTTACCAAAACAACAGTTACCCCCATGTGGCAGAGGGATTCGATCTTGGGCTTTCGGCTTGACACAGGACTCCGCTTACCACATGAGATACCACATCAGTGGTAGCTAGTCATGTCTTTGGCAGGCCACAAAATTCAGGTTTAGGGTAAGATTTTCTCCCTACTTGATTTTTTTATGGCTCTGTTTTATGTCATCAACAAACCCATATAGATCGTATAAGATTAGGAGAAGGACAAATTGAGATTGCCACGTACGATAGTTTTTTGGTGAAAACTGTGGCAAGAAAATGCTAGAGTATTGGGTGCTAGAATGAAAATGAGAGGGAAGAACTTAGCTGCTTGTTTTGATCTGATGGTTCTATGTTGATTTCTCCATCTCTACATGTTCTATGTTGATTTCTTCATCTCTACCTAGTAGCTCTGATAGCATAACAGAGTAGAGCATACACAAATCATAGGAGAAATAAATGATGAAAGCAAGCAAGTTTAACATGGTCCAACCATACGTTGAGTGACCTACATCCACAGGAATCTCACAAGCACTCAATGTCAGGGTTGGTCTTATATATATATATATATATATATATATATATATATATATATATATATATATATAGAGAGAGAGAGAGAGAGAGAGAGAGAGAGAGACACAAAAAGTAGTAGCTGCCTAACCAAAATGGATGCGCATTGAGTGTCCATCGTGCATTGCGATGGACACTCGGCATAAAAAACTGCTGAAACACCTTTAGCGGTGACAAAAAAGTTGCCATTTAGTGGCAACTTGTCGCCACTAAAGGTGCCAGACTTTTAGATGCAACTTTTGTCTCCCCTAAAAATCTCAGTGGGACAACTTTAGTGGCGATTTTTTGTCGCCACTAAAGGTGTTTCAGAAGGTTTTCCCTCATCACAATGCACGAAGAACGCTGAGCGTGCATCTGTTTTGGTCAGGCAGCTACCATTCACTCAAATATATATATATATATATATATATATATATATATATATATATATATATATATATATATATATATATATATATATATATATATATATATATATATATATATATAAAAGAAAAGAGTCACACACGATTTTTAACGTGGAGTTTATAATAACCCATGTCCACAATTCTCCACTTAACACTTTACATGTGGAGTTTTCCACTATTTAAAGGTATTACATGATTACCGATTTCACTTGATCGATCATCTAGATTTTTCACTTCTTTACATTTGATATTTCTAACTGAATTATCCTTTTCTCTATATTATCGATAATCTCCAGATTATCGATAGTCTTGATTTCCTCAACATTTGCCTCACACATGTTCCCTTCTTTTGTGTTATTCATCTTACATTTGACTCTATCGCAACCATCTGCTGGAGTCCCATTGTGATCTTCGGTTGCACATTTGCCTTTATAAGAATCACATGTGAGAGTCCCATTGATGTGCCTGATTTTATCGTGATCTTGTTTGTAACCACATTTGATCTTATCGAAGCCTTTTATGAGAATCCCATTATCGTGCCCGATATTATCTCTATTGTTAATCGTCCCCCTCAAACTGGACAAGTTTGGTAAAAAAGTTGGCAAGTTGCTTGGATGAAGACACAAAATGAGTAATGAGAGTCCTGAGAGCAACTTTCTCCCAGACAAAATGATAATCGATCTCAACATGTTTCATGCGAGAGTGAAAAGCGGGCTTGATGGTAGTCTGAAGAGCTGAAATATTATCACAGAAGAGAACCGACGAGTGACTATGGAAAATGGCCAGGTCACAGAGAAAGAACGTAAGCCACATAAGTTCTGCAGTTGTAGAGGCCATAGACCAATATTCATCTTCAGAGCAAGAGCGAGCAATAGTCGGTTGCTTCTTAGCACTCCATGAAATGCAATTAGTCCTAAGAAATGTGTAGAACTCGAAAGTGGAACGGCAAGTGATGGGACAACCAACACAATCAACATCAGAAAATGCATACAAGGATAAGAACTCGTTGGAGAGAAGCCTGATGCCATGATCAATAGTTCCATGAACAAGCCGGAGGATCCGCGTAACCATTGAAAAATGGTGATTAGTGGGATGATGCATAAACTGACTGACACAATTAACACTGAAGGAGAGGTCTGGACGAGTCATAGTGTGGTATTGAAGGCCACCAACTAGACTTTGATAAAAAGTAGCATCCCTAAAGGGTAAGTCACCATCCGCAGTGCCACCAGCATGAGCCACCATGGAGGTCGAGACAGGCCTGACACCAACCATTTAAGCCCTATTAAGAAGTTCATAGGCTTAGCATGGTTGATTTAAAAAGAGACCCCCGACAGACCAATGAACTTCAATGCCCCAAAAATAATGCAAGAAACCAAGGTCCTTCATGTCAAACTCTTGACTTATAGTGTCGATAAATTATGAAAAAATTGAGGATCATTGTCGGTTAGAATAATTTCATCAACATAGAGAAGAGCAATAATGATCATAGATCCGCTTTTGCAAATGAAAAATGATGGGTCAAGGACACTAGAAAAGAAGCCAAGAGAGAGCAAAAAAATGTTGAACCGATCATACCACGTCTGAGGCGCATGCTTGAGTCCATAAAGGACTTTCTTAAGTTTGCACACAAAATCAGGTCGTTAAAGATCTGGAAAACTGGGACATTGTTCAAGGAACAATGTTTCATTCAAGTTACTATGCAAAAATGCATTCTTAACATCCAATTGACGAATATCCCAACCGTGAGCCAAAGCAAGAGTAAGAACAATGCGTATTGTGGCTGGCTTAATGACTAGAGAAAATGTTTTCAGGAAATCAATGCTCAGTATTTGATTAAAACCTTTAGCAACAAGACGAGCCTTGAGGCGTTTGACTGAGCCATCACTTTTAATCTTGGTTTTATAAACCCACTTACATCGGATAATATGCATGTTGGGCTGCTTAGGCACAAGTTCCCACGTCTCATTAAGATAAAAAGCACACATTTCCTCAATCATAGTTTCACGCCAAACCATCATGAGCGAGGGCATCCTTGAGACTCTTGGGTTCAAGAGACACAGAGAGAGCAATAAAGTATTTGGGATTAGGCTTAACTATGTCATCCCTCATACGGGTCATCATATGGTGGATTCGAGAAACCAGAGTTCTATCAAGTGCCGCAGTAGTAGCACCCAGCGGGCGAGTACCAGGAGGAGAAGGGTCACATGGCTGAGAATCCATAGCGGGGTTCTGGTCAGATCAGTTTGAGCTTGGTCACATGATGTAACCGAATCCACATGAGTAGTCACATGTCACATTTTGTGGATCAAGAGAGTCTGTCATTGTGTGATCAGTGTGAGCAAACCACTCTCCTAGACTCGTGAACTCACTTCTGTGGTGGTTAGCAAAAAACAGAAGTTCGGGTTGAGGATTGACGTTCCAACTTGAGTTTCTAAAATGAGTGGAAAAAAAGTTTGTTGTTGATGATTGACCTTGTTCTTTGAGTTGTCAAATTCGTACAGGTCTCCCACTCTACTCTCTATTGCCACCTGTATGCCCATCCTCTTGTCGTTAATCACAAAACCATCAGATGAGAACTCAAATAAACATGGCATATCAAAGGTTAATTGGCTTACATATACCAAGTTATTTTTTATATCAAGAACAACCAAAACATTGTTCAATGGAAGAAAGTGGTTACCATTCTTGATTTTTGTGGTCCCAACATGAGTAATATTTAGTCTGACACCATTACCAACCATAACTTTTTCTGATCCATAATACTTGGAATAAGTTTCGAGATTACCAGGATTGGTAGTGATATGCGAGGTAGATCCTGTGTCAGGAAACCAATCTTGATCTTGACTATCTGCCAGTTTTATAGCAGCAAGGGCCTGCAAAACATCATCAACTTGATAGGCATGGTTAAAACAATGTCAACAATTAAGAGCACTATGATTCATCTTCCCACATATTTGACATAACACACCTTTTTTCTTTTCTTGATTGCCTTTAGTATTTGGCTGATTAAGGTTAGATTTTGATTTGTTCTGATTGAATCTACTACCACCCTGGCCAGCTTGGATAAAACCCGACCCTTTTGAGTTAAACTATTACTTGGGGTTGAATCAATTTTTCTGAGTGGTAAACTTCTTTCTAAAAAAGGCTGAACTTTCATTGACACCTTCTTCATGAATAATGTGCATGGTTTCCCACCCTTAGAGCAAACTAACCACATCATCATATGATGGAATAGGCGGTTTAGCATAGTTGTAATAAAGGCATCATGTTCATAGCCTAGCCCATTGAGGAGCCAAAAAACTATGGTTTCATCTTCTACAGGCTTGCCAATGGCTGCAAGTTCATCACAAATTTTTTTGAACCCATTGACATACTCATTAATCGAGAGTTTTTTTCTTTTGATATGACTGTAATATTTTAGTTAAGAGAAAATCTTCTTTTGAGACATGGAATAAGGCCTTAATGAGAGTATTTTATACCTCACTCAATGTTTGGCGACCAAAGATGAGACCCAACACTTCCTCGGATAGGGTGCCTATGATCCATCCTTGCAGTAGCCTATCAGATTTCTTTGAGGCAACGAATTCTGAATTTGGAACACAATCAATGGTTTGCACAGGAATAGGAGTTTCTCCATCTATAAAGTCAATCATGTCTTGGCTCTCAATGAGCTTGAGCAACTGTCTTTCACAATAAAAAATTTGAGTTGTTGAGTTTGATAATGACAAAATTCGTCACATTCAAATTGAAGGGGTATGGAAACTTGATGGAGCAGTCACTGGATGTTGATGTCATTAAAAGAAGAATTCTGATAAACCAAGATGCAAGAAGCTCTGACACCATAAAAAAAAAAGTCACACGATTTTTAATGTGGTTGAGTGTATAATCACCTATGTCCACGATTCTCCACTTAACACTTTACATATGGAGTTTTCCACTATTTAAAGGTATTACATGATTGTCGATTTCACTTGATTGATCATGTGGATTTTCACTTCTTTACATTTGATATTACATTTGATATTTCTAACTGAATTATCATTTTCTCTGATATTATTGACAATCTACATATTATCGATAGTCTTGATTTTCTCAACATTTGCCTCACATGTGTTCCCTTCTTTTGCATTATTCATCTTACATTTGACGCTATCGTAACCATCTATTGGAGTCCCATTGTGATCTTTGGTTGCACATTTGCCTTTATCAGATTCATGTGTGAGAGCCCTATTGATGTACCTGATTTTATCGTGATCTTGTTTGTAACCACATTTGATCTTATTGAAGCCTTTTCTGAGAGTCCCATTATCGTGCCCGATATTATCTCTCCCATTATTGTGCCTGATATTATCTCTATTGTTAACAATATAGTGATTGATAGTTGCTCACATGTTAGGTGCAAAATAAATGTGCTAAATGGGGTTTTCAGCCTTTTTTTAATTTTAAATTTTGATTGTATAGACGTGATCTATTTACTTGATTTTATGAGGATCAGCTCTTGAAGCATTTGATTCTGACACATGGTTGGGTTTTTATAACATTTAAAAAATCAACAATCCAAAATTTTTGTAAATTTTCAAGGCTTCAAATATCATTTTTTTCATCAAAAACACATGATCCAGGTGTAGGTTTCTCATAAATCGACCATGCCCGACACATTTATGGGGTCGGTAACTACAAAAAAAAAGCAGAAAATCTGAAAAACTCATTTAGCATGTATCATTTTGCAACTCTCTCTCTCTCTCTCTCTCTCTCTCTCTCTATATATATATATATATATATATATATATATATATAGCAAGGAAAGATTGTGGTCGCTTCAATCTATATCATTTAGGATAGTGATAAAACTTGAGCTGCCTTATATCATGTGATCTTATCTTTTGGGTTCTTCTTTCTCTAGAATTCTCCTAGATTCGGTTTGTATCGAGAGTAGTTCAGATATATGCATTCGATCCATGTACCTTAACATTCTTCAATAAAAGAAAGTGGACAGATCTAAGGATTTCTTGTTTGATAAGGGGTCTGACTTTAGATCTTCGGATCTCAAATTTGAGAACCTCTCTTGGATCTTAGAACTGAGGGATTCAAGCACACCCTAATATGAAGGTGAGTTTTAATGCACGCAAATGTATAATGACACATAGACCAATGAAGAATCTGGCATGAAACCTAGTCTATATATGAACTTCCCCCAACTACAGGTTCTCACATCCTCATATTTGAGATCCTAAAGGGGTGTTTGATAGTGTATTTTGTGTATTGTAACGGCATCACCATCAAACCCACCCTGGATACATGGAACTAGTGAAACCGTGTTTCACCCCCTTCACCCTCCCTCCCACTATTATGTTGGGAACAAGGATGCATGGTACACCACTTAAAAAAAATTCTCTCTCTCTCTCTCTCTCTCTCTCTCTCTCTCTCTCTCTCTCTCTCTCTCTCTCTCTCTCTTTCTCTCTCTTGTGCAGTGGTTGGGCAGCATGAGGCCAATGGTGAGGTCGATAGTGAAAGGCTTGCTCTCTCTCTTATCTGATTAAAGATCTTATTAAGAAAACTCTTTGATCAGGGCTTTGAATCAAATATCTTTATATTTAGTTTGGTTGTTTTTTATTTGATTAGGTTTTTTTTCTTGATTAGTTTATTTTTATTAGGGTTTTTCTTTGAATAGGGATTTGAATCAAATATCTTTAATTGGGGTTTTTGATATTTAATTTGATTAGAGTTTGTTTTCTTTGATTTTATTTATGGCTTTTAATCAATTTTCTTTAATTAGGACTTCAAATTTGATTTATGATTGTTTTTCTTTGCATTAGGACTTTTATATTTAATTTTATGATTTATTTATAATTTTTTATTTTATGAATTATTTTTCTTATAATTTAATTCTTATTTTTCTCAAATTACGTAAGATTTAAGGAGAGGGCGTTGTGTTTTCTCCCCCGAAGATGCATTGTTTGCTACAATGCGTGTTTAGGGGTCTGAATGAACGCCACGTATATAAGCATGTGGGGCTTGTATTCTTGTGTGTCGACATCACTTAGCGTCAGAGTCTGGTGCAGTTGCAAAGACTTAAGTACCCTTTTTTGCTATTCTCACCATGAAACGATGCTTCGAGAAAATGACAAAAATGTCCTCCATCCAGAAAGTTGAGGATGATGTTAACTCTTTAAAGTCCAAACATTTCATTTTTGCCCTAAGCGGTAAACTTTTGCACCATCTGCTGTAACAGGAGCTCCCTTTGATGACGCACCCTTTACCGTCATTTGATGTCGCCAGAGCAGCCTTTGTCGTCATCTCAAGTCCAGGTTCCCGCCTTGGTTTTTAGCTTATGTTACAACACATTGTCGCCTTCTCGTTCTTGCCTTGGTTTTTAGCTTATGTTACAACACATTGTCGCCTTCTCGTTCCTGCCTTGTGTTACAAAATAATCCTGGATTTGCGATCGATTGGTTTGATCATTGGTGGGCGTCATAGGGGTATTTGTTGACCATCTCTTTTTACAGACTTCTCTTATTTTCTGTTGTTGTTAGGTTGTATAGATGAAAGCAATGATGCACAAACATTCCAACAAGTGCCATTAAGGCATCGTGAGTACCTTTCCATGTCATCATGCTATTGTTGAAGAACATATGTCATCGTGAGTACCATTAAAGCATTGTTTTGTTATTGCAAGTGGTTCTTGTCCTTTCGGTTGTTGGTAACTTAACAATATTTGTAAGATGCTGGGACCTATTGACAAGAATGTTTGTTTACAGATGCGAGGAAGGGTCTCTACCCCATCTGGTATCATCCATTCACTCAGTATATGCAATGTATCACAAATCGTGGTTGTAGTAACATACTATCGATTTGTGAGATACTGTTTTGTTTGTTAATATCGATTTATAAGCTATTATGCTGATTTTCCGTATTGATTTGTAATATATATATATATATCGATTTGTAAGATATTATGTGTTTTGTAGTGTCGATTTATAAGCTATTATGCTGAATTGCCGTATCGATTTGTAATATATTATGCGATATGTATATCGATTTGTAAGATATTATGTGTTTTCTAGTATCGATTTATAAGATATTTGTAGAAAGAATTTTAAAACGTGTGTGTGCAAAAATATATTGTTGTGTGCTTGCGGTGACGATTTTTGTATTTAAATCGTTGCTTATTTAGCTATTTCTATTGAAATCGCTTCACAGTGTCGTAGATATAATTAAATCACTGTCACGTAAATCACTATCATCAACACACATATATGACAAATCATTTCTTTTATTGGCATGGTAAATAACAACTCAATGCATAGTATAAGCAAATAACAAATCGTTATTGCTTTTATACTGTGATTTATTTAATCATTTCTTTGACTTGCTTAACCTTATCGATATTCGTTGTTATATGCATCTTGAATAAATCATAGTAAACGTATGCGCTGGCTAACGCAAATTGATATCTTGCTTATAACAGTGGTGAGCTTATCATCTAGTTGTAATGAAGATGATCTATCTCAATCATTTGAAAGTTATGGAGAAGTGAACATTTGTACTAATGACGCACCTGAAGAAGTGAACATGTACACTAATGATGCAAATGATAAGCTGGGTGCAGGCATTGGATTCACTCTTGACTTGAATGTTTCAGCAGAATAAATGCAATTCGATAATGATGCAGACGATCATGACAATACACTTGATAAAGGTACAGGCACTGGGAATGTACATGATAGTACACCTGACTCTGTTCTCGTATAAAGAATGCAATTTAATAATAAAGAAGCTACATATAAATTTGATAATGATTATGCCTTAAAACTTAGCTTCGGTGTTAGAAGGTATTTTTGGTCAAAAACTGCACAGGGTGTCATGTTGAGAAAGACATATGTTTGTTCTAAGAAAGGTTGGAAGAAGTCAAGTGGAAATCCAACAAGGAGCAAGCCAGATTCAAGATGTGGGTCCAGCGAGAATAGTGTTAATAAGACTTTCGAATGAAAAATATGTAGTTCATACTTTAATCAGTGATCATAATCATGATTTATCTGCTTGATTTATGACTCCTATGTTAAGGTCACATCGTAAAGTAACTGAAGCGCATGCTGTAATTGTTGAAATAGATGATAGCATCGGCATTGCACCAAGGAAGACATACAATTTGTGTGTGCACATAGATGGTGGTTGCGAGAATATGTCATTCACACCTATGGATCTAAGAAACCACTTGAGAAGGAAGATGACAGATAACATGAAGAATGAAGAAATTTGTTCTTTGGTTGATTACTTAAAAAAGAAATCAAACATTGACCCTAGTTTTTTTAGTGCAATGTAACTGAATGAAGATGGATATGCTGTGAATATGTTTTGGGCAGATTCAAAGTCAAGAGTAGATTATGAATGCTTCAATGATGTGCTTATTTTTTATACGACAATGAAGATTAATACTGAACAGTAGTCATTTACACAGTTTGTCAGAATAAACCATCACCCACAGAGTTGTATATTAGGTGACACTTTTTGTATGGCCAGACCAAAGAAAGCTTTGAGTGGTTTTTCAGAGTATTTACACAGGCAATGGATGAGAAGCAACCTGAAGTTGTACTTACAGATGGTGATCACAAAATTATGGCTGCAGTGTCTCATGTATGGCCAGATGCACATCATCGTCTATGTTTGTGGCATATCTTTCAAAATGCAGCAAAGAACATAGGACATATATTTAATTAGAAGACAGGGTTTGACAAAAAGTTTACAAGGTGTGTACTTGAGAGCATAGACAAGGTCACCTTTATGTCTGATTGGGAGGAAATGATTCAGATGTACGACCTTGAAGACTGTCTCTAGTTACGAATTTTATATGCAGAAAAAGAGAAGTGGGCATTGACATATGGAAGACAATACTTATGCGCAGGTATGATAAGCACACAAAGAGTTGAATCTATGCATGCCACACTGAAGAAAACCATGTATTCATGTTTAATAATATTTTGCTTTATGGAACAATATGAATTATTTGTAGACATACTTAGACAGAATGAGCTTGAACAAGATGTGAAATGCATCAATACATGCCCTGTAACTTTGGGCATGAAAATATTGATGCGACCTACAGATCTGTATACACTAACTATATTTGAATGAATTAAGAAGGAGGTTATATAGGTCATGAATTGCAACATAGAAGGATGCATGCAAACCAAGAATATGCACAAATACCATATTGTATGGGAGGGCAAAGAGCATCAGAAAAGGCAAAAAGCACATGTCACGTATAATATTTACAACGAAACAGTTGAATGTACGTGCAAAAAGTATGAATTCAAAGGTATTTTATGTCATCATGCATTAAAGGCACTTAATCAAGAGAAGATACAAGAAATACCTGAGTCATATTTAATGCGAAGATGGAGGAGACAATCAAAGATTGAACTGCTAGATACAGATAATGTCAGTCAACCTGGTGTTGATGAGAAGTGTCACATAGCCTCCCGTTACCAACAAATGTGTAGGTCACTTATGCATGTTGCAGATTTGGCATCGAAAAGTGAAGAAGTCTATGTATGCATGAGAAAAGTGTCAATGGAGTTACTTGAAAACATGCAGTTAATTCACCATCAGTCCAAGAAAATAGGAGCGAACAGCGGAGGTGAAAATCACGTTTCCCTTGATACGCATGAGAAGTTGCACCGAAGCGTAAACATCATCTTCAACAAGTCAGGAGTAAACATTATAGATTATGATAAAAAAAATCACCTAGCGAAGGGTATCAAAAGAAAACCTGCCTCTGATCGCAGTTATTGGAGGACAAAGGGTGGACTAGAATTGGTTGGCAAGAAAAGGTCTAAGAAACAACCAACCTCTAAGCAAAAGCAATCAAACCCTTCGCATGAATAGGTATATAATACATTATATTGCTTCCCATGTAAATTGCATTATGTGCAGCTTCTCAATATCTAACTTGTGTAATTTTTAACATGCAGCAATACCCTACAAATGTAATTTCTAACGTTGTAACCTTCAATCCTCTCGACTAGTTTTTTCAAAATGATAGCTTCAGTTTTACAAGTCTTTTGGTATGTAATCAATGTTGGGAGGATGTTTGTATTTCTTGTGAAACTTAATATAGTGTCTTATATTGTTCTGTTTCATGACAGGCTCAGATCAATTCAAAAGTGAGCTATGGAATACAGGAATCACATGTGAATTATGTTTAAGTCTTACCATAAAGTTAGTTGTCATGCATCTTTGTATGACCCAATTTCCATATTGTCGAATTTGTTAAGAGTTTAACAAAACAGGAGGTGAATATGCTTATACACTAGATGGTTTTATTAAGAAAGAGTTTTTGGATGAAGCCATTTTCATGAATCGTGAGCCACAAATATAGAATTGTTAATATTTGTATAGATCACCGTTCATGAAAATGACTTCATCCAAAAAGCTATGGAACAAAGGAATCGCGTGTGAACTCTATTTGATAATGTCGCTTTCACATGTATAAATCATTGTAATATGTATCATTAAAATGTATAAATCATTGTCTCATTTAGCCTACAGAGCTACAATTTTGATATCGTAGGTAAATCATCGTTGCTCAGTGCTTATACAATTAGTGAAAATTGTTGACTCATCTAGCCTTCATATATAGAAATCGTTATACATATATTGTGTCATCCATATTATATGGGAGGGCATCTACCCCATCCAATATTGTCCATTCACTCAATATATGCAATGTATCGCAAATCGTTGTTGTAGTAACATAATATCGATTTATGAGATATTGTTTTGTTTGTTAATATCATTTTTTAAGTTATTATGTTGCATTTCCGTATTGATTTTTGTAATATATTTTGCCATGTGTATAACGATTTGTACAACTGGATGGAAATTAAAATGTGCATGAGTATAAATCATGATAAAAGTGCACAGACAAATCATTGTTTTGTCTATAAATTGACGTGAAATTCAATGAAAAAATTTGAGGTAAATTCAAAGTGATTTACAACATGATACTGATTTACGTTTTATACAGAAATAATATTTTAGTAACAGTTATAAATCGATGAGTAAATCGTGATATTATATATCGATATCGTTCACAAAGACAAACAAAGATATATTGTTGTCACGATAGCTTCTTAAATACAAATTGATGTTATTTATAACCACATTCATTTACCAAAAAATATTAGTATCTATTTACAATACATCATGACCAATGACCGAAATGACTGATTAATAAATGGCCGAAAAGAAAAACAATAAACAAAGCCACACGATATATAGACTTAGTAAAGAACAAATCGAGAATAATTCAATGATACAAATTGAGGTAACTTTATAAATACAAATCGTTTTCATTCACAAAGACTAACAAAGACATATTGTTGTCGCGGTAGCTTCATAAATATAAATTGATTTCGTTCACAAAGACTAACAAAGATATATCATTATCGCGATAACTTTAAAACTACAAATCGATGTGATTTACAACCGCAATCATTTATAAAAAACCTAGTCTTTTTTACCTAACCACAATGGTTTGGATTAGATAAAATACATTACCATCATCATAAAATAACATATATCATCACCAGTAGGCAATTATCGATTTGTCTAATTGTATTTATGAAGTAACTGTGACAACGATATGTCTTTGTTTGTCTATGTGAAAGATATCGTTATGTAATATCGTGATTTACTCATAACGTTTTGCAACTGTTACTTAAATCGATTTGTACTTTACTAAGTCTAAACATCGTATCGATTTGTGTGCACGTGCGTAAAACCCTGCAAAATGTAAAAGCCTAATATAGATCTATATATAAAACCCTACCTGACCCGTTGTCCATGTCTAAAACCCTAATCTATTTAACTTGTCTTCCTCTTTCTTTTTTGCGGTAGCGCAACTTCTTCTTCTTCTTTTTTCTTCTCCGCCTTCATCTTCTTCTTCTTTTTCTTTCTTCTTATTCCTTGAACTTTTTTTTTCTTCTTTGTGATTTTGTGTTCTTTCTACCTGTGCTTGATAGATAGGGTTTGAAGGTGATAACATAGTTGTTTCACGCCGTGAGGAAAGATTTGTATAATCTTCGATGATGATTATGGTGATTATCTGCATGATAGACAGGGATGATGCTAATGTCTATCTATTTGATTTATTCCTACTGTCAGACCCTCCATTGTTCATAAAACATACTTCACAGTTGGAAAAATATTTGCCTAATCTTTGATATACTTCATGACGAATACGTAAAAGTGATTTATCATGTAGCCCCTCAGCTTCTTCAAGGGGACAGTGCCTGAGCTTAAGTTGTGAAGCATATTGTCAAGAGTGCATCAATGCTAGAGTCTCTAAGAATCAGCCTCGGTCCGAGAAAAATGGTATAGTGGGCTGCCATTACTAATGAGCTTGTTTTCTTGGAGAGGATGTATCCTAAGGTGCACATAGGATCGATTTGCAACAGGAAATGAACTCGACGATAAACGATATAGATGTTTTGGTGATCTCTTCTATAAAAATGAGAGTCTCTAAAAGATAGATATGTATTTGACAGAAATGTCCTCCCATAGATATTATAAATCATGGAAATGTCCTCCTGAAAAAATATTGTTCTCCCATATATGAATATGGTTGTAGATCATATAAATCATGTGGATTTGTAGTTACAAAGTTACGGAGAGAATGATATGTCTTTGTGAATGAAATCGATTTGTATTTAAGAAGTTAACTTGTTTTGTATCATTAAAGTAAAACCCAAAATCCTTAACCCCTAAACCCTCAACCCCAATCACTCATAAAAGCGATTAGAAAATATTGTTGACATAGACATAGCCCGTAAAAGCAAATTGTGATAGCACGTAGCCTTCATACATCATTTTGTAAATCGCGATGGTACGTATTGTTCACTTAGACAAAGCTCATTGTCGAAAAGACAAATGTCATTATGTAAGTCGTGAGGGTATAACGATTTACATAATGATGTCTATGTCGGCCACAACTGAATGAAAATCACACTATGCATGAGTACAAATCGTGGTAAAAGTGCATAGTCAATGTTTATGCAAATTATGATCACCGTTAATGAATGTTTGTGCAAATCGTTTCAGCCTTATATAAATGCTTGTTTGATTTTAATTTACAAAGGCCGATTATTACAACAATTTGTTTAGTGACATTTATGTGTTACACTGATTAAAATAGATTTATACACTTATAGAATGTCACATTAAAGAAAATAGTTTGTTTCCACTGTACACAATGCTAATCGCTTTTACGATTTTTATTTACAAAGGGTGAACATAACAATGATTTGCCTTTACTACACATAACAGTCCAACTTATTGGTGTGTTTAGTAAAATTAAAATTTTATTTATTTCAACCAAGAGAGATTTACATAATTTGTATGCATAGTCTTATAAAATTTTTATACAAAATTTGGTTGTACAGTCTATAAAATCTGTTAGAAGTCGATGTACATCATATTACTCCTGGAGGGGTCGCATCGTTCGTTGCCTTCTAGGTATTCTTGCCGACTGAGTTTTTTTCTCTTTCGCAATTAGAAACTTCATCAATTTTTTTTGCATAGTTCTGTGCAGAATCCCGGTATATTATCCTGCAACAAAAATGTAATGTGACACCAATATATAAATTGAGTCTCTAATAATAGAGGATAATAAAGAGCATACAACGTCAAAATCAAGTTCTTGTCCATTGTATATTGCATCAATATACTCCATTACAAATACACCACAATCGATGCCATTGTTTTCTAAAGGAGCATCGTGTGCTGAGCGAAACCTCTATTCACCAATGTCGATGCCCAAAACATCTTTAATGAATCCCGCCTATGGTTAATGCAGAAGAAAGTAAATTCCTAGCCACCGTACATGATATGATACCCTTATAGATGAAAACTTATCAAATGCAAAATGTCACGATGTACACCAGTGTGTAAGTCCAATGAGTTGTAGAACCATATTAGTTTTTTCAGTAAATCCATCACGTATAAGACCCAATGTTGAGCAGTTTTCCAGAGTGTAGGAATCAATATCTGCAAATCGATAATACAAATCGTGTTAGGATTGTTATGCATAAACCTTAAACAAGAGGTTTCTTCGCTTACCTTTTTACTTGACTAAAAGTATCTGCAATGATCATTGTTACTCTAGTATGGTAGTCCATCTTGAAATCCAATGGAGTATGGCAATTAGAGGACGAAACTCTGTTGAACGAAACAATGATAATAATAAGGTTAAAACACAAAGCAACAAGAGTAAATCAAAAAAGAAAATATACATATAAGAAAAACGATATACCCTGAAATAAGGGGTGACAATGCGCCTAATATTAGTTCTTGTGTTGCTTTGAATATACATGACGAAATCAGATATAGTCTGTTTGCAACAAATATGCATGTGTTAACATACATACCCATGACATACATAATATATAACTGATAGTGGTTTCATATGTACAAAATTATTGATAGTGTTTCCTTCTGCAAATTCGTTTTGCAGTCGTTTGATGTTATCTTGGAGCTCTTTGCTGAGTTTTTGGCAACCGCTTTTTGTGGATGTTCCACTGACATTAGCAAAATATTCAAGAAATGATATTGAATTTTCGTTCTACAATACACAACATAAATCGAATATACGCCATAAAAGAGATAAATTTTAAAGAAAATCAACACGAGGTTTAGACAATATATGCCAGATTCACCATCGTTGGTCATGTAGTTGTCATCTTCTCCTTCCTCAACATCGATACCCCCTTTGCAACGAAGCATGTTATATGTTTGATTCACAAACATGTCGTTTATAAAGGAATCGTTGGTTTGTCTGTTCCTAGTTCATGAAGCAAAGCAAAGCGACACTGTCCTGAACTTGTGTGATGTGTCATTCATATATAAAGGAAACATCATTTCACATATCGCCAGTTTTCAAAAAATATCGTGTGTTTTAAAAAAGTGTGAGCAAATAAATTGCATTGCACATTAACTAAATTTAAAAATGTTATTTCATCTGCCTTTTACAAAACTAGTCAACATGATAGGACATATCAATCAAATCATGATAGCACGTATCGTGTCGATTTGTTTTTTTATCCTCTTTTTCGTCTTTTAGCAGTCATTGTGTAAATAGCGATAGGAAAATCGTTAACTTAGATAAATCTCATCAAAGCAAATCGTGATAGGATAAATCGTTGCAGCAAAATTGATTTGCAACTGTGACTTAAATCAGTATCAAGTTGTAAATTGATTTGTATTTAAGAAGTAACCTCAATTTTTACTTTATCTATTCTAAACATCGTCTCAATTTTTTTATTATTTTAGTTTTCCGCCTTTTATTAATTAGTCATTATGTAAATTACAATAGGATATATCATTCACATAGACAATGCTCGTTATTCTAAACCCTAAACCAAAAACCCATAAACCTAAAACACAAAGCTCGTCAATCGCAATATTATATATCGATATCATTCACAAAGACAAATAAAGATATATCATTGTCGCGATAGCTTCTTAAATACAAATCAACGTTATTTACAACCACATTCATTTACCCAAAATATTATTATAAATACAAATCGATTGTTATCTAAACCCTAAACCCTAAATTGTAAACCCTAAACCCTACAACCTAAACGCTAAACCTAAAACGCTAAAACCTAAACCCTAAACCCTAAACCCTGCAACCTAAACCCTAAACCCTAAACCCTAAAACGCTAAACTTAAATCCTAAACCCTAAACCCGAAACCCTAAAACCTAAAACCTAAAACCTAAACCCTAAACCCTAAAACGCTAAACCTTGATCCTAAAACCTAAACCCTAAACCCTAACCTAAACCCTAAACCCTAAAACGCTAAACTTAAACCCTAAACCCTAAACCCTAAACTATAAAAGCAAATCCCGTAGACAAATCCCATAAAAGCAAATCACGATATGACAAAAGTGTTTCAGTCTTTTATCAATGTTTAGGCAAATCGTTTCAGCCTTTTATTAGTCATTATGTAAATCGCTATGGTATAAATCGTTTCGCACATAAGAAGAAGAATAAAGTAGGATAAAAAAAATAGAACGCTATAAGAAAAAGAAGAAGAAGAGGTACATGTGCGTAATATAAGAAAAAAGGTATGACATCATCTCTTTCGTACACATGCGAAAATGATTTGCAACTATTACTTAAACCGGTATCAAGTTGTAAATCGAATTGTAGTTTACCAATAAACATCATGGCGATTCATTTTTCCTTCCTCTTTTTCATCTTTTATCAGTCATTGTGTAAATCACTATATAACATATCGTTGACATAGACAAATCTCGTAAAAGCAAATCACAATAATACAAAAGTGTTTAAGCCTTTTATCAATGTTTGTGCAAATCGTTTCAGCCTTTTATCAATCATTGTGTAAATTGCTATGGCATAAATTGTTTCGCACATAAGAAGAATAAAGTAGGATAAGAAAACAAAACGACATAAGAAAAAGAAGAAGAAGAGATACACATGCATAATATAAGAAAAAAGGTACGACATAATCCCTTTCGTACACATGCAAAATCGATTTGCAATTGTTACTTAAACTAGTATCAAGTTGTAAATCGATTTATAGTTTACCAATAAACATCATGGTGATTCATTTTTCCTTCCTCTTTTTTGTCTTTTATCAATCATTGTGTAAATCGCTATATAACATATCGTTGATATAGACAAATCCCATAAAAGCAAATCGCGATAGGACAAAAGTGTTTCAGCCTTTTATCAATGTGATCATGCATATATTTTAGGGATATTTCATATAAAAATATGCATGATTCCATGAGAAAATGATTTAAAAACCCAATTTTATGTTAGTTTCTAGTAAATGTACTAAAATAATCTAAGACTAGAAAATGCATGAAAAATAGTGTTATTTTACATTTTAATGCATATTTTAGTGTTTGACATAATTGTAGTAGTTTAGTTCTTGAAAATCATAAAAAATTAGAGTTAAAATAGACTTAGTTTTACCATTTCTAAAACATAGTCATTTTGAGTTGTTTTGTAAATAACTTTTTGAAGAGAGTAGAAATGCAATTTTAAAAAGAAGATGGACTTATGGACAAAACTTCAAAATTATAAATATGATACATAGGGGGAATTTCAAATTATCTTCTCTCGTATGCCTTTTCCCTCTCTTCTAACCCTTCCCCTCCACCTTTTCTTACCCTTCCGTCCCCTTCTCCCTTGATCTCTCTTCTTCCTCAATCCGGTGGAGGCATCCAGCTACGACAATGGCATACGGGAGGAGTCCACCTCTTTTCTAATCCCTCTGGTTTGGTAAGTGCTCTGCATCTTCTTCTTCTTCTTCTTCTTCTTCTTCTTCTTCTTCTTCTTCTTCTTCGTCTTCTTCTTCTTCTTTCTGAATTTTCATTTTATTTTCTGTTAAGAATTCATAACTCATGTTAAAAAATTTGTTCTGATTTACTGTTTTTGTTTCAGAAATCTTTAGAACAGATTTTAGTTTGTAGTTTATATGCATTTCTAGTGAATCGTTTCTGCATTAAAATATAAAAAAAAACAGAAATAAATCAGAGATTTGATAGTTTGATATGTCGATACTTTGATCTGAATTTTTAACTGATAATATGATTTGAATGTTGTTTTAATCTGATTCAAAGTTGTCGATAGTATGATTTGAAATTTCAGTTTACAGTGATTTGAAATTGTCATCGAAGCATTCAGATCGTGTGGATCTAGATCAATTAACAAATTTCTACAAAAATTCAATCGATCATCTGGATCGATTTCTGTTTTTTCGGTGATCATTTTTTTTTTCTCAAAGCTTCTTGAAAGAGATTTCTGGTACCGATGTGAGCTATGGACCTGCCATAGAGAGCCTGCCGGAATTTCCTGTTCCAGATCGTGAAATCCTATCACGATTGGCATTTGACAGAGGGATGACGATATGTATCTGATAACAGTGAAACATCTACTGAAATCCAGCGATCTCAGTCATGATTTTACTGTTTCTGAGCCAGGTGAACAGATTTTGATGCTTAGGCAGAGTACGGTGAATTTTAATCTCTGAATCTGGTGATACTCCGGTGAGTGATCTGAATAATGGAGTTTAAACAAGGAATGCTCTGTCATTACTATTATAAGACAATGAAAACTAAAAGATAATGTCGTGAAGCACTGTCATGAAATCTGAGATTCGTGAAAGCTTAAATTTGAGCTTGAATCCCTTGGAATCCTTGCAATTTCCGGCAGGTCACCACGGAAGCCATTGATGTTGTTGTTAAACGGTTGTATATAAATCTTGTTGTCGAAATGCAAAAACAAGATCTGAGTTACATACAAATCTGAGTTAGGATTTAATTCCACAGTGATTTATTGATTTCCTACTTTTCTGATCATTGATTTGGGCAACTAATCTGAGATAATCATCAGAGCAATCTGGCTGTAACTGTTACTTTTTTTTTTTCAGGCGAACTTTACCATTTTCGGTGACCGTGTGTCTTTGTTGAACTTCATTGTTCACTGTGTACTGTTTACTGAAATTCAATCGTCTGGACACGATTTACTGTTTGATCTCTGGCAATAGTGTGTTAATTTTTAGTAAAATTGATCAATGATTTTCACTGAAATGTTTTAGTTGAAATTCACTACATTTCTCTGTTAAACTTCACTGTTGGAACTATGTTGATCTTTGATTGTTAGTTGGATTTTCGGAGAGTGTTGTGGTTATTAAGATTCACTGAGATTTATGTGTGTTTTACTAAGTGTCTCACTGATTTTTACTAAGTGTTTTGATTGAATAATAGTGATTAAGTTAGTTGTTAGTGGTTTTGTAGATTACTTAGTTAATTAGCAGTTAGTATTACTTAGTTAAGAAAATGTTGTTAGTTAGTTTTTGATATTACAATTAGTCTTAAAATTTCTTAATGAATTGTCATTTCAGTATTAACATTTAGTTAGTATAATTTGCTTAGTTTGTTTTTGTTTTTCTCTCGTATACTGCTCGTGTTTCTTTTGACTTGTGCAGGATTGCACAGGAGTGGATCTCAAGCGCACACGTGACACGAAGTACGAAGATAGAAGATTTTTTTTCTTTTATTTTAGAATTTAGGCAATTAATTGGGTTTGTAAATATCGCTTTTTACGCCCTCTGTGAAGGGTATTCATTTGTTGTAATAGTTAGTTGTTTTTACTTTTCTCGTACATTTTACATTTTATGATACGACAATAAAGAATAGTTTAGATTTGTGTGCTTGAATACGAAATATTCTTGTTCCCTGAGTTCGACCCGGTTTCATTCACTAGTGAGAACCGGTTTTTATTATTTGATGTCTGGTTTTCACATGTTTTACATATAAAAATCTTTTCAAAATTACAACGACTTCAAAAAAGACATCAAATTTTTGGCACCGTTGTCGAGGAACAGCGTAATATTAGTATTCACTTTATTGCCTAGTGTTTGTGTTGCATTTATGTTTAGAACCACGTATGTGCATATCTTAGAGATGACCTTACTTTTCTGCACAGCCTACCCACTAGGATCTCCTTAGAGGTGACTGTGTACGATTGGTACCGTACACATAGATTTTATATTTCTTTTGCATAATCTCTGTTATGTGTAACTGAGTGGTGTTTGTTTAGTTTTTGTTGTTTTTAGTTTACTCGCTTTGTGGTTTGCGTGGTTTGGCCGCTTAGTGCGTTAGTTAGGTAGAAAACCCAAAATTAGGATGTGAGCTACACCGGTCTACTTCGAGGTGTATGCAAGGGCAATGCTCGCTTGACCCCGAGCTGGTAGAGTCGATTGAGGACCCCGAGTCCCTTATTAGGAGAGCCCAGAGATCTGCAACCATGGCTGAGAATCAGCAGATTACTCGTCCTCTTAGGGAGTATTTCATGCCCAACACTTACACTCCCGCCTCCTGCATCACAAGACCTGATGTAGGAGAAAATCTTTTTGAGATAAAGGCCAGTGTGATCCAGATGCTACCTTCATTTTATGGCCTTAGCAATGAAGACCCATATCGTCAACTTGACGAATTTCTAGAGATTTGCTCGACAATGCACATCAACAACTTTGGAGATAACGCAATGAAGTTGACCCTGTTCCCCTTCTCTCTGAAGGAAAAAGCGAAGAGTTGGTTGAAATCATTAGATACAGTTTGAATTACCACTTGGGAACTTATGCAAAGAGAATTTTTAAAGAAATATTTCTCAATTGGTAAGAAAAACCAGTTTCATAAAGTGATAACCAGTTTTTCCCAAATTGAGGGAGAACAGTTTCATCAGTCTTGGGAGAGATTGAAAGATCTTCTCCGCAAGTGTCCTCACCACCAGGTGCCTTGTTGGCAACTGGTGCAATATTTCTATGACGGTCTTACTGAAAAGAACTGTCAAATGGTGGATGCCGCGTGTGAGGGAACATTTATGCTCAAAAGTGAGGATGAAGCATGGTCGCTTTTTGAGACATTGAACGAGAATTTGGTGCACCATGAGACAGACTCATGGTTCGATAGGGCTGCATCTGCACAGGATAGCATTAAGAAGGCAGGCAATTTTGAGTTAGGGACGAACCTTGAGTTGAGCAACAAGGTAGACCAACTGTCCCAGAAATTAGATCAGTTGTTGTTGGGTCCCTCTCCTGCCATGCAGGTGTGTGTGTTGTGTGTGAGTCCTGCACACCATGTCTTCCAGTGCCCAGTTGCGCCACAGTACCCTGAGTTTTTCCAAGAGCAAGCTCAGATGGCTCAAAACTTCGCTAGGCTCGTACCCAATCCATTTTTCAACACTTATAGCCCGACGGGCTGGCGAAACCATCCCAATTTCTCATGGCGCAACTCACAGATCCAACCCCCTAACCCTATCCAGAGTCAACCCAGTCAAGGCGGTTATGCACCTGGATTTCAGAGAACCAGTTATCCCCCAGCCCAACCTGTTCCCCAGTCTCATGAGCCTTCGCATAGTCAGTCCTTCGAGGACAAGATGCTACAAGCATTTTCTGATATTAAGGCAAATTTAAGCTCGCATAACCAGTCTATTGCAAAATTAGAGACTCAAATGGGGCAGCTAGCCGAGGCACTTAACAGGCGAAGTGAAGGGACACTGCCTAGCCAGCCTATTGTCAACCCTAAGGGAAAGGAACCCATACGTAGCTTGCATCTGACAGATACACATCAAGAGCAGACTCAAGTAGTAACCCTTAGGAATGGGAAGCAGTACCAAGCAAGGGAGGCTGCAGAAGAAAGAGAGAAGATAAGTGAGAAGCAGTCTGTCCCTAATGTTTTACCTCAGGAAAGCGAGAAGGTTCTTCCATTTGATCCTTCACCATCCTACATTCCCAAAGCCCCCTTTCCTGAGGCGTTAGAGAGGCCGAGAGCACTAGGTAAGTCCGGAGTGAACATGCAAGAGATGCTTGAGATATTCAAGCACGTTCAGATAAACCTCCTCTTACTAGATGTTATTCAGCAAGTCCCTGCATATGCAAAGTTCCTCAAAGAGCTTTGTACGCAGAAAAAGAAGTCGACGTCTCATGTGCAGAAAAAGATTTATTTAACTGGGCAGGTGAGCGCGGTATTGCAACACCAAACCCCACCTAAGCTCAAAGACCCAGGGACTCCTATAATCTCATGTGTCATAGGAAACATCACTGTTGGGGGTGCATTGCTTGACCTTGGGGCAAGTGTTAACATCTTGCCAGGTTTCTTCTATGACCATTTTGGATTAAAAGAGATGAAACCTACACCTATGACTCTTCAGCTTGCAGATAGATCGATTAAGGTCCCAAGAGGGATACTTGAAGATGTTTTAGTCAAGGTAGAGGATTGTTATTTCCCTGTCGACTTCGTGATATTAGATATGAAGGGAGTTGATAGCCCACAACAGACCCCTATTATTCTCGGTCGCCCCTTCCTAGCTACCGCCAATGCGTGCATTAATTGCCACACTGGTGCGATGGATGTGTCATTCAGAAATAAGAAGATGTGACTGAACATTTTTCGTGCTGCTATAGGGCCTGCTGTTGAGGAGGCTTCTTTTGAGGTTGATGTCATTCAAGACCTCGTAGAAGCATAATATGCTTGGTTATTGAGTGATCCACCTCAGAAGGAGGATAAAGAATCACTAGAAGAGGATCACTTAGAGTTACTTGAGAATCAGATAGGTGATTTGAATTGGATCAGACATTTCGAGTCATTTAGAGGTAGATAGGATGGAAACACAGTGCGTAGTGTCACAGATGATACTATTTTTCATAGAGAGCCCGATTGAGCCTGACTTCATGTCCATTGATCTCATGGACGATGAAGGGTTTTTCAGAGATCCGTCTGGCTGGGGACGTGAAACTTAGCGCTTTATGGGAGGCAACCCATATCTTGTATATTATTAGATTTGATTAGAATTTATAGATTTTATTTTGTTTTTTCTTTTTCGTTTTATTCATGAGTTTTTCATGTTCTTTTTGTTTCATTCATGGTTTTCATGTCATGTATACATTACATTCATTACATTCATAGAACATACATTTTTAATTCATGTCAGGTCATTCTACTCTTTTCCCTCATTTATTTTCTCTCATGTGCATTCACGTAGTTTCATATAAGCATGGGGGAGTGCCACTGGGACAATGTCATTCAAGCATGGGGGAGGGTGTAGTTTGCACACCTTGATATTTTTGTTTACGTTCTTGCACATGTTTACACATCTCTCATGAAAAGTAGGTTTTTAAAGAAAGAGTTTGAACTTATATGAATGTTATTTTAAATATGATGTTTTTAGAGGATTTTTAAGCCCCACGAAAAAAATTTCTGACATGGATCTAAAAATTATGGTTGTTTATGCGGATTTTGAAGAAATGATGATAAATACATGTTGGAATTTATTTTGAATCGCAAATATGAATATGCACAGTTTTATTTTTGAAAAACTAAGCAAATAAACAAAAGCGTAAAAAAAGAGCTCAAAAAGTAAAAAAAGAGCATGCATTAGGTTGTTTGGATAATTCCACAATCCTTAGTAGATGGGACTTAAATGTAAGTTGAAACTTTTGAATTCCATTTCGAAAAGGAGAGTGGAAAACTTCGTGATCCTAAGTAGCTGAGAACAGATACAAGTTGAAATGTTTGACTCTCACGTTGCAAAGGTGAATGAAGGAAGTCACTTTTATGTCTTAGTTGATATCTTTTGGTATGTATTGAAAAAGTATAGAAGATATTCACATTGCACAAGGCATAAAAGCATACCACACGCAAGCTATAAGAGAAGAATGAATACGCAAAAAGAAAAAGCGTGAAAAAATGAAAAATCAAGAAAAGAGCTTAAAAAGAAAGGAAAGTTCAATGCTTAGAAGTGTGATTGAGAAAACCTGTGCAGAAAACATATGAGTGAGGATAAGTAAATAATAACTTGTTTTTATTGGATTTTTTAAGAATAAAACATAAATAATTATGATATTTAGAAAAGTGAAAGAAATTCTTTTTCTGTGGTGGTATATAAAAGATTCTAATTATATTTTGATTTTGAAATAACAAGAAATATTTGTGAAAATAAAGTCTTTGATTATCTACTACTTGTGAAGATGTGTAATACTTTGCATACATGACATAGATATTTGTGGGTAGCATCACTGCAAACCCTCACGAGACCTTACTCGTCCACTGGGGTAACCCAGGGGTTGAAAGGGCTTGTTGCATGAGCTAAATGCAATCGTGATTCCTACGAAAGTGAGTTAGGTGATAGTTTGATTTCATGCATTTGTCTAGTTTGCTCGAGGACTAGCAAAATATAAGCATGGGGGTATTTGATCATGCATATATTTTAGGGATATTTCATATAAAAATATGCATGATTCCATGAGAAAATGATTTAAAAACCCAATTTTATGTTAGTTTCGAGTAAATGTACTAAAATAATATAAGAATAGAAAATACATGAAAAATAGTGTTATTTTACATTTTAATGCATGTTTTAGTGTTTGACATAAATGTAGTAGTTTAGCTTTTGAAAATCATAAAAAAATTAGAGTTAAAATAGACATAGTTTTACCATTTCTAAAACATAGTCATTTTGAGTTGTTTTGCAAATAACTTTTTGAAGAGAGTTGAAATGCAATTTTAAAAAGAAGATGGACTTATGGACAAAACTTCAAAATTATAAATATGATACGTAGGGGGAATTTCAAATTGTCTTCTCTCTTATGCCTTTTCCCTCTCTTCTAACCCTTCCCCTCCACCTTTTCTTACCCTTCCTTCCCCTTCTCCCTTGATCTCTCTTCTTCCTCAATCCGGTGGAGGCATCCAGCTACGGCAATGGCATACGGGAGGAGTCTACCTCTCTTCTAATCCCTCTGGTTCGGTAAGTGCTCTGTATTTTCTTCTTCTTCCTCTTCTTCTTTCTGAATTTTCATTTTATTTTCTGTTAAGAATTCATAACTCATGTTAAAAAATTTGTTCTGATTTACTGTTTTTGTTTCAGAAATCTTTAGAATAGATTTTAGTTTGTAGTTCATATGCATTTCTAGTGAATCGTTTCTGCATTAAAAGAAATAAAAAAAAATCAGAGATTTGATAGTTTGATATGTTGATACTTTGATCTGAATTTTTAATTGATAATATGATTTGAATGTTGTTTTAATCTGATTCAAAGTTGTCGATAGTATGAATTGAAATTTCAGTTTACAGTGATTTGAAATTGTCACCGGAGCATCCAGATCGTCTGGATCTAGATCAATTAACAAATTTCTACAAAAATTCAATCGATCATCTAGATCGATTTCTGTTTTTCCGGCGATCAATTTTTTTTTCTCAAAGCTTCTTGAAAGAGATTTCTGGTACCAATGTGAGCTATGGACCTGCCGTAGAGAGCCTGCCGGAATTTTCTGTTCCAGATCATGAAATCCTATCACGATTGGCATTTGACAGAGGGATGACGATGTGTATCTGATAATAGTGAAACATCTACTGAAATCCAACGATCTCAGTCATGATTTTACTGTTTCTGAGCCAGGTGAACAGATTTTGATTCTCAGGTAGAGTACGGTGAATTTTAATCTCTGAATCCGGTGCTACTCTGGTGAGTGATCTGAATAATGGAGTTCAAACAAGGAATGCTCTGTCATTACTATTATAAGACAATGAAAACTAAAAGATAATGTCGTGAAGCACTGTCATGAAATCTCAGATTCGTGAAAGCTGAAATTTGAGCTTGAATCCCTTGGAATCCCTGCAATTTCCGGCAGGTCACCACGGAAGCCATTGATCTTGTTGTTACACGGTTGTATATAAATCTTGTTTTCGAAATGCAAAATCAAGATCTGAGTTACATACAAATCTAAGTTAGGATTTAATTCCACAGTGATTTATTGATTTCCTACTTTTCTGATCATTGATTTGGGCAACTAATCTGAGATAATCATTAGAGCAATCTGGCTGTAACTGTTACTTTTTTTTTTTCAGGCGAAATTTACCATTTTCGGTGACCGTGTGTCTTTGTTGAACTTCATTGTTCACTGTGTACTGTTTACTGAAATTCAATCGTCCGGACACGATTTACTGTTTGATCTCTGGCAATAGTGTGTTAATTTTCAGTAAAATTGATCAATGATTTTCACTGAAATGTTTTAGCTGAAATTCACTACATTTCTCTGTTAAACTTCACTGTTGGAAGTATGTTGATCTTTGATTGTTAGTTGGATTTTCGGAGAGTGTTGTGGTTATTAAGATTCACTGAGATTTATGTGTGTTTTACTAAGTGTCTCACTGATTTTTACTAAGTGTTTTGATTGAATAATAGTGATTAAGTTAGCTGTTAGTGGTTTTGTAGATTACTTAGTTAATTAGCAATTAGTATTACTTAGTTAAGAAAATGTTGTTAGTTAGTTTTTGATATTACAATTAGTCTTAAAATTTCTTAATGAATTGTCATTTCAGTATTAACATTTAGTTAGTATAATTTGCTTAGTTAGTTTTTGTTTTTCTCTCGTGTAATGCTCGTGTTTCTTTTGACTTGTGCAGGATTGCACAGGAGTGGATCTTAAGCGCACACGTGACACGAAATACGAAGATAGAAGATTTTTTTTCTTTTATTTTAGAATTTAGGCAATTAATTGGGTTTATAAATATCGCTTTTTACGCCCTCTGCGAAGGGTATTCATTTGTTGTAATAGTCAGTTGTTTTTACTTTTCTCATACATTTTATGATACGATAATAAAGAATAGTTTAGATTTGTGTGCTTGAATACAAAATATTCTTGTTCCCTGAGTTCAACCTGGTCTCATTCACTAGTGAGAACCGGTTTTTATTATTTGATGTATGGTTTTCACATGTTTTACATATAAAAATCTTTTCAAAATTACGACGACTCCAAAGAAGACATCAAATTTTTGGCGCCGTTGCCGGGGAACGGCGTAATATTAGTATTTACTTTATTGCCTCGTGTTTGTGTTGCATTTAGGTTTAGAACCACATATGTGCATATCTTAGAGATGACCTTACTTTTCTGCACAGCCTACCTACTAGGATCTCCTTAGAGGTGACTGTGTACGATTGGTATCGTACACATAGATTTTATATTTCTTTTGCATAATCTCTGTTATGTGTAACTGAGTGGTGTTTGTTTAGTTTTTGTTGTTTTTAGTTTACTCGCTTTGTGGTTTGCGTGGTTTGACCGCTTAGTGCGTTAGTTAGGTAGAAAACCCAAAATTAGGACGTGAGCTACACCGGTCTACTTCGAGGTGTATGCAAGGGCGACGCTCGCTTGACCCCGAGCTGGTAGAGCCGATTGAGGACACCGAGTCCCTTATTAGGAGAGCCCAGAGATCTGCAACCATGGCTGAGAATCAGCAGATTACTCATCCTCTTAGGGAGTATTTCATGCCCAACACTTACACTCCCGCCTCCTGCATCACAAGACCTGATGTAGGAGCAAATCATTTTGAGATAAAGGCCAGTGTGTTCCAGATGCTACCTTCATTTTATGGCCTTTGCAATGAAGACCCATATCGTCATCTCGACGAATTTCTAGAGATTTGCTCGACAGTGCGAATCAATAACTTTGGAAATGACGCAATGAGGTTGACCCTATTCCCCTTCTCTTCGAAAAACAAAGCAAAGAGTTGGTTGAAATCATTAGATACAGTTCGAATTACCACTTGGGAACATATGCAAAGAGAGTTTTTAAAGAAATATTTCTCAATTGGTAAGACGAACCAGTTTCGTAAAGCGATAACCAGTTTTTCCCAAATTGAGGGAGAACAATTTAATGAGTCTTGGGAGAGATTGAAAGATCTTATCTGCAAGTGTCCCCACCACCAGGTGCCTCGCTGGCAACTGGTGCAATATTTCTATGATGGTCTTACTGAAAAGAACCGTCAAATGGTGGATGTCGCGTGTGGGGGCACATTTATGCTCAAAAGTGAGGATGAAGCGTGGTCGCTTTTTGAGACATTGAACGAGAATTTGATGCACCATGCGACAGCCTCACGGTTCGATAGGGCTGCATCTGCACAAAATAGCATTAAGAAGGCAGGCATTTTCGAGTTAGGGATGAACCTTGAGTTGAGCAACAAGGTAGACCAACTGTCCCAGAAATTAGATCAGTTGTTGTTGGGTCCCTCTCCTGCCATGCAGGTGTGTGCGTTGTGTGCGAGTCCGGCACAGCATGTCTTCCAGTGCACAGTTGCGCCACAGTACCCTGAGTTTGTCCAAGAGCAAGCTCAGATGGCTCAAAACTTCGCTAGCTCAATCCATTTTCCAACACTTATAACCCGGGCTGGCGAAACCATCCCAATTTTTCATGGCGCAACTCACAGATCCAACCCCCTAACCCTTCCCAGAGTCAACCCAGTCAAGGCGGTTATGTGCCTGCATTTCAGAGATCCAGTTATCCCCCAACCCAACCTGCTCCCCAGTCTCATGAGCCTTCGCATAGTCAGTCCTTCGAGGACAAGATGCTACAAGCATTTTCTGATATTAAGGTGAATTTGAGCTCGCATAACCAGTCTATTGCAAAATTAGAGACTCAAATGGGGCAGCTAGTCGAGGCACTTAGCAGACAAAGTGAGGGAACACTGCCTAGCCAGCCTATTGTCAACCCTAAAGGAAAGGAACTCATGCGTAGCTTGCATCTGACAGATACACATCAAGAGCAGGCTCAAGTAGTAACCCTTAGGAGTGAGAAGCAGTACCAAGCGAGGGAGGCTGAAGAAGAAAGAGAGAAGATAAGTGAGAAGCAGTTTGTCCCTAATGTTTTACCTCAAGAAAGCGAGAAGGTTCTTCCATCTGAGCCTTCACCATCCTACACTCCCAAAGCCCCCTTTCCTGAGGCGTTAGAGAGGCCGAGAGCACTAGGTAAGTCCGGAGTGAACATGCAAGAGATGCTTGAGATATTCAAGCACGTTCAGATAAACCTCCTCTTACTAGATGCTATTCAGCAAGTCCCTGCATATGCAAAGTTCCTCAAAGAGCTTTGTACGCAGAAAAGGAAGTCGAGGTCCCATGTGCAGAAAAAGATTTATTTAACTGGGCAAGTGAGCGCAGTATTGCAACACCAAACCCCACCTAAGCTCAAAGACCCAGGGACTCCTATAATCTCATGTGTCATAGGAAACATCACTATTGGGAGTGCATTGCTTGACCTTGGGGCAAGTGTTAACATCTTGCCAGGTTTCTTCTATGACCATTTTGGATTAAAAGAGATGAAACCTACACCTATGACTCTTCAACTTGCAGATAGATCGATTAAGGTCCCAAGAGGGATACTTGAAGATGTTTTAGTCAAGGTGGAGGATTGTTATTTCCCTGTCGACTTCGTGATATTAGATATGGAGGGAGTTGATATTTTATTCGCGCGTTTAATAAAATTGAAATTTTATTTCAACCAGAGAGATTTACATAATTTGTATACAGTCTTACAAAATTTGTATACAAAATTTGGTATACATAGTCTACAAAATCTGTTAGAAATCTTTGTACATCATATTACTCCTGGGTGGTAGCGACGTTTGTTGCCTTGTAAGTATTCTTGTCGGGTGAGTTTTTTTCTCTTTCGTAATTAGAAACTTAGTCAATTTTTGGCATAGTTTTGTGCAAAATCTAGGTATATCATCATGCAACAAAAAGATAATGTCACACCAATATATAAATTGAGTCCCCAATAATAGAGGATAATAAAAGATGTTTAAGTGTAGAGCAAACAATGTCAAAATCAGGTTATTGTCCATTATATATTGTTTCAATATACTTCATTACAAATATGCCATAATCGACACCGTTATTTTGTAAAGGAGCATGGTGTGCACAACACAAGCTCCACTCGCCAATGTCGACACCTAAAATGTCTTTGACGAATCCCTCCTGTGGCTAATGCAGAATCAAGTAAATTTCGGGTCACCGTACAAGATATGATACACTTATAGATAAAAACTTACCAAATGCATAATGTCACATTGTACACTAGTGTGAAAGTCGAAAGTCTTGCAACTCTTGGTCAGTTCTTTCAGATGCACATGTAGCAAACCGGCCTTCCCATTTATTACGGAAAGAAGAAACTTTCATCGATGTGGAATTGCTTTCACCAGAAATACATTGACTCCAGTTGTCCATCGATATTCCTAGAAGGGCTTTGTACTTTTTCCTTGCGTTATAGTTTGAATCTCGTAATGAGACAACACTTTCATGACACTTAAGGCCAGTAATTTGTGCCACATCTTCTAGGGTCATGGCGATCTCAAAAGAATCAAACTTGAATGTGTTCGTCTGATGATTCTACTTATTTATCAGGTGGGTCATGGTGTTCCAACACATTTCAAAATAATGCTGGTCCAAAAGGCCGCCGAGGTGCATATTTCATAATCGATTCTTCTGATATTCACTTAGTTGTCCATACCACGACAGAACTACAAGCCACTGGCACCACCCTTTAAGCTTTTTACCTGGTGCTCTACTTTTCTTCTGACCTCCCTGTAACACAAAATAGCATATTATTCGTAACAATTATAAATTAGTTTCATTTGTACTTCTACATGTCATTGTACACAGTAATCACTATAAATAATAATTGTTGCACGCATGCTATCACAATAATCGCTATACATAGTAATCGTTACCACAGTAATCGCTATAAAGAATTATACCTATACCAGTAAATCGTTCGCAGTAATCGCTATCACAGTAATCGTTATACATAGTAATCGATATACATAGTAATCGCTATCACAGTAATCACTATACATAATAATACCTATCACAGTAAATCATTTACAGTAATTGTGACAGACAAGATCGATTTACGTACCTTAGTTACACTTTTCTTCTCTTCATCCCCTCCCTTCATCCTCTGCCTTTCTTGTTGTTCCATCGCCTCCCTCTGCTTTTCTACTTCTTCCTTCCTTCGCTCATTCGCCTCCCTCCTCTGCTTTTCAATTTCTTCCTTCCTTTTCATTTCCTTCTCTTCCTCCTCCTACTTTTTTCTTTCCCTTTCATTCTCTTCCTCCTGCTTCTTCCTTTCCCTTTCCTTCTCTTTCTCCTTCTGCTTTTTTCTTTCCCTTTCCTTGTCTTCCTCCTTCTGCTTTTTCCTTTCTCTTTTCTTATCTTCCTCGTCTTTCGACTCCTTCCTTTATATTTTCTTCTCTTCCTCGTCCTCCTTCTCATTCTCCTTCTCCTTCTCCTTCTCCTTCTCCTTCTCCTTCTCCTTCTTCTTCCTTTGCCTTTCTTTCTCTTCCTCATTCTGATACTTCTTCCTTTTCCTTTCTTCTTCCATCTTCATCATTTACCTTTCCTTCTCTTCCTCTTCCTTCTTCTTTAATTGCCTTTCCCTCTCCTCCTCCTCTTTTTTTTTTTGCCTTTCTCTCTCCTTTGCCTCCTTCATTTGACTTATCTTTCTTTTCTTTTTAAAATATTCTTGCTTCATCATTTGCCTTTCCTTCCCTTCCTCCTCCTTCTTCTTCAATTGCCTTTCCCTGTCCTCCTCCTTCATTTGCCTTTTCTTCCTTTGCATTTTATTCTCCTCCTCCTTCTTCCTTTGCCTTTTCCTCTCCTCTGCCTTCTTCCTTTGCCTTTGCTTTTCATTCTCCTCATCCTTCTTCCTTTGCCTTTGCTTTTCATTCTCCTTCTCCTTCTTTCTTTGTTTTTCCTTCTCTTCGTCATCCTTCTTCTTCTTCATCTTTAGTTCTTCCTCATTCTTCCTTTGCTCTTCAACCTCAATATTTGATGGATAATTCTCTGCATAATATAATTCTAATGCTTTGTCCCTATCTTTATCATTCTCAATCTTCATTATATTTTGGTACCTTTCATAACACTCATATAGATGGGAATGACAGATAACTTCTCTAATAGTCATTCCATAGAACGGTGAGAGATTTCTTGTCTAACGAGCTTTAGATTTTGCTAATCTGCACAACAGATAAATTTAACCACATCATTATATGTTACAACCGCCTCCCCAAGTATATAATAATACAAATTGTCTTATTCATTAAACAATTACTAACATTACAAATCGTCATAATATTTGGCATCATAAGTAAACATCGTTGTAAGATTTAGTAAACTTAAGTACAAATCGAGGTAACTTCATAAATACACATCGTTAGTGCTTTAAATGTATAAATTATTGCAGCTTCAAACTTACAAAGCGTTGTATAAATCGCAACCTTCATAAGTATATATTGTTGTAATGTTTGGCTTCATACGTAAATATTGTTGTATGATTTATCAAACTTAAGTACAAATCATGGTAGTTTCATTAAATCGTTACTACTTCAAACGTATAAATCGTTCCTGCATCGAACGCACAAATTGCTACTAATTTAAATATATAAATCGTTCATGCTTCAAACGTACAAATCGTTGTAAAAATTTAGCCTTCATAAGTACATATCATTAAAATGTTTGGCTTTCATAAGAACAAATCGTGCTAATTGTTTTTCGATGCCTAGAAGGTGGATAGGTACAAATCGATTTGTTTTGGTATAAAAATAGGTGTTATTTAGCATGAAGACAACCACCCAGTTGTAAGATTTAGCATTCAGATTTACAAATTGATTTGTTTACAAAACAAAACCTTGGTAATCCGACAGTGGAGGAGAAACACCCAGAAGGTAGACATAGTCGATGGTGGCAACAATGTTGCCACTGCGCAGATGATGTCAAAGGATGCTCCAATGACAGCAGACGACGACAAAGGGTGCTCCGGTGGTAGCAGACGATGGCAAAGGGTGCTCCGGCGTAGACAACGACAAAGGATGCTTTGGTGGCAGTAGACGACGACAAAGGAGGGTCCGGTGGTAGTAGACGATGGCAAAGGGTGTTCCGGCAGCAGCAGACGATGGAAAAGGGTGCTCTGATGCAGACGGTGACAAAAGATGCTCCGACGACAGTAGATGACGACAAAAGAGGGTCCGATGATAGCAAACGACGACAAACAGTGCATTGTCAAAGAGAGCTTCTGTTACAACAGATGGTGCAAAAGTTTACTGCTTAGGGCAAAAATGAAACGTTTGAACTTTGAAGAGTTAACATCATTCTTGAACCGGTGTTTCACTTTTCTAGATGGAGGATCTCAAACCGTCATTTTTCTTTTTTGAATGAAGGACATTTTTGTCTTTTTCTCGAACCATCATTTCATGGCAAGAATGGTTCAAACTGGCATTTCACTTTTCTAGATGAAGGATCTTGCATCGTTGTTTCACTTTTCTAGATGGAGGACATTTTTGTCATTTTCTCAAACCATCGATTCATGGAAAGAATGGTGGGAAAGGGTAATTAAGTCTTTGCAATTGCACCAGATTTCGATGCTAAGTGATGCCTACACAGACGGGGATACGAGCCCCACGAGCTTTTATACGTGGCACTCATTGGGACCCCCGAACACTCACTGTAGCAAACAGTGCATCTTCTCGGGGAACATATAACCTCCTTCGAGATTTAAGCATTTCTTATATTTGGGTCCAGTTTAAAATCGATATTCGAATCAATCTTAAGAGGTCATTTGTTTCACCATGTATGATACCCTTCATTTTCATATGCAGGTGAAACAAACATGCCAACTCCATTTTACTGTGCAGCCCACAATCATCATAAGTTTTTTTATCACTTAGAGGCCTACTAATGTGCGGCCAGTGATGGCAGGGTTTTCCCTTGGATTAACACCACCCCCCCCCAAAAAAAAAAAAAAAAAACTTTTCTCGCAAAAGATCCATACACACTTAATTGAAACCAGCCTCAGTTAGGGAGTTTCATCATTCACCAATCTCAAAACCAAATACTGTCAGTTTCTCATTTAGAGAATCTTGGCTGGAAGGTAGGGTTGCATTGGATTACAGGAAAGCAATGAAGAAATAAAAAAAACTAAAGAAATATGGGTATCGGTTGGTTTGATGTGATACTGAAGTTGCAGGGGTGATTCTATTTCTAGCCAACAATCAAATTGACACTCATACACACGCCCTCTTTCTTCTTCTAATACTGCCAATTGGATCCTGGGCATCTAATTGACGTAGGGGAAGGTGGGGCCCAGTTGGTTGGTTGGAAGGTGCACCTCAATTCAGCATGATTGGTCTGAATGTAGTCCCATGGAGGAGTGGCCTTGTATCTGTGGGTGCGTGTCTGCTGCTTCCATTATCCCTTGGCTTTTGGGGCTTAAAAAATTATCAGAATTCCATATATTGCTACAGAGAACACATTATTTTAATGGTTGGTGATTACAAGTTGTTCTTATTGTTTCTTGGTGATCTCCTTGGGCCATGTTTGGCTGCCAACCAAACTGATGATTTTCTGGATTTATAAATTTTCTCGTAATCTGAAAAGACAAAAGATTCCAGTATAATGGCCATTAAACAGTTAAAACTTTTGGCGTTGGATCAGTAAACGCTAAAACCATAAGACAATCGGGAACACTGATTTACATGGTTCGGCTGGGCTAAGCCTGCGTCCACCAGAAACTCTACCACGCTATTTTCAACGTGTTTTAGGCTCTGTTTGGGAGCAAGTTATCAGAGTATTTGTAGTGTAATCGGAGATGGTTATCTGATGTGGTACTCATCTGACGGATTTGACTGTCGTTTGAGAGGAGTTGGAGGTAGTCATGATTTTAGACCGAGAATCAGCTGACTCCAACTCGTCCAAAATACCCATTTGAACTTCTCTTAGAAAGATGAGGTATTTGCAAACTCTTTGAATTACAAGGATTCCTGTGGGTTCTTAAATTTTTAATGGTTCAAAATTTTTACCTTATTTACCTCAGTAAATCTTATATTTACCTATTTTACCTGAGTAAACAATACGATTTTACCTTAGTAAATCTTATATATATATATATATATATATATATATATATATACTGTAGGCCCTAGCTCGGCCAAAATACCATGCTACGGGTTTCCCAACATGGAGAGGATTCCTGAGTAGTTGCAAGCCCGGATCTTTGAAGGAGTTGTTTATGCTTCCAAACAAAAGTGGGAGTTTAAAACTCCTCTTAAATCCATTTCCCTTGAACTCGAGTAGTTCTACTTCCTACTCCTCGCAACTACGTACCTCCAACATGGAGCATGTATTTATACCCTCAAAATACAAAAGGAGATAAGGACTTGGGAGGCCTCTCAATCATACACTGAGTCCTATTTCCAAAGAACTCCACATGTGGGCTTCTTCAATAAGACCTTTGCTGGTTCCTGTGGATCTGGATACTCTTTAACAAAAACTTGATCACCCCAAAATATCAAGAATGTCCTGGATTTTCAAACTCTCTGTTGCCCTTGGTTTCATGTATTGATTGACAATTATATGTAAAGTTGAATCATTTATAATTATAGCATGGTCATGCAGATAACCAGAACTTTTTTAAGATTATTTTTCAATAGCATGTCCACTGCTAGCTTTTGCAACAAATATAATAATGATAACAAAAATAATCCTAACTACTACATAATTTTTAAAGATTCTAGAGTATCTAATATTCTTCCTTTTTCATTTTTCACGAATGCGGGAGGATATCCCTGGTTGTGGTTCGATCCAAGATCAGGTCATATTGTATGTTGCTGATTTTCAAAATCCCCACTACGTGTCTCACTTGGGAACCGTTTATCTCACTTGGGAACTGTGAGATTGGGGCTGCACACATCTCCATCAAGTGAGATGGGCGGTGATGATTGAATACAAGGACTTGAACTGCACTGATCAATACCCACAGCTACATCACATGGACACATAAAAGGATGCGTGACACGAATTTGCAATGGAAATAGTATATACGAGGACACGACACAAGAATAACCTGAAATGTCCATATGACATAGTCCAACAGCTAAGGTAGTGCCGCATTTACAAAGGCGGGTACCATTATATACATTTGGTACATGTGGATTTGATCTTTTATTCAATTGAATCTAGCAGAACTAGTTAACAACAAGAGCTTCTTAATATATATGCATAATTAAGATTCCCCAATTGCACTTTCTGCGATTTTCGGCAGCGTTAAGAACATGTTTGGGCATCACATGAAACACGACCAAGTTCATGAACTACAAAGGGCACATAGTGAACATGATCTATTGGGGAGGTAAATCACCAAGTAGTCCAACCAAAGGTCTATGTTTGTCCTTGACCAAGAATATTCGACTAATAATTTGGGAAATAGTTGTGGAAGGAAACGTCCCTTTCTTGGACAAGAAAAAAAGGAAAAGAAATTGATAGCAAAGGGTGGGATGATGATAAGCTTTGTATCATGGCCCATAAAGGTTCAGCGTTCCTGACTAGGCGCGCCCACGGTTTGTCACTAGACATGTGACTAGTGGTGGGCATCGGGCACGGGCCGTGGGCTGGGGTTGTTGTCACTAGACATGTGATTAGGGGTGGGCCATCCGAACCGGGCCGGGGTTTTTTCAGCCTCAAACCGGGCTGTTGGCCTGACCCGTCAATTGAACCGCTAAGCTCTGACTAAACTGGCCAGGCCAGGGTGGGTCGTTGCCCACCCCGAAAAGAGAAAAGAAAAGAAAAGAAAAGAAAAACTTTGTTTAAAGAAAATGTAAGCAATTTGGGACAGAACAGAGGACGTCATGCGACACACTTTGACACGTGTTAGACACCGATTGTATTATTTAATATTTTTTATTTTCTTACTTTTCATAGTTCTATTTGTTTTTTTTATAATGTTTGGCTTTAATCCTTAACGTATATAAACTTACATTCAATTAAAAAAAAATTTAAAGAAGTATTTTATAACTAATCATTTAAAAAAATACGCATGCTCGTGTCATGAGTTCGTGTCCCGAGTCCATATAATGTAGGTGTCGTGTCCATACGTATTCCTACATGGAGTGAAAGAAGATCAGGGTGAGTCCTTGGCCCTCTGGACCGTTGATGGTGCCCTAATTTTAATTAGGCCCCTTAATTAAATTCCCTAATGATGAGGCATCGTGCCTTCAAGCCATTTCTTAATTGCAAGTGGTTTAATCATAGCATCAAGACCCCACGAGAGGGTTTTATTCCTCACTATTAAATGAAATGACCAAACTACCCCACCTACAAGGCTACAACCCACTGGCCCCGCCACTTTCCTTTTTGTTTCATGGTTGGGCCCGATGAAGACAATCCCATCATCTGCCACGTGTAAAATGCCCCACGAGGTGAGGGGCCAGCCAAAAGGATGAACACAGATGGGTGGGCCCCCACTCCACGGTGAAGAGGGGGGGGGGGGGGGGGGGGGGGAGGAATGGGATGCCGACCTGGCGAGAGATTGATTGAAATGAGGCCAAAATGAATGCCAAATGAAATGAAATGGAGATGTTTCGCTGCATATAAATGGGGAGAGAGTAGGGGTCGTGGAGTCGCCGTGATTTGGGGGAGTGATGGCCGGAATCCGGCAAAATTTTTGCTGGAGAATTGAATTTTCTGGAGATCGAGAAATATGCTGAGGGCCTTCGGAATTTCCCTGGGAATGGGTCGGGAATTGGGGTCTGGTCGTAGGGAGAGGCTGATCGGAAACTTTGGCTATCCGGCCGCCGCACCGTCGCATGTCGCCGTAGGCGGCAACGGCGGAGACCTGGCCGATCTCGCAGAGGATGAGGTTTGGTTGACAATTGACGATATGGTGGCTGTGAAGGACGATATCAAGCGTCTTCCACACACCGCCGCCGCCGGCGGTGGCAGCTTGAACCGGAGGTGGCTCGCCTCCTCCTCCGACGGCCGCCTCATCGGCGGGTTGTCGTTGGTATTCGAGGAAGCTGGTGGAGGCGGGAACTCGGCAACGGCGGCGAGGATCATACACCACCTCTGGCCTCCGGAGGATCCTCCGGCCAGAATGGTGCGCCACTCCGCCCCGGTCAGCGTGCCGGATTGGTCCAAGATCCTGCTCGAGTCATCATCGACGGACTCGTCACAGGAGGCCGACGTGGCAACCTCCCCGGTGGGCGAGGAGCAGGAGTGGGTTCCACCACACGAGTACCTAGCGCGCTCCCGGAGCCGGAGCACGGCGAAGTCAGTGTTCGAGGGGGTGGGGCGCACTCTCAAGGGGCGGGACATGAGCCGGGTCCGGAACGCGGTCTGGCGCCAAACCGGGTTCTTCGGTTGACTCTTTTGACCGGCCGAGCCCGGACCCTTTTCCGGAGAGTTTTGGGATATTCTTTAGCATTTGCTGTGATTTGGCAGCCATAATTCCCCCATTGAGCCATAATACTATTAGATGGGAAGTCAGATTCCGGCCAGCTTGTGGTCATTCCGGACACAACTTGAGCGTGTACAAAGCAAAAAAAAAAAAATCAAAAGCATATGGTGAGCGACCACTCTGGCAGAACGTATTGTATAGTTGTTCATTTTGATAGTATTTCACTTGCTATAATGCTTTGCAGGAGTTGGTTTGCTTTAATTTTAAAATCTTCTATTCTAATTTTGATTTACAATAAAAAAAAATAGAAGATCTGCATTTCATATCACTGAGAGGTTATGTTTTATGAGAAGTTTTGGAAACCAAAAAACCAAATTAAAAAAGGGGAAGGGGTGGGGGGGGAGAAAGAGGGTGCTTGTTGGGGATTAAGAACAAACCCAATTACACAAATTACATAACCAAGTATTTAGCCCACAAAAACACAGAAAATGGTTGTGTTGACAGCACACATATCAGCGTAGCTATTTTTTGTGCCAAGTACTTCGATAAGTGCTCGGCCCCGATCACTGGATATGCTTTCTTAGAGATTGTGGTGAAATGGTTTATGTTTTCAATGGGGTGAAGAAAATGATGGTTAGTGCAGTTCTTTTGTGGTCTTAACTTGGTGACAAATAATGAGGATGGTTAAATAACAAAGAGAAAAAAATTGCTTGCTATTGCATCTCAGTGGCGCCATTTTGTTATTCCATGGGATTTATTTTAGTTTGATGTTTGTGCAAAGTGCCTTATCTTAATTTATGTGCATTGTTTTGGGGTTTGGTTAGATAATATGGATCTCCAAGTGGATGCTTCACTAAATGTATATAGTGTCAACAACAAAATGGCCATAATAAATGTTTTATTAAATCTTATGTTCATGGGTATATAGAAGGCATGTACTCAGATCAAAGTATAGTACAATTTCCCTGAGAAAGAATGTGAACCCCACATGTGAAGTGAGCTCTTGTCATTTAAAATGTCAAAAGCCAACAGTGCCTTGTATCTGATCAATAATTCTGATCGTTCTTTTGGAAGCTGTGGCAACTAGGGGAGTGAATAATTGTGGGGCATGCCACAGAGAGAGAGAGAGCCGAAATAAGATCAACATTACCACTCATAAAGATCAACAAAATGTTGAACCCATGAACCGAACAAGAAAGAAAACAGAAATAGAAAAAAAAAACAAGAAAAAAAAAACTACGAACAGATAGCAAAAGACAACAAAGCCGAGCTCAACCAGGATTCGCTGGACTAGAAGGCACCAATGAGTGAACGTTGATGAGAGAGAGAGAAAGAGAGAGAGAGAGAGAGCACCACACTAGTTGGTACTGAGAGATTCATCTACCATCAACACCATACCCTTAAACTCTTTGTTTTATGGGAAAAAATTCTTTTTTTTTCTTTTTTCTTTTTACTTTATTCGTAGAGTTTTATCATGACCACAGTTAGACAAAACATCCAACTACAGCTAAAATCATGAAAACCTCAGTCCTCTTCTCACAGAGATGGCCGCAGCTGACAAAATAATAAAGATAATAACAAAATGTCAACACACAGTGACGAAACGTTTAGGATGTTATTTCTTGTAGACAACAGTTTAGAGTAATTTTAAAGAAGCCACCTACCGCATGGCCAGTCACTGGCATATCTCCAGCTTTCAGAGGTAGGCCAGGTAAGGCAAGGTGGTCGTGGAACCCCACACCAGGTTTTACTCGCTTGGCAGGGATTCATCATAAAAAAACAAAAAGCTAAATTAAAGTTATTACATTGAACTGCTAATTTATTTGAATGCATTTCAAATACCCATCTCAAGTATAAAATGATTTTTTTTTCCTTCTTTTTGTTCAACAGTTCATAAATTATAAAATGTAAGCAGCTAATTAATGTGATAAAAGTGAAATTTTAGGCAGTTTTTTTAAAAATAGCAGAAAAGTTAGGTGGTTTTTTAGAAATGACTCCAACAATTTAAAATTTTCTACATTAGGTATTTAAAAAACAAAGGGAGAAACGCTTTTGAAAGCTAACTAAACCTCAGTATAGACAAGTCTTATTCATTAAGGCTGCACTAGATGCCAATAATCTCAGTCTCCAAGGTCGCATCATAAATTACATCATGAACAGTGGACTACCACGGTGGTCCACAACGTTTTTATATGGAGAAGATGCAAAATTCTTAAATTAAAAAAAAAAAAAACTTCTTTGAGCCTCATAAAATTAAGAGAGGAATACATGAAGCCTGATTTCATCTCGACATATACCTTTTCAAGATATGATAAGAATTGATTTTTTTTTTTTGAAAAGGTAAATATTGATTAAAAAAACTTAAAATTAGCGATAGTACCTCTGTAATGCTATCGTTTGCTTTTTGTTTCGTTCTTTACTTTCTTTTTTTAAGGGAAAGAGCCAAAAAAAAAAAGGGGGAGTTGGAATCAGTTTTTTCTTCCCTTAGGCAGCGTTTGTGTCACGGAAAGTGAGTTGTTTTCCGCGGGCTTCACGGTGACAACAGAAACCTGCATTTCGTGGAAAACCCTCAACGGGCGTGTCCGGAGGTGGGTTTTTCGCGGAAACTGTTCTTGTGGGAGTCGTCCGATTCCATTTTAGTGGCAGTGGAATCCAGGGAAGGGGTCCGTGACATGCAAACGCTTCCTTAGTGATGGAGAAGAAATCAAGTGCTTGAGAAGAGCCTGTATTAGGGACCAACTTTCTTATTGCTAAAACAGTTAACAAGAAGTTGCGTGTGGGACTATGATATTGGTGGTACAAGCAAATAGTGACATTCAATTCAACTTGGTGATATCCCTTTTCATTTTTTGTCTTTATATAAATATTATAATCCCATTCCCGTTGCTCAAAAGGTGTCTTCTTGTGAAAGTTGGTGAACTTTTTTTTGTGGCATACGACCCAATTGAAAGGCTCACAATGGCTCCGTATACCTGGCTAAGTGGGTGGGCTTAACGCGTTCAAGTATAAAAGTGTAAACAGTTCGATACTTATGCTGTACATCATTTGCCTTTAAGGCCAAAACAGGGGGACCCCAGTCGGCAAAGGGGACGGCCACTGAAAGGCTGAGAGTCGATCTCCCTATACCTGGTTAAGTGGGTCGACTGAATGAATTCAAGTTGAAGGATGTCAAGAGTGTCAAACTAGCCAAAATAGAGGGATACACAAATAGAAGGATGAGAACAATGATATAGTATTTCAATATGTATGGTCTATCAATCATCTTAGAAAAGGAATTGTGATAAATCATCAATACTATAGTATAGTAAATATAATTCAGTTCATCCATAATTTAAATGGATTTCATAGGAAAAAAATAGGGCGTTATAAAACTGAGAAGATTGACTCAAGTGTTCAATAATGGCGAATCAGAAGCCCTCTAGCGGGAAGGGAGTATGGCCAAGTTGGAAGGACGTCAATCCTTCTTGGCCCCACAACCTAAACTAGGGTAGGGTTCCCCCTCCTTAACTATCAGAAAGACCCAATCAGGAGAAAGTGTGACCAAGGTGGTATCCCATGTGGTAAGCAGGGTTTCGTGCGAAGCTAAAAGCCCAGGTTCGAATCCCTCTACCACATGGGGCTTAAGAGATATCTGGTAGGGGGTCTGCCTTGTTAAATAAGGTTGTTTCAGCTGTAACACCCTAACAATTTGGACAAAAAATTTTGATTTTTTTTTTAAATTAGCAGAAGTGACAAGTCCAAGCGTCAGGCGAATTATAGGGTAAAACAGAGAAGTACTAAAAGCATATCATTCATTAATTAAAACATTAATGTTGTTAATTACATCTCATAACATAAATGTAAATCTACTAATCAGAGTTCAAACATAAAATATTGAAATAAATGAGATCTATTGGTTATCCATAACGACACCCGGTGCTCCAATTTAGTTGCTACCTGAAAAACATTTAAAGCAGAAGGGTCAGACTCCCCTGCCAGCGTAAGAAGCATTATATTTATATGTGGTGCTCAGTGTCCTATAAACAAATATATGCAAACATCTAAAGTTATAGCTAGCAGGTAATTTGCATTATTCTAAGAAAATAACCATGCTTTCTACTTAATGATACAGTACGAGAGATAACTAGACTAAGGGTACATTTATTCATATTGACATAAATTGTAGTTCTACCAATATCATATCAATAGTTCACAATTCTTCAGGAATAAGTTTTTAGACAACTTAAATTATTTAATGTTTAGCTTACTCTTACCCTATGGGTACGCACAGACATAGACCTCGTAACGGACCAAGACCATATAGGGGTCTATTAGTTAATAACCTGTATGACTAGCCATACATATATCCAAAGGGGACGGTCTGTGACCGAGAGAGAACTCCCCAGAGGCTAGAACAAGAATTAGGATGCACCCTGTGACACTTCTGCAGAAGACTTAGATCTACCACCTAGGATACACTGGTAGTCCTGGTCCCCTAACTTCGTGGACCGAGAACCCGGTGAGACGCCTAGCTCTCACGAAACACAAGAACCTTCACGAAGCTTGTATCACCTACCCTCTCCAAGGTAGACCATGGTTCCAATAACATATACTGTCTTTCAGGTATACCCAAAGCTCGGAAAATCCGGTAACATATATTGTCTTTCATGTGTACTCAGAATCTCAAAGGTTTTATATTTATAATTTATCCATTTCTTTATAATCACGTGCATCCTATCACACCACCAGGGGTCCGGTAGCATATATCATCTTTCAGGTATACCCAGAACCACACAAAATTTTAGGATTTTGCACTCATTTCCTTTTTGTTTGCTTTCTTGTGCAAGCCATCGCACCACAGGGGATTTCCAACAAATGTTGAACCCGTCTTAGGATTCACACACTTTATATACATTTGAATCAGGGTATCATAAGCACCAATTGAGTAGCATTACTCCGATCATGGCTCAACTCGGAGCCCATATTTTCCAACATTTATTTTCGGCTATAGAGTATGTGTACGTGTCCACGAAACTAGGCGTTCTACATGGCATAAAGACTATTTCTTTCTTTTCAAGACTGTGTGCTTACTCAATTGCTATTCATGCATTGGTACGACCCACTTAGCCATCGACCCAGCATATACTGACCAACTGATCAGCGAGTTTCATGGCCAGGAAATGACCCGAACAAGGCTAGGGTCAAGTTCTAAGTATCAAGTTTGGAATAAAAGGAACCACCTTTTGTCAGAGTGAAGAACAATGTTCCATCACTTCTTTCCAATAAGGCCTATGTTATTGAATAATAGACTTACTTTGATAGGTAGCATGTGTATGTGTGTGTATACACACAGACATACTATATGGAAAATTTTTGCAACATAGTGACCCTATTTGGGGTTGTGGTTTCAAGCAGTGACATCACCTTTGTCTACAGGAGAGCAAACTAAATTGAGAAACCAAACACTTAAGGAGCCCTAACACATATTCCAAAGCATTCACACATAGCATTGATAAGTCTGTACAAGCAAATTTTTGCAAAAAAATCGGTAATCTCTTTCCACAAACCTTTCTTACAGATGCACTTTCAATAAATTTTTTATATTAATGCGTGAATAAGGCCAAAACTTACTCCAATAAGAGACATTAAGCATACCACATTCATAAGATAAAAATGGATTTAAGGAGCTAGATATCTTTCGACCTCAAAATGTTGCAAATTAGACTTAAGCATTGTATACACACCAGATTGCCTCATATTGATTTGTAACGTCAATGTGTCAAACATATTTGAAGAATATTCATAGTAAAATTTTCAAATATAACTTTCTTTCCCCTTTTCTTTTTTTCTTGTATCATTTTTTTTTAAAGACATCAGGCAATGCAACAGTCAACATATAGTCTTCAATGCCACGATCATCAAATCCAAAAGGTGGAAAGAAAAAAAATAATGTGATAGATACATTTTTTCTTTATGAGAAATTTCCCTAATCATAATTAATGCAGAAAAGGAGTGGTTGATACCACTAACAAATTAATAGCTAACAACATCCCAACCACTGTAGCATTTGTTGGAGTCAACATGATTTCCCCCAGCTTAAAGAATCAAGGTGACCGTAAGTCTCAGGAACAACTTTGACAAAATATGCACATCATCAAGTTCTTGATAAATTTTCACCGGTCATCAATCCAAACAATTAACAAGAGGGTTTCTAAGATATCAATTTTTGCCACTTGGAGAATCAAAAGGTCATACTAGGACTTAAAACCTGGTTATTTAAAACAATTTCAACAAAAGTTCAGTTTAATCTACCGAATGAAAGCAGCTAGATCATGAGTTCTATGTACAGAACTTGGTCAATCTGTCAACCTTGCAGCACTCTTGTCATGGAATTACTTAGGATGCTTAGTTTGGGTTTTGATTGATAATACAAATAACAAATGAAATTGAATATATATATATGGCAGACTTGCACAACTCAGCCTCATACTAAAAATATATATACTCTCCTTACTTAGTTCTACAATGAATGGGGATTCAACACCCATATTCGCAACCCTCATGATGGTGAACATGCCACCCGTGCTGGTGGTACCGTCAAGAGGGAAGTGATAGGGTATCAACCGCATTTGGGTTCACAAAACTCTGATCACACACAAACAAACAAAATGCCTCTTACTTCTTTAGAGACTCATGATGGCAACAACCACACCTTCTTTTCTTCGTTGAAGCGGCACACCACGTCGCTAATGGAGGTCCACACAGTCCCAACAATGGAGGTCTACCTTCACAGTTGAAGAGAAGAATAGGAGGGCAAAACGTTGGGAGAGAGAGAGAGAGAGAGATAGGGAAATCCAAATTGTGTAACCCCTTTTCCAAGTCCCTTCCCTATTTTAACTCTCCATCAAGTTAGGTTTTTCAAAACTTTTTGAAAAAGGTGGAAATCGTCCCCTTATACACGATCTCCCCATTTTTTCTAAAAAAAAAATATTCCACTCAACTTCCCATGTTGCCCCTTACTAATTTTGAACATTTGCTCCATTAACTAATTTTTTCCTCATTTTTGTGGTACCTTTCCACCACTTGTAGGGGGATTCCCCTACAAACGTGTAAAAGTGAAAAAGAGAGCAATATCCTCTTTCACATTTTTTTTTTGTTGAGAATGGCTTGAACGTAGGAGCTCTTTAGCAGTGCATTTTTACCTCTTTTTTAAAAAAAGCAAAAAGATCTAGTTAACTCGTGTAAATAGAAGACTCCGTGCACCAAGGGTTTTGAACCATGGTCGTCCACCGAAGGGGTAACGAACCCCACCACTTGTGTTATATTGCTTTTCGTTGACAAGTGCGTAGATTAAATTGTATTTAACTCTTTCTATTTTGTTTCGAATTTTATGCAAAAAGGTAAGGTTTTTTTTCATTTTCACGTGAGCGCACAATGGGTTTTGAACTTGGATTGTGGCTCCACACAAACGTGTTGTCCTACCACTATATCACACCACTACTTAATGTTTACTTTTGCAAAGAAATTTCTTTTATGTCTTATTAAGATGTTTTCCCCAGTTGGTGGATCTCGCTCGTTTCCACATGGATTTTCTCTCGTTAGTTTTAACCTTGCACTCTCTCACCTTAAATGTGTTTCGGATCTCACGCTATTATCTCGGAACCATTGGATTTTCCCATTTGGCCCCGTGAACCGGGTTGGATCATCGAATCTCGCTAAAGTCTGTATCCAAATACCATATTTAGTATTCGTTACCGAGTTCACTCTAACTAACCCGTAAACATCGAAATCGCATTAAATATTACAAAAAGTCTTATTATTTCATGCAAATGCTCATTTTTATTCATTAAAAATTCCTTAAAGTCCATGGGTTTTACATCCTTCCCCCCTTAAAATAGAATTTCATCCTCGAAATTCGCAACATAAATCAATCAAACAGTTGAGGGTACTTATTCTTCATTGCAGTCTCTGGTTCCTACGTGCATTCGTCTAAGCCATGGTGTCTCCACCTCACTTTGACTAATGAGATGACCTTGTTTCGCATCACTCGTTCACTGCGATCCACGATTTCGACCGGTCTCTCTTCTACGGTCAGATCTTCTTGCATACTGATGTCCTTAAACTGAATCACGTGTGACGAATCTTGAATGTATTTTCTCAACATCGATACGTGGAATACATTATGGATCTTAGCAAGTTGAGAGGGTAGCTCAACTCAGTATGATGTCTCACCGATCTGCTCCAATATTGGGAAAGGTCTGACGTATCTAGGACTCAACTTTTCCTTCTTTCTGAACCTGAAAACGCTCTTGGTCGGTGATACTTTGACAAACACTGCATCTCCCACTTCGAATCTAAGCTCTCTGTGTCGCTGATCCACATAGCTTTTTTGTCGACTCTGTGCTGCTCTAATATGATCCCGTATCATCTGTATTTGCTATGTGTAATGCTGAAGCACAATTAGTGACTCGGCTGTTCTTTCGCTGACTTCATCCCAATGTACTGGTGACCTACAAGGCCGCCCATACAGTGCTTCAAAAGGCGTCATGCCGATACTCGCATGGTAGCTATTATTGTAGGCGAACTCTGCTAGTACCACATGAGTGTCCCATTCGCCCTTCCAATCCAGCATACAGGCATGTAGCATGTCCTCTAGTGTCTGTATTGTCCTTTCTGATTGTCTGTCGGTTTATGGATGAAAGGCAGTGCTGAACTTCAACTTAGTTCCCAATGCCTTTTGTAACTGCCCCCACAGTCGTGAGGTGAACCGAGGGTCTCTGTCATATATGATCAAGACTGACACCCCATGTAGTCGTACTATCTCCTGGATATACAGGTCGGTCAAGCTCTCCAATGACTGACCCTTCCTCATCGGTAGGAAATGTGCTGACTTAGTGAGTCGGTCACCCACTACCCAAATAGCGTCATGGTTCTTTCAAGTTCATGGTAACCCCATCACGAAATCCATCGTGATATGTTCCCATTTTCATTGAGGAATTTCCATCAACTGTATTGTTCCTCCCGACCTGTGATGTTCAATCTTGATTTGTTGACACGTCAAGCATTTCACGACGTATCTGGCAACATTGCGCTTCATTCCATTCCACCAATACCCGTGTTGTAGATCTTTGAACATCTTGGTACTGCCCAGATGAATGGTGTACTTGCTCTTATGTGCCTCTGTCAATAATTCTTTTCTGAGCTCTGGATCGCTCGGCACCCATATTCGATCCTTAAACCATATACTTTCATCCTCTTTGCGCTGAAAAGTAGTGTCTTCTTGCAATGCCAATGCTTCCATTTTCTCGTACTGCGAGTCTTGTTTTTGCTTAACCATGATCCACTCTCACAGTTCTGATCGTACCGTCAGGCTAGACATCCTAAGTACGCCTTGATCGTCGAAGAAAGGCCTCCATTCTGTGAACTCAGAAATCATCTTCCAACCTATGTTCACCAAACTGGCCAGATTTCCCCCAGCCTTGCGACTAAGGCCATCTACGACCGCGTTTGCTTTCCTAGGATGGTAAGAGATTGTAAACTCGTAGTCCTTGATGAACTCAAGCCACCTTCTTTGTCGCATATTGAGTTCCTTCTGAGAAAATAGGTACTTCAAGCTCTTGTGATCTGTGAAGACTTTGAACTGCTCCCCATATAGATAGTGTCTCCAAACCTTCAAAGCAAAAACCATGACCGCCAACTCCAGGTCGTGAGTGGGGTAATTCCTCTCATGGGTCATCAGTTGTCGGGATGCATAGGCAATGACCTTGCCGTGTTGCATCAGTACACACCCCAGTCTAGTACCAGAAGCATCCATGTATACCACGAATCCTCCACTTCCAGATGGTAAGGCTAACACCGGAGCTGTGGTAAGCTTAGCTTTAAGGGTTTGGAAGCTCTTTTCACTCTTCTTATTCCATTCGAACTTTACCCCTTTTCGTAGGAGCTTTGTCATTGGCATAGCGATTCGGGAGAAGTCTTGAATGAATCGCCTATAGTAGCTAGCTAATCCTAAGAAGCTTCTGATTTCGGTGACATTCCTTGGTTGTGACCAATTCATCACAGCTTCAATCTTGGCGGGATCTACTGAAACTCCATCTTTCAAGATCACATGCACAAGGAACATGACTTCTTTAAGCCAAAATTTACATTTCGAGAACTTGGCATATAACTGATGTGTCCGGAGGGTTTCCAAAACAATTTTCAAATGTCCTTCGTGTTCCTTTGTATTCTCTGAGTACACAAGTATGTCATTAATAAATATGATGACAAAAGAGTTCAAGTATGACCTTAATACCCGATTCATCAGGTCCATGAACGTCGTTGGGGTATTAGTGAGTCTAAATGACATCACCACAAACTCAAAATGTCTATATCTGGTTTGAAATGCTGATTTAGGGATATCCTCATCCTTTATTTTCAACTGGTGATATCCTGACCTCAAGTCGATCTTAGAAAAGACCTTTGCTCTTTTCAACTGGTCAAATAGATCCTCAATACGAGGTAGAGGATATTTGTTCTTCATAGTTGCTTGATTCAACATTCTATAGTCTATGCATAGTCTCATAGACCCATCTTTCTTTTTCATAAACAGGACCGATGCTCCCCATGAAGATGTGCTCGGTCACACAAAATCGTGTTCCATTAGCTCCTGCAACTGCTTCTTTAATTCTTCCAACTCTGCTGGTGTCATCCGATAAGATGCTCTTGATATTGGCTTTGTACCTAGCATCAGTTCGATCCTAAACTCGACTTCTCGCTGAGGAGGAAGTCCAAAAAGTTCTTCTGGGAATACATCGGCAAAATCGTGGACGATTTCCAGATCCTCAATCGGAGTCGACTTCATTTCTCCTCTGATCATACTGATTAAGAAAGCCATATCTCCCTGATGGAGATATTTTTGGGCCTTGAAGGTTGAAATAACCCTATTCTTTATTTCAGACCTTGTCAGTCGAAATTCAACCTCCGACATATCTGGTCGAGACAAAATTACCTTCCCTTCTCTATAGAGAACTCTAGCATAGTGTTCAAAGAGCCAATCCATACCCAATATGACATCATATTCGGTCATATCGAGTATGATTAGGTTGGCAGGTAAATTGTGTTCTCCTAAAACCACTTCTACTTCTATCATATAGTTTACACAAATTTCAAAATGTAAAGAGATAAAGAAACGAGAAGCTCCACAGTCAAACAATACTACAGCAGCTTGGCCAAAAATAAACACGGTACCTTGCACCAAGTCTCATTTTTGTAACTAATCGGCTGAGGTAGCGTAGACTCGACCCCATACCCATTGTTGAGCCGCTTGCGGCTGTGGTGGTGGTGCTCGATGCTGCTGTGGTTGTTTTCCCCCAGTCTCACGACGTGCATCATCGACCTGCTTCTTTCGACACTTTTTGATAGTGTCCCATTTTTTCACAGTAGAGACACCTTCTTGTATCACGGGGACACTGCTAACCGGGGTGGAAGCAGTTGCACTTCTGGCACCTCTGATTTTGTCCTGGGTTTAGTGCCTCTGTCGTGCCTTGGTTTCTTGGTCTGATGGTTGAAACGTTTCCCACCAAATCTCTTCTTGAACTCGAGTTTCTGAACCCCAATTCTGTTATTTTGCGCCTTCTGCCCCTCCTTCCAGTCATCGTCGAGGAGAGTCGCAACCTAAATAACAAGGATAGTTGATAACAAGTCAACGCTCCTTGATTAACCTTACTAACTCAAATAAAACTTATATAACAACGGATATAATAATTTTACCTGAATGGCTTCATCAAGGGTCTTGGGCCCTCGAGTATACAGACGATTCCTCAAACCTGTCTTCAAGCCTCGAGCAAACTTTATTGCTTGATCCTCGTCTGAAGTGTAAACGTTCGGACAGTAACGTTCCAACCTATGAAACTTAGTGATGTAGTCTGTCAGGGACATCTCACCCTGTTGCAGGTCCAAGAACTCCTGCATCTTCTTCGCCCTCTCGTGCTTTGAAAAGTATGTGGCGTTGAAGACCTCTACGAACTCCGTCCAAGATAGAGGACCATCCTGGAACTTGATTGCCCTGGTGGTTTCCCACCACTTTTTGGTGTGGTCCTTGAGACGATAAGTCCCAAAGTCCACCTGATGCTCCTCGGGCACCTCCAGTACACGAAAGACGCGTTCAATCTCCCGTATCCAACTCTCAGCGGCCTTCAGATTTGTCTTTTCGGAGAAAGCAGAAGGGTCCATGTCCATGAATTTCTTGTAGGACATAGTCCCACTGTTTGTACTCTTCTCGTGGGTAGCCTGGTGTAAATTGTTGCCCATCTGATGTATTGTCGTAGCTTGCTAGCCTACTACTTCAGCCAGGTTATGTAGTGTCTTCATAATGTCGTTGCAGCAGTTTGCCCAAGCCATCTATTTGAGCAATTAAAATCCATTATAACCTTAGCTATAATTTTGTGAAAGGATCATACATACTTATATGGTTTTTATCTCTACATTACAAAAACAACATTCCTACATACTTACAGAGCCATCGTGGTCACTGGAAGAGCCAAGATCTCATGTTTTTCAGTTCTGCTCTAATACCAAAGCTGTAACACCCCAACAATTTGGATGGAAAATTTTGATTTTTTTTTTTTTGAAATTAACGAAAGTGACAAGTCCAAGCGTCGGGCGAATTACAGGGTAAAACATAAAAGTACTAAAAGCATACCATTCATTAATTAAAGCATTAATGTTATTAATTACATCTCATAACAGAAATGTAAATCAACTAATCAGAGTTCAAACATAAAATATTGAAATAAATGAGATCTCTTGGTTATCCATAACGACACCTTGATGCTCTGATTTAGTTGCTACCTGAAAAACATTTAAAGTAGAAGGGTCAGATTTCCCTACCTGCGTAAGAAGCATTATATTTATATGTGGCGCTCAGTGTCTTGTGTACAAATATGTGCAAACATCTAAAATTATAGCTAGCAGATAATTTACATTCTTCTAAGAAAATAAACATGCTTTCTACTTAATGATACAGTATGAAAAATAACTGGACTAAAGGTACATTTATTCATACTGGCATAAATTGTAGTTCTACAAGTTCTACAAATATCATATCAACAGTTTACAATTCTTCAGGAATAAGTTTCCAGTCAACTTAAATTATTTAATGTTTATCTTACTCTTACCCTGTGGGTACGCACGGACATAGACCTCGCAGCGGACCGAGACCATACGGGGGTCTATTAGTTAATAACCCGTATGACTAGCTATACGGATATCCAAAGGGGACGGTCTGTGACCGAGAGAGAACTCCCCAGAGGCCAGAACAAGAATTAGGATACACCCGGTGACACTTCTGCAGAAGACTTGGATTTACCACCTAGGATACACTGGTAGTCCTGGTCCCCTAACTTCGTGGACCGGGGACCCGGTGAGACACCTAGCTCTCACAAAACACAAAAACGTCCACGAAGCTTATACCACCTACCCTCTCCAAGGTAGACCATGGGTCCAGTAAAATATACCGTCTTTCAGGTATACCCAGAGCCCAAAGAATCCAGTAGCATATATCGTCTTTCAGATGTACCCAGAATCTCAAAGGTTTTATATTTATGATTTATCCATTTCTTTATAATCACGTGCGTCCTATCACACCACCAGGAGTCCGGTAGCATATACTGTCTTTCAAGTATACCCAAAACCACACAAAATTTTGATTTTGCACACATTTCCTTTTTGTTTGCTTTCTTGTGCAAGTCATCGCACCATAGGAGATTTCCAACAAACGTTGAACTCGTCTTAGGATTCACACACTTTATATACATTTGAATCAGGGTATCATAAGCACCAATTGAGTAGCATTACTTCGATCATGGCTCAACTCGGAGCCCATATTTCCCAACACTTATTTTCGGCTACAGAGTATGTGTACGTGTCCACAAAACTAGGCGTTTTACATGGCATAAACACTATTTCTTTCTTTTCAAGACTGTGTGCTTACTAAATTGCTATTCATGCATTGGTACGACCCACTTAGCCATCGACCCAGCATATACTGACCAACTGATCAGCGGGTTTCATGGCCATGAAATGACCCGAACCAGGCTAGGGTCAAGATCTAAGTATCAAGTTTGGAATAAAAGGAACCACCTTTTGTCAGAGTGAAGAACAATGTTCCATCACTTCTTTCCAATAAGGCCTATGTTATTGAATAATAGACTTACTTTGATAGGTAGCATGTGTATGTTTGTGTATACAGACAGACATACTATATGGAAAATATTAGCAACATAGTGACCCTGTTTGGGGTTGTGGTTTCAAGCAGTGACATCACCTTTGTCTACAGGAGAGCAAACTAAATTGAGAAACCAAACACTTAAGGAGCCCTAACACATATTCCAAAGCATTCACACATAGCATTGATAAGTCTGTACAAGCAAATTTTTGCAAAAAAATCGGTAATCTCTTTCCACAAACCTTTCTTACAGATGCACTTTCAATAAATTTTTTATATTAATGCGTGAATAAGGCCAAAACTTACTCCAATAAGAGACATTAAGCATACCACATTCATAAGATAAAAATGGATTTAAGGAGCTAGATATCTTTCGACCTCAAAATGCTGCAAATTAGACTTAAGCATTGTATACACATCAGATTGCCTCATATTGATTTGTAACGTCAATGTGTCAAACATATTTGAAGAATATTCATAGGAAAATTTTCAAATATAACTTTCTTTCCCCTTTTCTTTTTTTCTTGTATCATTTTTTTTAAAGACATCAGGCAATGCAACAGTCAACATATAGTCTTCAATGCCTCGATCATCAAATCCAAAAGGTGGAAAGAAAAAAAATAATGTGATAGATACATTTTTTCTTTATGAGAAATTTCCCTAATCATAATTAATGCAGAAAAGGAGTGGTTGATACCACTAACAAATTAATAGCTAACAACATCCCAACCACTGTAGCATTTGTTGGAATCAACATGATTTCCCCCAGCTTAAAGAATCAAGGTGACCATAAGTCTCAGGAACCACTTTGACAAAATATGCACATCATCAAGTTCTTGATAAATTTTCACCGGTCATCAATCCAAACAGTTAACAAGAGGGTTTCTAAGATATCAATTTTTGCCACTTGGAGAATCAAAAGGTCATACTAGGACTTAAAACCTGGTTATTTAAAACAATTTCAACAAAAGTTCAGTTTAATCTACCGAATGAAAGCAGCTAGATCATGAGTTTTATGTATAGAACTTGGTCAATCTGTCAACCTTGCAGCACTCTTGTCATGGAATTACTTAGGATGCTTAGTTTGGGTTTTGATTGATAATACAAATAACAAATGAAATTGAATATATATATATGGCAGACTTGCACAACTCAGCCTCATACTAAAAATATATATACGCTCCTTACTTAGTTCTACAATGAATGGGGATTCAACACCCATATTCGCAACCCTCATGATGGTGAACACGCCACCCGTGCTGGTGGTACCGTCAAGAGGGAAGTCATAGGGTATTAACCGCATTTGGGTTCACAAAATCCTGATCACACACAAACAAACAAAATGCCTCTTACTTCTTTCGAGACTCATGATGGCAACAACCGCACCTTCTTTTCTTCGTTGAAGCGGCACACAACGTCGCTAATGGAGGTCCACACAGTCCCAACAATGGAGGTCTACCTTCACAGTTGAAGAGAAGAATAGGAGGGCAAAACGTTGGGACAGAGAGAGAGAGAGAGAGAGATAGGGAAATCCAAATCGTGTAACCCCTTTTCCAAGTCCCTTCCCTATTTTAACTCTCCATCAAGTTAGGTTTTTCAAAACTTTTTGAAAAAGGTGGAAATCGTCCCCTTATACACGATCTCCCCATTTTTTCTAAAAAAAAAATATTCCACTCAACTTCCCATGTTGCCCCTTACTTATTTTGAACATTTGCTCCATTAACTAATTTTTTCCTCATTTTTGTGGTACCTTTCCACCACTTGTAGGGGGATTCCCCTACAAACGTGTAAAAGTGAAAAAGAGAGCAATATCCTCTTTCACATTTTTTTTTTTTGAGAATGGCTTGAACGTAGGAGCTCTTTAGCAGTGCATTTTTACCTCTTTTTAAAAAAAAGCAAAAAGATCTAGTTAACTCGTGTAAATAGAAGACTCCGTGCACCAAGGGTTTTGAACCATGGTCGTCCACCGAAGGGGTAACGAACCCCACCACTTGTGTTATATTGCTTTTCGTTGACAAGTGTGTAGATTAAATTGTATTTAACTCTTTCTATTTTGTTTCGAATTTTATGCAAAAAGGTAAGGTTTTTCATTTTCACGTGAGCGCACAATGGGTTTTGAACTTGGATTGTGGCTCCACACAACCGTGTTGTCCTACCACTATATCACACCACTACTTAATGTTTACTTTTGCAAAGAAATTTATTTTATGTCTTATTAAGACATTTTCCCCAGTTGGTGGATCTCGCCTGTTTCCACGTGGATTTTCTCCCGTTAGTTCTAACCTTTCACCCTTTCACCTTAAATGTGCTTCGGATCTCACGCTATCATCCTGAAACCATTGGATTTCCCATTTGGCCCCGTGAACCGGGTTGGATCATCAGATCTCGCTAAAGTCCGTATCCAAATACCTTCTCTAGTATTCGTTACCGAGCTCACTCTAACTAACCCGTAAGCATCGAAATCACATTAAATATTACAAAAAATCCTATTATTTCATGCAAATGCTCATTTTTATTCATTAAAAAGTCCTTAAAATCCATGGGTTTTACATCAGTAGTATAGAAAGTGCTAGGAATCAGATTCAGACCAGTCACGTGGCAAAGAAAACAGGAAACAGTAGTCAATCCTGCTCTACATCTTCTAGAATCTATCATCACCTTCCTAATACGTAGAGGATATGTTTCAATTGTTTCTTTCTTTGTAAATTGGTTCTAACAGTTTCTATTCTTCCCGTATCTCTTGCCTTCTTGTGTACCATTCAGATTTTTTATTTAATTGAAATGCTCTGGTCTCTCGATGTGCAAGAGAGCACTATAGAGTTTCCATTGTTTATGTTACCTTTTCATGGTATCAGAGCCAATCCTACTACGAGTTAGCGATAATGTCTTCGCAGTCTCGTATCGCTCAGTGGAATGCGATAGCAAGTCTCGTGTCTATCAAGCTGTCTCATGAGAATTATCTTATCTGGAGGAGTCAACTTGAGTCAGTAATGTTGAGCCAAGATCTACTGAGGTATGTTGATGGAAGCAGTTCACCTCCACTCCAATATGTTACCGACAAAGAAACCAACAAGAAGGAGATCAATGATGAATTTCTTGTGTGGCGTCGGTCTGATCAGTTGGCCCTCAGCCGGATTAAAGCCATTGTGTCTGAATTCATCATTGAACAAAGGATGTTAGTCCAATCTGCTCGAGAAACATGGAGTAACTTAGAAAAATCCTATGGTGCACAATCACCATTAACACCACAACAAAGCAGTGGATTAGCAACGACCATATTCCATCGCTAACCGGCTTAGCGACGACGAGGCGACGGTATGCTTACGTCGCAAATTTTTTGACACTAACTGGCGACAAAATAAATTTGTCGCCAGGTCCGTCGCTAATTACGACGGAATAATGAGCGATGTATTCCGTCGCCAATCCGCCGGTACTAAACAGCGACCTCGGCTTGGCGACGGATTTACGTCCGTCGCTAAGCCGTCGCTAGATTTATATGCATAGCGACGGATGGTTCCATCGCTAATCCGTAGCAAACACGAAAAAAATAAAAAAATTTATTTGAAAATTAAATATTGAAAATGGTACAATTTATATTTCCTGTACAATTTGTATTTCCTGTAAATAAAAAACAAACTACACAAAAAATTCCATATAAAAGGAATCTACAACAATTAATCGTTCCACCTTAAAATTAACAAGTTTAATTATTTACAATTCAATAATTACATTTAAGAAACAAAAAAAAATAGAACTTCTTCAACACAATTCTCTAATCATCGCCAAGATTTTGTGCGTCTTCTTCTTCATTGCCTTTATCTGTCCCTTCAGCTCCGTTACGCTGATTATCGCTAGCAGCCTACACAAGAAAAGAGCAGTCAGTATTGATAAATAAAATATAATGAAATAAATTACACACTATATGTGATTCTATCATGTGCTCATATGTCTTCTAAGGCAATAAAAAAACTTTATATGTGATTCTATCATGCTCATATGTGCTCTAAGGCAGGCAAAAAACTCTATATATGATTCTATCATGAATTATATGTGTTTTAAGGCATTAAAATTTTTTTATATGGGATTATATCATGCTCAGATGAGTTCTAAGGCAGCTAGAAAAACTCTATATGTGATTCTACCATGCTTATATGTGCTTTAAGGCAGGCAAAAAGCTATATATGTGATTCGATCATGCTCGTATGTGTGCTAAGGCAGTCAAAAAATTGAATATGTGATTATAGTATGCTCATATGTGTTCTAGGGCAGATAAAAAAACTCTATATGTGATTCTATCATGCTCATATGTGCTCTAAGGCAGGCAAAGAAAAAAACTTTATATGTGATTCTATCGTGAATGATATATGTTCTAAGGCAGTAAAAAACTCTATATGTGATTTTGGCATGCTCATATGTGTTTTAAGGTAGTCAAAAAACTGAATATGTGATTATAACATGCTCATATGTGTTCTCAGGCAGTCAAAATACTGAATATGTGATTATAGCATGCTCATATGTGTTCTAAGGAAGTCAAAAAAACTTTATATATGATTCTATCATGCTCATATGTGCTCTAAGCCAGGCAAAAAACTTTATATGTGATTATAGCATGCTCATATGTGCTCTAAGGCAGACAAAAAACTGTATATGTGATTCTATCATGCTCATATGTGCTCTAAGGCAGGCAAAAAGTTATATATGTGATTTGATTATGCTCATATGTGTTCTAAGGCAGACAAAAAACTGAATATGTGATTATATCTGAGAGGGACCTGCAATCGAAGATCCCCTGTTCAGCACAAGATTGTTGATCTCATCTCGGAGAAAGGGGGCGACGGTGTCATGGAAGTAGTCATTCATTGTGTCCTTAATGATCTGGCGTATATCATCACCGGAAAGAATAGGCTGCTGCTTGGAGCTTATGTCGACGAAAGAAGTCTGTGAGCCGTAACTGGAAGAAGCAATAACTGGTGAAGTGTTCAGATTACTCCCAAACCGAACACACGACCTTTTTTGGGTTCACCTGCTGCAGTCACCCATGCTACAGAATCAAATGATGGATATTGAGTAGCGTCATCGCCATATCGCTCTACCATCTGTTGCTCATATGCCTCCTACAAAATAATGTTTAAAGTATGCATTAATAATTAATGATAACATTATGATAACTTGCATATTGCAATGATTATTAATAGAATAAATATATACCGTTGTCGTTCTCGCCTTCTCTGATACGAAGACTCCCGTGGTCTTCCTTTTATGTGTTTCTACAAACACATCCTTATATGGTACACTGACTCCTTTTTCTGCTTCCTGCGAAGTTAAAGGACAAAAGATTTAGTTCACAAGTTTGCAACAATACTTATAAAATTAATATTATATATTGATGAGTTACCATTTTCTTCAGGTGGCTCCCAAATGTCTTAGATTCACCTGTGTGTAGATGGGCTTCGGGCATTTTCGCTCGATTTTGTGCAGCCTTCGCAGAGCGATTTCGAAATACATCTCCCGCTCACTTATCACACATTTCATCCCAATAATCTCTCTTGATAGTAATAGGGTCATGGCTCTTCCACTGTACTGGATCATCTATTACGCCAGATGTTTTTTTTGTTGTAGTCTTTATATTGTGCAGCATGTCTGCAAATCGATTGGCAGCCACCTTCTGCCACACCTTCCTTGCATCATTTTCTTCCACCGTAGTTGCGAAGCAATTCGAAGCCTACAAATATTTTCAAAAAGTTAGTAGACATTACTTAAAAAAATTAAATATGAAACACATTAACTATGAGGAACAACTGTATACCATGAATGAGGACTACAATCTGTCTAACACCTCCTTTGGGTACTCTTTCCATTGAGCAACTGGTCCTGGTAGATGTTGAAAAAGTGAATTCATAATCTCCCGTACTACTTCTTGTGGCTCAAACCTCGTGCTGCACATGAATTGGTACACAGTAAATATCAATATAAAATATTTATAAGATATGCAATAATTGAAAACGAAATACTTACGGTCGATTATCGATATATACTATTCGAATGAGTCTTCTTGTGCCAGACTGAGAAGACCCTGCTTTCTGTGTTGGCTCATGACTTGTGTGATCAACTGGTGTAGGTGGGTCGTGTACAGGCGAAACATCATTTGTAAAAAAATACGTTAAAAATTCTCAGAATGCGCATTTGAACTAATCAAGCATCTAATTAGTTAAATGATATACCTATCACAGGAGCCCGTGAAGATGAAGGCTGAGCCTGGCTACTACTGGATGAGCGACCACTGTAACCTCCATGAACCATATTCTAACAAATAGCATATGTCATACAATATATTCAAATAATTCACATCAAGTATTACAATACATTCAAGTCATTCGCATCAAGTATTACAATAATTCAAATCATTCGCATCAAGTATTGCAATACATTCAAATGATTCGCAACAAGTATTACAATACATTCAAATCATTCATATCAGGTACTGCAATGCATTCAAGTCATTCACATCAAGCATTGCAATGCATTCAAATCATTCGCATCAAGTATTACAATGCATTCAAATAATTCAAATCATTCACATCAAGTATTGCAATAATTCAAATCATTCATTGCATAAATTACAATATATTCAAATAATTCAAATCATTCACATCAAGTATTGCAATGCATTCGAATCATTTGTATCAAGTATTACAATACATTCAAATCATTCACATCAAGTATTACAATACATTCAAATAATTCAAATCATTCACATCAAGTATTGCAATGCATTTAAATAGAGGTTTGTATTACAAGATTTTGCTCACTAGCTTGAGAATTCTTCCTCGTCACTTGTTTGACTTTCTTCTTCTTTTTCTTCTTCTTCTTCTTCTTCTTCTTCTTCTTCTTCTTCTTCTTCTTCTTCATTGTTTGCCCATCCACTTGGTACATCATTTGGATCACATTCCTATATGAATGCTTCATCGGCCAATGAATATATGACATGCATATCATGCGCAACATTGTGACCATAAGCGAAGTCATAGACATCATCTGATTAATAGTAATCGTTGTCTTCAGCTAACTCATCTTCCTGTAACTGATCATACTCAGGGTATAGTTTGGACTTCACCTTGCAAACTGTCCACCGTTCATTTCTATCTGACTTTTTTATACTCGGATATGAAGTATAATAAACTTGTTGAGCTTGTGAGGCTAATATGAATGGTTCATATGTTCCAAACTTGGATTTATGATTCACCTCCACAATGCCTAAAGCTTTGTCGAGTCTTGTTGCAGTTGGATCAAACCAATGATACTTGAATAAAGTTACTCTGTTATTTATGCCTAAGTAAGTCAACTCCATTATTTCCTCTATAACACCGTAGTAATCATGTTCATTTTCACCGTAGTTGCTACCCTTGACACACACGCCACTATTCATCATTGATTTGTTTATACCATAATCTTTTGTATGGAATCGATAACCATTTATGATGTACCCGTTGTAGCATTGCACAACTTTGGTCGGAAACATACTCTTCACAATCATGCACAAACGGTCAAAACATGATTGACTCAAATTATACTCGGACTTCAAATTCATTAGTTGAAGAACTATACACAAGATAGTGTGACTCTTGCAACCGTTTCAAAGTGATTCATCAGCATCTCTAAGTAAATCATAAAATCTACTAGCTGCATCGTTTGGTGATTCTTCATCTATGGCAGTTCTTACATCACTAGAACTCATAGCAGAACCCAGTTTTGTTCCTGCGGCATCAAATATCAAATTCGTATATGAATTATTGTGCACCACATTCACCCGTGCATCAAAATCGTTTCTAAATTCTTCTCCACGAAACGTTCAGTTCTGATAATCACTCACAAAACCCTTCCTGTATAGGTGATGTCTAACGCTATGAGGTTCTACAAATCGATTATTCTTATAAATTTTGCAGGGACACCTAATCTGACCTATGGGATCCACTGTACTGACACTTGCCGTTGCAAATTCAATAAAACTGTCAACACTATCCATATATTCAAGTGATAACTCATTGTCCACTATCCTACTGTACATCCACTCACGGTTTGCAGTCATTTTCTTATGATGTTACGAATAATAGCCTAACAAATTAAAAGAGAACAATCAGAATGCTACGATGAAGAAAATATCAAATTTATCATACAATATATGATGTCATACAATAACAAGAATTTTGATGCATGCATTGATAACTTAATATTTTCATGTGCAAATTATTAATGACATGATACAAGCATTTGAAACATGCTTTCATTATACAATTTCACATGGAAGTCATAATCAAATTGAAAGTAACTACATGCAAGCATGGATACAATTACATCAAACATTGCAATACAACGTAATCATTCTTATCAAACAAATGGCAAACATGTACCTGCAGCAAACACACTTCAATATCTCACTAACTACTATCATGCCTAGCATGGACTTCGTACTCCAAAAATAAGAAAACTTCAATATTCATACATTAAAATCATGCTCAGCATGATCTCTGAACTCCAACAAAGCAACCCTAAATATCAACAACTAAGTGAGTGTGTGAACAATAAAGTGTTACATCTAACAAATTAAATAACATGTGATACGCTTGCATCACTTACTCACCACGGGTATTTACCCGATTTGCATTGTTTTTGTAACTTACTTACCACAGGTGGCTGAGCACGAGTTGGTTCCGTTGAAAAATCTGCACAAAAAATTTGTTGTTTTAAAATGAAGTCACCACGAAAAAAAAGAGGTTGTTCCGGCAAGGGGTCGACTCCCCTGCTGTTTCGGCAGGGGGTCGACCCTGTTACGGAACATAGGGGGTTAACTGACCCCCTGTTCGGGCAGGGGGTCGACCCCCAGCCTTTCCGCTAGTGAGTCGACCCCCTACCGGAAAGGCAGGGGGTTAACCCCCTGCCGGAGTCGACCCCCTGCTGAGGTTGACCCCCTGCCGGAACAGGCAGTGGGTTAACCCCCTGCCGGAAATCGCGCGCGGGGGGGGGGGGGGGGGAGGGGTCCTTTATCTGTCTCCGAGCGGTGGGACCGGCGGACGATGGGACCGACGAACGGTGGGACCGGCGAACGGCGGGAGCAGCGAAAGAAGAAAAGGAAAAGTTGTCTGGGATTAGGGTTATTCGAAACATAGCGACGAAATTAATCTGTCGCTAAGCCAACGTAAATCAAATTTATGAAATGAGCGATGGACTATATTTCGTCGCCAAGTCCGTCGCTAAGTAGCGACGGACTAGATTTTGTCGCAAGCGTCATCGCCAAATGGTGCGTCCGTAACGACAAAATAGTATGTCGCAAAATTTGTCGCTAAGTAGTGACGGACTGGGCGACGGACTATATTTCGTCGCTATGTTCGTAAGCTTCATTAATTATAGCGACGGGTGTTTGTCGCTCGTTAATCTGTCGCTAAAGTCCGTCGCTAACAATGTATTTTCTTGTAGTGTAAGGATAATGATGTTAAAGAAAGATCTCCATTTTATCCAAAAAGGGAGTATGGGGATGATGGCGTACCTGGATCGTATCAAGCTTCTTGCAGATACTCTTGCAGTTGCAGGGCACACTACAAATGATGAGGAACTGATTCAAATAACCCTCAATGGGTTATCTGCTAAATATGAAAGCATGGTCACAACGGTGACCACAGGTTCAACTTTTGTTACTTTAACCTCTCCTGATCTTTATGACTTACTCTTGAATCAAGAAAAGTGGTTGTCTATGATTCATCCCAAGCCATTAGAAGCATCTGAAAATACCCAGACAACTTTTATAGCAACCTGTAGTCGAGGAAGAGGTCGCAGTTTCTATCGAGGTCGTGTAAGAGGTCGTTTTAATCAATATTTCAACAACTACAATCAGAATAATGCAGAAGGAAACAATGCAAATCAGAATACCAATCCAAAGCAATCAGTCATATGTTAGCATTGTGGTTGTCTAGGGCACACTGCCAAGAATTGCTATGATATACCTAAAGTGTTCTTGGCAATGACTTTGCAGCAGTCTAACAATGAGTTTTGGTACCCTGATATTGGTGCAACTCACCACATATCAATGCCTGATCAGTCGATGATCAACAAACATGTGGCTCATTGTGGAGACACAATAATGATTGGTAACGGCTCAACTATACCAATTTCTCATACTGGAGATTTAATTCTTGCTATAAATGATTCGAATTTCATTCTTAAGAATGTCATGCATGCCGCTGAGATTGCTAAAAATCTTTTATCTATTGGAAAATTTACTAGAGAAAATGATTGTGTATTTGAATTTTCGTCATCTGAATTTCGTGTTAAGGACAAGGAGACGGGCAGGATTTGGCTACGGGGACCAATAAGTCACAAGGGGCTCTACCCAATTAAGGTGAATGGCTTTGCCTTTATGGCTGACCGTGCATACAAGGGATCTTACGAGCTATGGCACCGCAGGCTTGGGCATGCAAACAGAAAGATTATAGATTTTCTTTATCATAAACATTTTATTGATTTCAATAAATCAAATGTGTCAAAATTGTGTGCTCACTGTTTAATAGTCAAAGCACAAAAACTTTCATTCAAGCCTTCAGATTGCCGTGCAACACGACCTCTTGAACTTGTGCATGCTGATGTGTAGGGACCAGCTCCCATAGTGTGTTATGATGGGTTTAGATTCTATTTGCTCATTGTTGATGACTTTACGCATTTTTCTTGGTTATTTCCTTTGAGAAATAAGAGTGAAGTATATGAATGCTTTGCGAGCTTTAAGACTCTAGTTGAACATCAACTTGATCTTTCGATTAAAGTGGTCCAATCAGACAATGGTGGGGAGTTTACAAGTTCTCGTCTAGAAAGTCTTCTGCAATTCTGTGGCATTCAACATCATTATTCTTGCCCACATACGCCCGAGCAAAATGGGCTAGTGGAACGTAAAAATCGACATGTCATCGAAATTGGGTTGACTATGTTAAATGATGCAAATCTGCCACACGAATTTTGGGTTGAAGCCTTTTGTATTGCTGTATTTGTAATAAATAGGCTGCCAACACTGGTTCTCAACCAAAGATCTCCCTATGAACTTTTACTTCACAAAACTCCAGATTATTCTGTCTTGCGAGTTTTTGGAGCTATCTTTTATCCTTTGTTGACACCATACAACTCCAATAAGATACAACCTAAAACCCGACCATGTGTGTTTGTTGGGTATGGCTCAAGGCACAAAGGGTACCTTTGTCTAGATCCAAAGACTAGACGACTCTATATATGTCATGTGTACTTTGATGAAAGTGCTAGATTGGAAAACAAGGAGCACATGGTTATTCAACCAAAAGACCTGAATCAATGGGGTCTTGTGATTCCTTTATCTACCTTGTATTATTGCCCGTCGTCAGAATCCACTCAAGCCGAGATGACTACCTCTGAAGAATCTTCACCCGAACCAGATGATCTTAGTACTGTCACCCCGTTTGAAGACATCGTCTTTGAACCAGCCGCACCAACAAATGAACCTATTGATGAAGATCTGCCAGTCGAGACCAATAACTCTTCACCAAACCAGATTCTAACTGCACCTAGTAGTCTACCTATTTTTGTTCCACCACCAGCCAGCCACAGCCATCCTATGCTCACCTGATCCATGACAGGATCCTTAAAGTCTAAGGCATTCACAATCTACTTGCATCCCATTTCACTAGAAGCATTCAGTTTAGACCTACTTGAAGTCAAACCCAACTCTTATCATGAAGCCTCCCAATGTTCCCAGTGGCGGAAAGCTATGGATAGTGAATTTCAAGCTCTAACCCTAAATCAGATCTGGCATCTAGTTCTTGTTCAGTCTCATTTCAACATCATCGAATCTAAATGGGTATACAAGGTTAAAAGAAATGTTGATGGATCAGTGGCTTGTTATAAGGCCAGACTTGTGGCTAAAGGCTTTCATCAAGCGGCAGGTGTAGACTATGGTGAGACATTTAGTCCAATGGTCAAACCCACGACCATTCGTCTCTTGCTTACTCAAGCTGATCGCTATGGATGGTCAATACGACAACTAGATTTCAATAATGTGTTTCTGAATGGTTGTCTAACAAAGGATGTGTACATGCAACAGCCAAAAGGATATATTGGTAGAAAACATCCAGAGTATGTTTGCAAACTTGATCGAGCCATCTATGACTTGAAACAAGCTCTGCGGGCATTGGTACTCTCGTCTAAGTGGATATCTTAAATCTCATGGTTTTAAGGCTTCACAATCTGATACATCACTCTTTATATCTCAACAAAAGGAAGAACGTGTATTCATTTTAGCTTATGTCGATGATATTATAATCACCGGTACTTGTGATAAAGCTATGCAACAGGTTATCAAGAACTTAAAGAAGGCATTCTCTATAAAAGATTTGGGTCGACTGGCATTCTTTCTTGGTATAGAACTATTGTACTTAAAATCGGGACTTATGCTAAACCAAAGGAGTTATATACTTAGTATATTGAAGCGGGCCCACATGCTTGAGGCCAAGCCATGCTTAACTCCTATGAGTGCAGGTTGCAAATACAAAATGGCTGATCAGGCTTTCCAAGATCCCTCATTCTACCGCAGCATTGTAGGAGCACTACAGTACATAACTCTCACTCGACCAGATGTCTCATTTGTTGTAAACTGAGTCTGTCAGTTTATGCATGCCCCGACCGAAGAACATTGGATTGTTGTAAAACGCATACTGCGCTATCTCAAAGGGACTATACAGTTTGGTCTTTCTCTAACAAAATCTGTCTCTTTAGACTTAAATGTGTTTGCCGATGCAGATTGGGTCGGTTGTACAGAAGACTGAAAGTCTACTGGTGGATTTGTGGTTTACCTTGGATCCAATGTGATTTCCTGGGCTTCAAGAAAGCAACAGACTGTCGCCTGCTCAAGCACAGAAGCAGAGAATAAATCTCTCGCATGTGCATCAGCCGAATTGCTTTGGCTAACATCATTGCTGAAAGAATTAGGAGAAACTTTATCGAGTACACTGAAATTATGGTGTGATAACCTTGGGGCTCTGTCTCTAGCTGCTAATCACGTCTTTCATGCTCGCACCAAGCATGTGAAAGTAGATTTCCACTTCGTTCGAGACCATGTCAACAAAGGTAACATTCACATTCAGTTCATAAATTCTCAAGACCAACTTGCCGATGGGTTAACTAAGCCACTGGCAATGACACCCTTTCAAACTTTTTGTTCCAAGCTGGGCGTACTAAGTACCACGTTGAGCTTGCCGAGGACTGTTAAAGAAGGTTGTTTCAGCAGTATGGAAAGTGCCAGGAATCATATTCAGACCAGTCACGTGGTAGAGGAAACAGGAAACAGTAGTCAATCCTACTCTACATCTTCTAGAGTCTCTCATCACCTTCCTAATACGTAGAGGATCTGTTTCAATTGTTTTTTTCTTTGTAAATTGGTTGAAATAGTTTCTATTCTTCCTGTATCTCTTGCTTTCCTGTGTACCATTCAAAATCTTTATTTAATTGAAATGCTCTGGTCTCTCGGTGTACAAGAGAGCACTATAGAGTTTCCATTGTTTTTGTTACCTTTTCATGCCTAACCCCAGCTTACCTATCAAGAAAAAAAAAAGGTCGACTGAGATAGGCATAGGGGTGTCAACAGATCGGGTTTGGTTCAAACCCAGGTGGAACCAGACCCAGACCTGATTTGAGATGTTGGTATTGGGATCGAACCCACCATGAGAGAAACCATACCTAATAAAATAAATTTTTTATCCATTTTATATTGAAAAAATTATGGATCTTAGGGGAACTTGGGTCGGACCTAGGTCTGGTATGAAATTTCACAAACCATAGCTCGGTACCAGACGGATCCGAGTCAAACCCGACCCCATTGACACCCCTAGATAGGCGGCTTGCTTTGAGTCTGGCCAGACATGCCCAAACAATTCATGGCCTGTCCATGTAATGCCGTGCTCTACTTGAGTTCCAACACGTTAGGATTCAAGTTGCTGTCCTCCAAAGAGGCCAAAAATCTATGTGGATCCCTATGTATCGATCCATTTTTTATGTTGAAGAAAGAAGATGAATATATAGAAAGTGATTTTCAAGTGCTCTTTTAATGTCAATGGATGGAAGGGAGTCGGTTCTATAGAATATAAATTTTATGAGGTAATTACATCCTCAGTTTTGCCCTTATTAGATAATTATATCCTACTCACCGAGTCATAGAGGAAGTGCTGCTTCATCCATTTCCCATATAGCATGGAATGTTTAAGCAAGCAGGCGAGCAGAGTCCAGCCCTCAGGGCCAAGCACTTGGCAAAGTATACTCCGGTCCAATGGGTAACTGCCACGTGCATTCAGGTGAATCAGCCTATACCGATTCTCAAGTGAATCGTTTTGAATTGGTCAAAAATAATTTAAAAAATATTATATGTCAATCAGAACGTGACATGTGTTAAAGCCATTAAATAATTGTTTAATATTTTTTTCTCCGTTTTATATGTTTTAAATTTCTTTTCAGTTGCAATTTTTTTAGATTGTTTCTCTATAGTACGTTTAACTGCCTCAAATCTCATATGGGAGGTGATCTGAGATCATAGGAACTCATATTATAAGACTTGTGGTCCTAGAATTCGAGTACCAATGTCAGATGTTTGTGTTCAAGGGGAGAGAGATATAGATTGGAATATGGGAACTTTTGAGCATCTGAGATATACTTGTTTGCCAAACCCATGGGGTGCATACCATATCAGAACCTTAGATCCGAGGCAATCAAATGCACCAACATTTTCTTACAAACGAAATTCTTTCAAAATCGTGGAAAATGTCCTTTTCCAAAAAAAAAAAAATCAAGAATGTGATCTGCGTTGAGCACGCCCAGCTGCACTCTAGGGGTGCAAACGGGTCCAGATTATGGCTGGATCCCTCCAGATCTGAATCCAAATCTAAATCCAAAATGCAAACAGTAGATCTAAATCAGATCTGATGAGGTAAGGTTAAATCTGAATCCAAAATGCACGTGACAATACTGGATCAGGAAAAAATAAAAGAAAAAATAAGCTATTTATATGTAAAAAAATACAACTTGGGATTGGGTTTTGATTCAGATCAATTCAGATCTGACTTTAAGTATTATTACAATTCGAAAGTGATACGATGGAACAGTAAAACCGGTCTGAGTTCATGTTTGGATCTTACTTAAAGGATACACATCCGGATATACCATGTTGGACTCAGATTGCATAGCCAATCATATCCGATCCATTTGCAGCCCTTTTGATTTTTTGTTTTGTTTTTTATTGGCAAGCTGGGGTTAGGCAGACCCAACCAGTTACATCTAAGAATAAAAACAATCATGAAAAATTTGGGTTAGGAGGCTTATCCATTTGCAGCCCTAAATAGTATGTGCATGATTCCTAGAGTCTTAGATAATCGAAAAATAATCATATTGTACGATGAAAATGATGCATTTTCAAAAATTGCCGCACCATTTACCAAATGGATAATTTCATAGGTTTCCATGTTCTTTATGCTTTTACCCCTTGTAGCTGTGAATTTTTTATTTTTGTGGGTCACAACGCTAAAAGTTAATGGACCTGCGAAACTCGTTAACAAAATCGCATCTAATATTGCGATATTCCAAAAAGACTGCAAAATTTTAAAACACTTGCGAAAATCGTGACAAGTATCACAAGGTATATTGTAAAAATCGTTTAAGTATTGCGGAAGTTCGTACCTTACGAAATTACAAATGAGTATTGCATGAGTTATTGTGAAATTATGAAAAACTTGTAGAACTTCGTTCCTTGCAAAATTGTGGATGAGTATCGTGTGAGTTATTGTGAAATTATGAAAAACTTGCGAAAAGTCTGTATCTTGCCAAATTTCAAACAAGTATTGCAGGGGTATTGTAAATTTTTTTTTCTTGTTCTATATAAATAACGTTTTGTTTTCAACCCTTTATTTGCATTTGGATGCCTTATTTTCGCAACCCTAGAGTTCTTATGGTCCTCAACCCCTTATTTGGATCTGGACGCCCCATGTGAATGTAATTTTAATAGAATGAATAAAAATTTAGATGCCATTTGGATGTAAAGTTCATTCATAGTTGTATTTAAAAACTTTATTATAATTTTGCATGTAAGCTTGAAAAATTTGTAGTTGTTATTTTATGCTTGTAAATGAATTTTAGTTTTGTTTGTATGTATCGTTAAATTGTTAAATTGTTGGATTTGTTCTATAACAATGAAATTTAAAGCAAAATTATCATATAAGTAGAAAATTTACATATTTTTAAAGAAATTTGCATATATATGTGAATTTGTATAAAAAATTCGCATGTATATGTGTGACCTATTCTTTTACAAAATAAAGTTGCTCATACATTGCATTCATTTTATTCTTTCATAAAATAAAGTCGCTCATACATTGCATTCATTTTATTTTTTCACAAAATGAAGTCGTTCATATATTTTGCATTCATTTAATTCTTTTACAAAATGAAGTCACTCATATGTTACATTCATTTCATTCTTTCACAAAATAAAGTTACTCATACATTTCATTCATTCCATTATTTGACAAAAAAAATTGCTCATACATTGCATTTATTCATTCTTTTATAAAATGAAGTTGCTCATATATTTCATTCATTCAATCCTTTCACAAAATGAAGTCATTCATACATTTTGCATTTATTTTATTTTTTTACAAATGCTGATTATGAGATACATCGACTATGCATCATCATCATCCAACACATATTTTCATCTATCATAGTTCATTAGAGGAGATGTCTTTTGCATCATCATCATCCTTCATGTTCTCTATTATGAAAATGCAACAGTGACGAACTTTTGGTTTTCTATCTCATACATACAATAATATCACATCGCCAATGCTTTTACCAAAAAAAATCACCATCGATGAATTGCTACTAATCTTTTCACCACTAATGCTTTTATTGAAAAAACTCATCATCGATGAAGTGTCATCGATGTTCTCACCGTTGATGCTTTTAACAGAAAAATTTACAGTTGATGAACCTATGCTTTTACCAGAAAAACTTACTGTCAATGAAGTGTCGCCCATGCTTTTGGGGTTACCACCGCCGATGAACCGCTGTTGATGAGAGATTTTTGCAAAGCATTAATATCGACGGAATGTCGCTAGAATGTCATCGAAAGATCGTTGAAAGAATTGAGAACCACAGATTGGAGACCAAAAGAACCCTAGGGTAGCAAAAATAGGGCATTTGGATGCAAATAAGGGGTTGAGAAATAAAACATCATTTATACAGAGCAAAATTTTGCAATACCCCAGCGAAAATAGTTTGAAATTTTGCAAGGTAGTATGTTAGAATTTCGCAATCTCTTTTAGAATATCTGAACCTCATATGTGATTTTGTTGACGAGTTTTGTGGGTTAATCCACTTTCAATGTCCTGATTGCAAAAATAAAAAAATCATAGCTGTGAAAGGTAAAAGTGTCTAAAAAAGTGAGAATGTACACCGTTGTTCATTTGGTGGATTTGGTAAATTGTAAGGTATTTTTGAAAATGTGTTATACTAAACTATCATTTTTTGTAATCTCTCTCTCTCTGGTTAATTATGTCATCAATATGAAGAGACGTAAGTAGAACTTTGTTTAGTTTGTTTTCAACGGTAAAATCAGGTCAAGTAAGATGGCAGCTCTGCTTACCTTCAAAGGGGATGATGGATTTAGGTTTTTATCAGGGTAGTTTGCCATCTAACAAAACCAATAATGAAAAGATTTTATTCTTTTAAGAACAGGCGAATCATGCTTTGTGATGTAATCAGTAAACCAACCTCCCCCTTGGTTTTATATTGAAATAAATCCTTTTTACTAAAATAGATAATAAGAATATGGTGAGAACACAGACCAAGGGGTAAACCATCGCTTCAGTAATATCTGAAAAAACAAAGAACAAAAGAAACCGCAATTCTATAACCCAAATGACCTGTCGTTTCAACCCAAAAGTCCAACCCAAGATACGTCTTCAGTTCTCACTAGACAGATAATGGAAAAAGTTATTTAGACTTTTTGTTTTAACGTCTCTACTTTCTCCTACGGCTATACTACTTTTTATCAACTCTATAGCACCAGCTTGACAGACAATAAAACAGTGGAAATAGTCGTATAAGATTTCTTTCTTCTTTTCTTGATTAGCAAGTTGGGGTTAGGTAGACCGCCACCAGTTACAACAAAGACTACTGATGCACATCCAAAATGGAAGGAAACCATTCAGGTGGTTTATCCTTCCATTATCTATTTTGTTCAATGGAAGTTAAATTTTATTCAGATCTTGGCTACAAGTAATGAGATATCACTCGCAGCATATACAGATCATCAGAAAACATTGGACAAAAACAGTAAAATAAGTAGACAGTTTATATTCTTGCTTTGCCCAACCAATTAGCATTCTTGTCGGACCATCCTTGAATTCCCATTTTTTGATCACCAAAGCGCATCTGCTGGAATAACTTCACCCTTTAACTTACTCTGTTCCTTTCCAGCCATACATGCCTTTGGCAGCCAAAGCATTGGCCATAATCAGGGTATGTTTGATGGCTTGTTTAGGCATTGTGCTCTTCGTTCTGAACAAAGTTCAACATTTGTTTAGACGGTATTCAGATTATGTGTTTCAAATGTCAATTGTTTGATGACGATGTGCGGACAACTTGGATACTCATGGATAATGGGTCAGAATACTTCATTTTGGATCGTCATTTTACATGTTTTAACAAGTTTATTATGGATTTTTGGCACGGATATAGATTCAATTATGAAAGTATGCCTAAATTGATGATTTTTGCCTCGAATATGGATTTTGACCCGAATATGAATCTTCGATTAGATCCAAATAACAAAACATACAAAAACTTATGTAAAATAAATCAAATATGGATCCAAATACAAACGGTATGTCTAAAATCATACTAAGTTTCAAACCATGAGCAAACCCTCTTCTTTATAAGCTTATATTAGACATGGGCATCACACAAATAGGATCAGCTTCATAAGAGACCTTCTAACGCAAGCCAAGATTATTAGATCTACTTAGGTTGGAGTTGATTATTATTCAGCACTAATTCACATACTTTAATTGAGAAATCGAAAAAATTAATAGAAAGATAAAATTTTCATAACTGTTTAAAGAAAAAACATTTTCTTGTTTTTGTTGTTGCTGCTGTCATTATTTAATAGGCAAGCAGGGGAAGTGCTCAAGACAAGATTCAAACAGTGCAACTTTATGGATCTAGCAATCAAATTCAAGATGCAGGATTTAGTTTAATATAAATCAAATCGGATAACAGAAATCAGCAAAGTTGGCCCCAACATACACATTGCAAAAAATCACAGGCGAGTAGGTTCATGATCTGTCAATGTTTTGACAGGAATGGGCACGAGTTTAGACGTAAAAGAGTAAACTTTAATTGATGAATATTTATGATACAGAAAGCATATATAAAAAAACTTCCACCATAGACAAAAAGAATGGAATATGAGTTTCATCTGGATTTCATGTTGAACATGCCAACTAAAATAATGCTTTTTGATGCATCAATGGAAAACCTTTATTACGCCTATCATCTATAGCATTGTAAAGAAGCACCATTGTCAGTAACCATCTTTTGCAGACAAAATAATCAATTCACAAGTGTAGCTTGTTGCCTTAGAAAAGAAACACCAACATCTCGCATCTCTTAATTCAATGTCTCTGAGTGCATGGTGAAGGGTGATCTACCAAGTATCTCTTAATCCATTGTCTCTGAGTCAGAGGATGGCCATTAACCAGGGACCATGTAAAGTCAAGCAGTGGTTCCATCATCAAGCCCTACTCTTATGCCATCCATGAAAGCAAAGAACCAAACAACCTGCAACACAGAATAGAATCCACAAATCCATGTGCAAGTCATCAAAAACTAACACAGAGTATTTGGCATATGCCTCTATCAGAAATCATGTTATCAAACAACCAATAAAAGACAAACTGTCACTTTTGTGCTTGCTGATAAACTATGATTTTGAATGCCTCATCAAAAATCATGACCAAGAAATTATAAACAAAACAATTTAGATTGGACAATTCCAAAAGTGTGCCTGAAAATGAAGCCACAGACAATTGGTATGACCAGACTTGAAATAATAACACAATGAGCATCAATAATATCCACAAAATTCCTACCACAAGAACCTGTCTTATGAAATTCATCTTCCAAACAGGTTTCAATGGAGATTCTTGAAAGCCCTAATCAAGAAGAAAATCAAAAAAAAAAAAAAGAAGAAGAACGAAGAAGAAGAAAAGAAGAAAATCAAAGAAAATTAAAAAAAAAAAACCTTAATCAAGAAGAAAATAAAAAATAAAAAGAAGAAAAACGAACAAGAGAAGAAGAAGAAGAAGAAGGGGGCTGAGCAGCCTCACCTCTGTCGGCCACCGTTGAGAGAGTGCTCGTCCCTCAACCTAGCCGCCACCCCTTCGCTGGTCGCCACCGATAAAGTGTTGGGATGAGTGGCCATTATCCGCTCATTTCGGCATATCCACGAACATGAGCCCGTTCGTAGATATGCCTTGGGCAGTTACAAAAACACTGTTTTTAAATAAGCCTTTTTTTTATAAAACAGTTTTCTAATGCTCGTTTCAATAATCTCGCTGAAGCTATCTGCATAGCTGAGCCCAAAATAAGGAGAATCAGAGAGATGGAAAATTATAAATTAAGCTCAACACTTGATGTGAGATATACATAGCACAAGCAAAAAGCCTCTCTAAGCAAACCTTATGAAAGGCTAAAACAGAAGATCTTCTTCTCTCTATTCTCTTGTTTTCAAAATCTTTGCTCGGTCCTTCTGCTACTTCGCTCATCTGCTGCGCACTCCATCCATCAGTGGTATCAGAGTGGGTTGAGATCCTTGAAGTTTGTGGCATCCTTCTACTTTCGTCTATCAAAACCTGCAAGGAAAGCGTGATAGGTTAGTCGGGCTTCAGGAAGCCCTTTGTTTTTTTTTGTGACTGTAAACTTGCACAGTCACAGAATTTTTTTTTTATGTTGCTTATGGGACTCTAAGAGCAGAGACTCGAAACTAGAAAACATCTATGTGGCCCCGACAAGACTCGAACTGTGCTGCTTAAAAAAAAATTTGTTTGATTTATGTGCTGTCTCTGCATATCTGAAAAATCATATCTGTGAGAATATTTTTTTTTAGAAATCAACAATAAGAATACGAATAAAACAAAAAAAGAGGAAAACTATCCTCCGTTGACTCTGTCGCCGGTTTTCTTTTTCGGCGACCGCTGCTATTTTATCAACGACCCCAACCTTTGACCGGCCTTTTTTTGTTTTCTCTCTCACCTCGTCTGAATCTATAACCGGTAGGGAATACATCCATTGGCGTTCCTGAAAAAGGAAAATCAAAACAAAACACCAGAGAACTTATCTGAGAAAACACCAGAAAACAAAGAGAACACCGAAAATCAGTAGTTTGGCCATCGTTCTGGTTTGGGTCTTCTCTCAGAGATAGATCTCAGCCAGGAGCACCGACCCAAACACACAGCAAGTCTTTCTGCCAGAATCCCTAGCCGAAAATGTGAAAGCGCCTCTCGGCATCTCCGACGAACCCTCGAGAGAAGAGAGAGAAAAGTCGACTGAAAAATAAAATTTTCAGTCAACTTTTGGGTATTTATATCCTGTGGTCGAAATTACCCAGAAGTCCCTCCTTTTTTGCGGGTTATTCAAAAACGCTGTTATTAAAAAATTAATTATAACTCGCATACCTTTTTTATTATTTTTGCTAAAAGAGGGTTGCGTGTGTGATTTTATCAAAATTCTGTTTAAAGGGCTGAGATTATTAAATTTACATAAATAGGTTTTCTATTTTAATGCTAGTTTTTTTTTATAATTCCTGCTTAAGACTGCTTTTATTAAAAAAAAATTTGTGTAATTCTTTATAGGCTGGAATTGATTTGTGGTCTATTTTTTTTGTTTCATAATAATAATAATAATTAATAATAAAATAAATAAATTACTATAAACAAAATAAAACGAGATAGGATGGCTAGTCGTGTGTGTGCTTCTGAACTTGCCAAAAATGACAAGCTAAATGGAACAAATTTTTTAATCTGGAAAAGAAGAATACATTTAGCTCTTACACTTGAGGGTTTGGAATATGTATTACACAAACAAGTAGAAAATCCTGGAGAAATAGGGTCAAAAGAAATGAAAGAAAAATATGAAAAATACTTAAGAGATGATCTTATAGCTAGAACTATTATGTTGACTTATATAGATGATGACCTGATTAGAGTTTTTGAAGGCTACGGAACAACAAATTAAATGATGGAAGCAATCGGGTCTAAATATGATACTACATCCAAAGTACATATTCAACTACTCTTAGAACAATACAATTCATATAAAATGAAAGAGTCAGACAGCGTAGTAGATCATGTAAACCGTATGTTAGTCATGGCAAAAGACTTAGCAGTAGCTGAAAACGTGATACCTGACAAGATACAAATCTCAACCATCTTGAATAGTCTGCATGTATCTTGGAGGATGGTAATCACAACACTTAGGCTAAATACTAAAAGTCTAAACCTTAATGAATTACCTCTGCAACTGGCGATAGAGCAAGAACACATGGTCAAAGACAAAAAGTCAGAACTCATGATAGCTCAAGATGTCACATCCAACAATCAAGTACCCTTTAAAAGGAACAACAATAACTTTAAAGGAAAAGGAAACAACAGGTTTAATAAAGGATAGGATATTAACTCTAGAAGGCCTCAGAGAACTGGACCTCAAGTAAAGTGCTTCAAATGTCGGAAGATGGGACACATCCAAAGGAACTGTAGGACGAAGACTTGATAATAAAGAAGGTGTCTACGTGGTGTCTAAATGCCTATTTGCAAACGAGAAACTCTCAGGATGGTGGGTTGATTCTGGAGCAACCCGACACATAGCTAAAAGCACAAATGGATTTGTAAACATGAAAGAATTAGGTCCAGGTGAACACAAGGTGTACATGGGTAATAACACCTACTGTGATGTACGTGGAATTGGGTCTTATAGACTTAATGTAGGTGGAACAAGTGTCCTTCTTAACAAAGTTCTTTATGTACCCTCAATGAGGAGGAACTTAGTTTCTGTCCCGGCACTGACTGAAAAAGGATTTGAAGTCAGATTCATTCCTGGGAAAGTCACAATAGGGAAACATAGCAGAGTCCTATTTGAAGGAACTTTTGTAAAAGAACATTGTATGTTTAAGTTGTGCGATAATAAAGAATCAGTTTTTGTTTATATTGATTGTGTCTTTAACATTGATATAAATGTATGGCATAAAAGACTTGGACACATAAGTATAAATAAAATAAAAAACTTAGCTCAACAGGGAATAATTTCTACGTTTAATGAAGCACACTTTGAAAAATGTGAAACTTGTATATATAAAAAAATGGCTAGAAAATCCTTTTCAACAAATGTTGAACGTGCTAAAAAATTGTTAGAAATAATTCATACTGATATTTGTGGACCATTTAGAGTCCAAACTCACAGTGGAATGCTATATTTTATAACATTTATTGATGATTTCTCAAGATACGGATACTTATACTTGATTAAATACAAATCAAAAACTCTTGAAAATTTTAAAGAATATAAAAGCAAAGTTGAGAAACAACTTGGAAGATATATTAAAATAATTAGGTCAGACAGGGAAGGTGAATACACCTCGAATGAGTTCTGTGAATTTTGCAGAGACCTTGGCATTAACAGGCAAAGAACCATGCCAAGAACACCACAACAAAATGGTGTTACAGAGAGGTGCAATAGAACCCTCTTGAACATGGTTAGAATCATGTTGGTGGGAGCACAATTACCCAAAGTTTTTTGGGGTGAAGCTGTAAATACATCAATGTATATCCTACAAAGTTGTCCCAACAACTTCATATGAAAGTTGGACCGGTAGAAAACCAGATTTGAGCCATCTTAGGAAATGGGGTTTTGTAGCACATGCTAAGATCTTCGATCCAACTATGGATAAGTTGGACAATAGATCTGTTAGAGGTATTTTTATCGGATATCCTAAATGATCAAAAGGCTATAGGTTATACCATGAAAGGTTGGGACTGATTGAGAGTAGAGATGTTGAGTTCCTAGAAGGACACAACAATGAATCCAGTGATCCTATTGAGGATCCCTTTGATTTACTGGATGATTTTGATGATCAAGATGAACAGTTTGGCAATGAACCAACTATGGATCAGTCAGGCAATGAACCAACTGATCCAGGCTCCTCTACCTTTCAAAGTTTAAGAAGACTAGAGCTCCTCCATCCTATCTGGATGATTATTATGTGTATCTAACTGAAGAGTTATGTTATTCAGTAGATATAAATGAAATGACCAACAATTTATCATATTCTAGTACTGTTAAATCACATGAAGCATCAGAATGGAAAAGAGCTATGGATGAAGAAATAGAATCCATTGAAAAGAATCAAGTCTGGAAATTAACTGATCTTCCTGAAAGAAGAAAACCAGTCGATTGTAAATGGGTTCTTAAAAAGAAGTAAAAGGTTGATGGGTCAATAGACAAATTCAAAGCAAGACTAGTAGCCAAAGGTTTTTCTCAAAGGGAAGGTGTTGATTACACTGAAACCTACTCACCAGTTGCTAAGTTTGCATCCATTAGGATAATATTATCCATAGCAGCTCATTATGATCTAGATGTGTGGTAGATGGATGTAAAAACTACCTTCTTGAATGGTGACTTAAAAGAAACCATTTATATGTTTCAGCCAAAAGGATATGTCACAGATAGTGACAAAGTATACAAGTTGAAAAAATTCTTTTATGGGCTTAAGCAATCACCAAAACAGTGGTATTTGGATTTTCATAAAACAATAACCAAGATTGGATACGAAGCCAATCAATTAGACCACTGTGTATATGTCTAGAAAAGTGGGAGTCACTTTTGCATTTTATCTCTTTATGTTGATGATATATTGTTGACTGAAAATAATAATAATATGATAGTAAACACAAAGAGTTGGTTGTATACTAACTTCGAAATGAAAGATATGGGTGAAGCTTCATACATTATGGGAATCAAAATTACCAGAAATCGAGAATTAAAAATTCTCAGCTTGAGTCAAGAAAGATACATTGACTATATTTTGAAGAAATATAGAATGCATGACTCTAAACCCATTGGTACTCTGGTTGCTAAAGGAGTGAATTTAAGTAAAGGTGATTGTCCAGGAGAAAACCAATAAAGACTAGATGTGCCTTATGCTCAGGTTGTTGGAAGCTTAATGTACGTTATGCTTTGTACAAGACCTGACATTAGTTTTGCAGAAGGTCTTGTTAGCAGATATCAAAGTAATCCTGGTTGGCCTCACTGGCAGGCTGTCAAAAGAATCTTTTGATATTTGAAAGGCTCAAAAGGATTACAGTTGAGTTTTCAATCTAACAAACTTGATTTGATCGGATACTCAGATGCTGACTTTGCAGGATGCAAAGATGATAGTAAATCTACTTCTGGCTATGTCTTCCTGTTTGGAGGAGGTGCAATAACCTGGTCGTGTAAAAAGCAAGGTTGTGTAGCTTTGCATACTTAGGAAGCTAAGTATATTGCCTGTAATGCAGCAACAACCTTTGCAGTATAGATTAAAAGGTTCATTTGTGATTTAAAATTAGATCTTGAATTTGAACCTTTACATATTTTTTTATGACAACCAGACTGTTATTTCTTTAATGAAAAGTGGGGCAGATAGCTCTAAAAGCAAGCATATAATGGTAAAATACCACTATATACATGATATGATTAAACAGAATGAGATAAGTGTTGATTATCTACCATCATCGGACATGGTAGCAGATCCTCGTACGAAAGGGATCCCTGGGGATCTGTTTACAAAACATGTGGCACACATGGGATTAAGATACTTGTGATTACGAGGCAAATCCTTATGAAAAATCCGTAATCATTGCATGGAAAGCCCACAATAGTGGAAGCAAGGCCGATAGATATATGGCCAAGTGGGAGATGTTGGGATGAGTGGCCATTATCCGCTCATTTTGGCATATCTATGAACATGGGCCTGTTTGTGGATATGCCTTGCGCAGTTACAAAAACAAAGTTTTCAAATAAGCCGCTTTTTTATAAAATCATTTTCTAATGCCCGTTTCAATAATCTCGCTGAAGCTATCTGCATAGCTGAGCCCAAAATAAGAAGAATTTGAGAGATGGAAAATTATAAATTAAGCTCAGCACTTGATGTGGGATATACATAGCACAAGCAAAAAGCCTCTCTAAGCAAACCTTATGAAAGGCTAAAACAGTCGATCTTCTTCTTCTCTCTATTCTCTTGTTTTCAAGATCTCTGCTCGGTCCTTCAGCTGCTTCGCTCATCTGTTGCGCACTCCATCCATCAGTGGTTCTTGAAAGCCCTAATCAAGAAGAAAATCAAAAAAGAAAAGAAGAAGAAGAACAAAGAAGAAGAAGAGAAGAAAATCAAAGAAAATTAAAAAAAAATAACCTTAATCAAGAAGAAAATAAAAAATAAAAAGAAGAAAAATGAACAAGATAAGAAGAAGAAGAAGAAGGGGTTGAGCAACCTCACCTCTGTCGGCCGCCGTTGAGAGAGTGCTCATCCCTCGATCTAGCTGCCACCCCTTCGTTGGTCGCCACCGATAAAGGGCTCTGCCCCTCTGGCCGGTGCATAGAAGAGGGCTCTGAGGGAGAGGGTCGGGCGTGCGAGAGAGTAGGGCGTACCCACCGATATAATTTCTTTTCCCAATCCTATTATTTTCATAACAAGGAGGGTGGAATGAAAATTATGCCCATTTTTTAGATGCGGCGGATGGTGTTTCCACCACATCCAACGTTTGAAACAAAGTATCTTTTTCGTCTTTTTTTGTTTCGCATGACGCACAGGACATGCCATAGTGTTGCATTGTTTCGCCAAAACACTATTACATCTACCCAAAAAGATGAAAGATCTTGTTGATATACGAGCACTCTGCAAGGATTCAGATTTGAATTTAGAGTAGAACACAAAATCTAATTAAATAAAAGGAAAGGCTATTGAGGGCATGCTTGATGGTTGTTCAAAATGGGACAAAATGAACAAAGAAGACAAAATAGAACATGGTTCTATGCGTTCCATAAAAACTATACCAAGTCTAGCGCTTGTTTGGACCTTACTTGGATGCTAGGTTCTAAATGTATGTTGTTTGACTAAGATGTGCAGACAACTTATAGACATGAGATTATTTTGTTTTGGATAGTATGACCTTATCTGCATACCATTTTACATGGTTTAACCAATTTATTATAGAGTTTTATTTTAAATATAGATTGAATAACAAACATGTCTATAATCATGGACATTTGCCTCAAATATGAATCTCAAATTAAATCCAAATACCAAAAAATAAATTCACTATAAAAATCAAATCTTATTAAATCAAATTAACACATGCATTATTTTGAAAAGGAAATACTCAAAAGAAAAGCACAACGAGATAACGTGGTTCGGTGACTTGCCTACATCCACGGTGAAACTCTGCTCTCTCTCTCTTTTTCATTATTGCGTACAGAAGATGAGAAGAGATACATGAATAAAGATGATCGACTATTCCCATTTCATGTTAGGATAGTACTTGTCCAAAAACAAAATACTATAAACAATGGAAGGTATTCTTCGACAGACTATCAAACCTTCCTAAAAAAACCGTAACTGAAAGATACGGATAACATGCACAAAATTAACAAATAAAAATCAAATCTCTAACATGTTGGGTCCAGCCCTATCCCTCATTAATGGTGTGGGGAAGTGGAATAGCCACACACTCCCATTAATGCAGGAAGTTGAAGGGTTAAAACCCCTTTGGTTTCTAGAATGAGTCTAGAAGGCTCACTTCTAGAAGGTTCATATCTAGAAGACTCTATGTCATCTATAAATAGGGGTGCAGAGGCTGTGTGCTGATGGGAGAAGGGTAGAGTGGCTGTGTGTAGTGTGCAGAGAGAGAAAAAGTAAGAGAGAGAGGGAGAGTAGAAAGAAGAAAAGGAAGGAAGAAGGTTCATCACCACGCATTGATCCTCAGAGAGAGGTGTTGGTTATGGTGTGGGCTTTGACTCCGGTTGTGCACTCGAGACGTAATCTTGTATTCATTTTTTCCTATGATTTCTTTGTTGTTATTATCTTTAGCTTTGGGCAAGCTATTAGACGTTGTACTCTCTACATTGTACTCTCTACCTTCATTATAGTAGATTATTCTCTCTGTGCCCCGTGGATGTAGGTCGTGTTGACCGAACCACGTAAACCCTTGTGTTGTGATTTGATTGTGCCTTTGTCAGATCCTATATTGCTTCCGCATATTTTTTGTTATCTTAATTTCTCTACAAGTGGTATCAGAGTAGGTTCGTGAAAAATCATGTCTTCTATGTCAGTTAGCTCTAAGTTTGAGGTGAAGAGGTTTGATGGCAAAGGAAACTTTTCCTTATGGCAAAGAAGGGTGAAAGCTCTACTTGCACAGCAAGGGTTGCACAAGGCTCTTGTCGGGAAGGCGAATAAGCCAAAAAGCATGACCGATGATGAATGGGATGATCTTGACTTGAGGGTTGCTGGTGTGATTGAGTTGTGTCTATCAGATGAAGTCATGTGTAACGTGATGGAAGAGAGGACAACAGCGGGATTGTGGTTGTGGCTAGAGAGCCTCTATATGATCAAGAACTTGTCCAACAAGTTACACCTCAAGAAACAACTTTATAGTCTTCGTATGAAGGAAGGTACTCTCATTCTTGATCATCTTAGTGTGTTTAATAAGATTATTGCTGGTCTGTTTAGTCTGGATGTTAAACTTGAAGATGAGGATAAAGCTTTGTTGTTACTAACCTCATTGTCACCATCTTATGAGCATCTTGTGACAGCCATAATTTATGGAAAAGAAACATTGGATATGGAAGAGGTCACAGGTACGCTCATTTTCAATGAAATTAGGAGAAGACCATCACCGAATGAGGATTCTGGTGAAGGATTGATGGTGAGTTCATCTAAAGGCAGGGGTCGGTCAAAGGACAGGAAAAATAACCGCAGATATAGGTGCAAGTCCAGGTCAAGAAAGAACATCACTTGCTACAATTGTGGAAAGAAAGGGCACTTCCAGAATCAGTGCAAAGAGCCAAAGAAAAATCAGAAAAAAGGGAAATAGATAGAATCATCAGAAACCAAAAAAGATATAAGCTTATGATTTTGTCTACTACTAATGATCTATGTATCTGTGTATGTCAGGATACAGATTGGGTTATAGACACAGGAGCCTCGTACCATGCCACACCACGGATAGAATATTTCAGTACATACAAGACCGGTAATTTTGGTGTTGTCCGAATGAGAAACATAGGAACGTCAGAAATTGTAGGTATTAAAGATATTCATTTCCAGACCAGTATTGGGTACATGTTGGTGCTCAAGGATATCAGACATGTTCCAGACTTGAGGTTGAATTTGCTTTCAGTAGGAAAGCTTGATGAAGAGGGCAAAAATAGTATTTTTAGCCAAGGACAGTGGAAACTCAGCAGCGGGTCATTTGTTCAGGCCAGAGGAAAGAGATGTTATACTCTTTACAAGATGCAAAGCAAGGTATGCAAGGGACAGTTGAATACAACTGAGGACTCTTCTATTGATTTGTGGCACAGTCGATTAGGCCACATGAGTGAGAAGGGCTTGCAGATTCTTGCTAAGAGGGAGCAACTCTCAGAGTTAAAAGGTACACGTCTAAACCCGTGTGTTCATTGCTTGGCTGGTAAGCAACATAGAGTATCCTTTGTTAGAAATGCCTTTCATAGAAAATCTCACATTCTGGAGCGAGTTTATACGGATGTTTGTGGTCCTATGAGAACAAAAACTGTTAATGGTTTTACTGATATAAAAACTTTCAGTGGTGCACTTTATTTTGTTACTTTTATAGATAACTTCTACAGGAAGGTTTGGGCATACCCTTTGAAAACCAAGGATCAGGTTCTTGATGTATTCAAGCAATTTCATGCTATGGTTGAGAGAGAAACAGGAAAATAACTGAAATGCATCAGGTCAGATAATGGTGGCGAGTACACAGGTCCATTCCATGAATATTATAAAATTCATGAAATTCGACATGAGTTGACAGTTCCAGGTACCCCACAACATAATGCAATTGCAGAAAGGATGAATCGTACAATTGCAGAAAGAATCAGGTGTATGCTTGCACAGTCCAAGCTGCCAAAGAAATTCTGGGGTGAGGCCTTAAGGACAACAGTTGATGTGATCAACTTGTCTCATGCTCATGCCTTAGCAAATGATGTTGCATATAGGGTATGGTCAGAAAAGGATGTGTCTTACAAGCACCTGAGGGTATTTGGATGCAGGGTATTTGCACATATCCCCAAGGAGGAGAGGTCCAAGCTTGATGATAAGACGAGGCAATGCATTTTTCTAGGATATGGTGATGTCGAATTCGGCTACAGGCTATGGGATCCAGAGAAGCAGAAGGTATTCAGATCCAAAGACGTGGTATTCTTTGAAGACCAGACACTTGAAGATATCAAGAAAGAGGTGTCAATTCAGACTTCTGCAGGTGGATCTATCCACTTAGATCCAGTTACTTTTCCAGTGGCAAAAGTTGAAGGAAGAACAATGTAGGAAGATGATGCAAAGGCGGATGTTGATTTACCTGCAGGCCATGTTGAGCAGGAAGAAGTTAGAGAACAACCTCTTCCAGAACCCCAACTGAGAAGATCTTCCAGAGAGTCACAATCTTCCAGAAGGTATTCTCCACATGAGTATGTGATGCTTATTGATGCAGGTGAACCAGAAAGTTACCAGGAAGCACAAGAGTGTGAGCAGAAAGAGCAATAGCTAATAGCTATGCACGATGAGATGGATGCATTGCAGAAGAACCACACTTATGATTTGGTGGAACTACCAGAAGGCAGAAAGGCCTTGAAGAACAAGTGAGTTTTAAGGTTGAAGACTCAAGAACAATGTTCTCAACCAAAGTACAAAGCTAGATTGGTTGTGAAAGGCTTTGGTTAAAGGCAAGGTATTGACTTTGAAGAGATTTTCTCTCATGTTGTTAAAATGTCTTCTATTCGTGTTGCTCTAGGTATTGCTGCTAGCCTGGACTTAGAGATTGAGCAGCTAGATGTGAAGACTGCTTTCCTCCATAGTGATTTGGAGGAGGAGATATACATGGAGCAACCAGAAGGTTTTAAAGTCAAAGGTAAAGAAAATCTTGTATGCAGGTTGAAAAAGAGCTTGTATGGGCTGAAGCAAGCTCCAAGACAGTGGTACAAGAAATTTGATTCATTTATGGCTGAAAATGGATACAATAGATCGGCAACAGATCATTGTGTCTACATAAAATGGTTCGGTGAGAATTTTATTATTCTCTTGTTATATGTTGATGATATGCTTATCCTTGGAAAAGATATGTCTATAATTGACAGGCTTAAGAAGGAACTAAGTAAGACCTTTACAATGAAGGACATGGGGCCAGCAAAGGAAATATTGGGCATGCAGATCTCTCGTGATAGAAAAACCAAGAAGATATGGTTATCATAGGAGAAATACATCGAAAAGGTGTTGGACAGGTTCAGTATAAACAATGCAAAGCCAGTTGGTTCTCCTTTTGCAGGTCACTTAAAGCTGAACTCGGAGCAGAGTCCATCAAGTGACGAGGAGAAGGAGAAAATGAAGAAAGTTCCTTATACTTCAGCAGTCGGAAGCTTGATGTACGCGATGGTATGTACGAGACCAGACATCGCATATGCAGTAGGTGTTGCTAGTAGATTCCTTGCAAATCCAGAAAAAGAGCATTGGACAGCAGTAAAGTGGATCTTTAGATATCTCAGAGGGAGCTCCAAAGTTTGTTTAAGCTTTGGTGGTGGATCACTTGTCTTAACAGGTTACACAGATGCAGATATGGCTGAAGATATTGATACGAGGAAGTCCACATCTGGTTTTTTACTCACTTTTGCAGGGGGAGCTGTGTCATGGCAGTCAAAATTGCAAAGGTGTATTGCTTTATCTACTACTGAGGCAGAGTACATTGCTCTTACAGAAGCTTGCAAAGAGATGTTGTGGATTAAAAGATTCTTGATGGAGTTGGTTTTTGAGCAAGACAAGTACTTGGTATACTGCGACAGTCAGAGTGCCATTCATCTCGCCAAGAATCCGAGTTTTCACTCAAAGTCAAAGCATATAGATATCATGTACCATTGGATCCTAGATGTGTTTGAGAAAAAATTCTTTCATCTTGTAAAGATCTCCACAAATGATAATGGTGCAGATATGCTGACAAAGGCCTTATCGATGGAGAAACAAAATACATGTCAGCAACTAGCCAGCATGAACTTGAGTTGATTAGTTGAATTGGAGTATCCCCTTGGGCTGGAGGGGGAGATTGTTGGGTCCAGCCCTATCCCTCATTAATGGTGTGGGGAAGTGGAATAGTCACCCACTCCCATTAATGTAGGAAGTTGAAGGGTTAAAACCCCTTCAGTTTCTGGAATGAGTCTAGAAGGCTCACTTCTAGAAGGTTCATATCAAGAAGACTCTATGCCATCTATAAATAAGAGTGCAGAGGCTGTGTGTTGGTGGGAGAAGAGTAGAGTGGTTGTGTGCAGTGTGCAGAGAGAGAAAAAGTAAGAGAGAGAGAGTAGAAAGAAGAAAAGGAAGGAAGAAGGTTCGTCATCACGCATTGATCCTCAGAGAGAGGTGTTGGTTGTGGTGTGGGCTTTGACTCGGGTTGTGCACCCGAGAGGTAATCTTGTATTCATTTCTTCTTGTGATTTCTTTGTTGTTATTATCTTTAGCTTTGGTCAAGCTATTGGACGTTGTACTCTCTACATTGTAATCTCTACTTTCATTATAGTGGATTATTCTCTCTGTGCTCCGTGGATATAGGTCGTGTTGACCGAACCACGTAAACCCTTGTGTTGTGATTTGATTGTTTCTTTCATATTTTTTGTTATCTTAATTTCTCTACTTGAAATTCATCTTCTCTGAAAAAACCCAATATTATCTTATCTTACTCCCACAAAATATAATATGCTTGTATAAAATGGCTATGAATAAAAAAGGAAAAAAGAAAGCTTTTTGCAGCCATTTGAAATGAAAATCACAAAGAAATTTTACTCTTCCTATTAATTAATCCCCCTATTCAAGACGAAGGGCATGAGATCCCCAACCAGATATAGATAAAATCAATCAGAATCGGTAAAAAATAGATCGGCTTCGATCGGGTTTCTTTTCCGGTGTAGGGTCAACGATTATCTTGTTCCTGCATTTCAAACAGAGTAGAGTCGATGAAATGAGAAAGAAGAGGCACTGTCCTCATCAAGTTCCAGTGGATCTCTGTCCCTCACAGCGCCTCCCTAAACCCATCTCCGGCAATTGGCTACAACAACAACACCCATCTCCAACAGCACCACCAACCCACCATTCTTCGCTGCGGTCGCCGCCACCGGCTCCCACCCTGGCAGCACCACCCATCTCTGGCACTCGAACCTGCTCCTCCTTCGGTTCCCCTTTGCTGCACAGGAGAGACAAAGAGAGAGATGCATCGACGAGCGTGATGCTTTCGTCGATGCATTTTTTTTAAATGATTCCCCCGTCCTGTTTTTTTCGTAATGGGGGTGAACCAAAAAATGTTGTATTTTGGAAGCTGCGGATGGCGTTCCGCGTGTCCGCCGCATCCCATGTTTGTTAAAAAAGTCTTGATATTTAGGTTTTTCGTCCTGCGCCTAATTTTAAATATAGGTCTCAAGCTTCTTAAATTTCAAATATTAGCCAAACTTTTCTTGAAAACAATCAAACAGGGATCTCAAGTCAACATCCTTCGTATTGGAAGGCATGACTCTTTTTGGTTTTTCTTGTATTGTCCCTTCAAAATAGAATAATACTCATTCATCGCCATCAATAAGAAAATGCAAACAGTTTGAACTCTGAATGATGATGAGGTCACAGTTGTAATTTAACTTGTGATTTAACCTGAGTTAAACAACAATAAATACAGACCCTTGTTTGCCGTTCTCAGGAAAAGGTTGGCCAATATTTGGAAATTCAAAAGTGTGTAGCCCATATTTGGAATTAAGGGAAAAGTTTTGCTCCTAAATAAAATTTTCCCTAAAGACAACTAATTCAAATCTCATTAGTTGATCGGATATGAGCTATATGTAATCAGGTCATACAATTTATTTATTTTTGAACTTTTTAAACAATAAAAATTTTAGAAAGACATTCAGAATGGTTCGATTCAGTTCTGAATAGGTTTTGAAAAACGATTATCTCAGTAAGGCAGCAAAATCGTTGGTCGTCTCAACCATTTGACACCAACAGCCTGCAACAACTCAAATCCAAGATACTGGAAAACTAGAAAAGGAATACAGGGCTAAATAATTGATGAATCATGCATGACTTATAAATGATATAGAGAAGCCCTAAGGGCTTACCAAGTTGATGGAACATCACGATTTCGAAACTCACAAGCGGCAGCAATATCCCTTATCGTAAGTTCAAAACTGAGTGTGCTCTCTGGTGGGCAAAGGGGGAAGAGGAGGGAAAGGACCTCAAGTGTTTTACCAACAGGAGGCTACTTAATGTGTGGTCGGTGATTGTATGTGGGGGCTTTCTCTTTACCTAGCCAAAAGAATACATGAAGCAACAGATGATATAAAGAATGAATTAATGGCTGGTAACCAAGACAGAGAACTTTTAAGGATCAAAATTTTGGATATTTTTAGATGGGGAGATTTTTTTTTTGTGATACTATCCCATGGAGCATGAGGACTTTTTTTCTTCTTTTTGAATGAATAAAATTGAGCGTTTATAAATCCCAAGTATTCGAAATTTCTAATGCCCCGTTTTAGTGAATTCTAGCATCCCTTCTTGCAGTACCAGGATTTCACAAACCTCATTCCATAACCTGCAACGAAACAAGACCTAGATTAATATATTTTATTGCATTAACTACTTTTGATTCAAGGCAACAAGTATCTTTATGAAGTTGATAATGGAAGCCCAAATTTGTAATAGGTAGCACATCTGCCTAAAAGATCTCCTTACAAAGATATGCAAAAAAAAAAAAAATCATAAAATGTCTCAACTTTATTCTTGAGAAAATTAACCAAACAAAGCATGGCAGAGCGAATAATTAGTGAATGAAAACCTGCTTGTTGATTGCAGTTCTCTTTTGCTTGGAAAAGATTGTCTTTCTCCATTAAAGAAAACAAGCAAAAAGAATATGAGTGCCTCATTTCATTCATTAAAAAACAAGGACTGGTCCAGTGATCTAGCTGAGTACTAAGCAAAGTAAGCCTTCCTGCGCCGTCGTGACGAGTTGTCCACCTTCCTGAGGGAGAGTGGGCATCAGGAAGGGTAGGCTTCAGGACGCGTGTCTGCACCCAATAGGGCTGATTACTCTGATAAAGTACTCTGCCCCGAGTACTGCTCCCTAAAATAAGAAGTCGATTACCCCCAAAGGGTTTCTTTCAAAAAAAAAAGATTACCCCGAAGGGTTGTGCATGAGATAGGTTAAGAATCTAAGATGCATAATCAACCTACTAAAGAGTGTTTGCTGAGAGAACAGCGATAATCTAGCCCTAGCTTCTTAAGTGTAGTCTTCACTATGGTTTCCATGGCATATTAATATTGTCTACCTCCATTTCTCCACTGATATTTTTCCGATTTAGTAGTTAATACATGATTTTTTAGTCTTTTTTTCACCATTATATCTGATTGTTGAGGTATTGAGACATTTATTTTTAACTGTTATATGGCAGTCGTTTAATGTGACTGGGGAATATCAACGGGAATATCAACGAGGGGATCTAGATGGAAGGCCAGGTCGGCGACTCTTTCACGTCATTAAAATTATTTCATTAACATTGCGTGTCCATACTTCACATAGCTTAATCGGCCCATATTCAGTTAGGGACCGGTTAGACGAGTTTCGGCCTGTTGTTACAGCAATCACCATGATGAAAGCAGGATGAGATGCACTTATCTTTCTGCATTAAATGCCCTCATTTTTTTAGTTTTCATACGCCACAAACCATTCGTAAAAACTTTTTATAATGAGAGAGTTTCAAAAGTTTTACCGGGTAGGGTAGAGGTCGGTTGTCACTTACTCGACCAAGTAGCAACCCACTCACTTTATATATTGTTTTATTTTTTTGTTCAACTCTTAAGCAACCACCTTAACGATCAACCATGACACCAATGTTTGTCGAGACTGCAGCCGAGTTGCAATATGCTTTACGCGATGCAATCCGACTAAGGTGCACCAGCAAGGTCTCTCATTGCTGGCCACCGGAGCTGTTATACAAACTGGGGTCAGGTCGACCTCAGTCTGCTGCGCCTACACGATGCAGCACAGTGACTGCCCACTGACCCACACATCAGCTTCAGTACTATGTTCATCATGGGCAGGCATGGCCTGCGACAACACACGAGCAGCCGGTTGGGCGTTAGCAGACCCCGGCTGGTCGGCACTAAGTTATTCATGAAGTTGTCAGATGTTGGATGATCAGGAGGTCTCGCTGCTTCAATATGCAAATGATCTCATCTTTGGAGAAGCAAGTTTGAAGCAGTTGACATGGGTGTCTTTCATTCTCATGTGCTTTGCTCATCTGTCTGACCTCCATATCAATGAGACAAAGTGCAGAGTCACATTTTTTAGTGTTGATTGAAATATCTCCAATGCGGCAAGTACCATCATCTTTGGTTGCCCTAATGGTAACCTTCCATCAAGTTACTTGGGGTTGCCCATTATTAAGGACAGGCTAAACTCAGCTGCCTGGAAGCCGAGAGGGTGTTGTGTGTTCTCCCCGGAACACACATTCGTGTGTTCCGGTGTGTACAGAGGAATATCTTGGGACCCGCAATAATTCATATGCCAATGTTGCCCACGATGACTTTATAATAAAATAACATATAAAAAAGGTAGATATGCTTTTGACGGAAATGTCCTCCCGTAAGATAGATATGCATTGGACGAAAATGTTCTCACGTTCCTCATATATAGATTTGCATGTTCCACCTTTGTTTTTTAGCTTGTATTACAACACATGGCCGTCTTCTCATTCCTGCCTTGTGTTAGATAGAAAACATTCTCAGGTTCGTTCCTACCTCGTTGAGATAACTATAAATCGAACTACTTGTTCAATCATTGGTGGGTGTCATAGAGGGATTTGTCGGCCATCTCTTTTTACAATCATCTCTTCTTCTTCATTTTCGTTAGGCAGTATGGAAAAAAGCAATGATGCACAAACATTCCAACAAGTGCCATTAAAGCGTGGTGAGAACATTTTCATGTCATCATGCTATTGTTGAAGAACGTATGTCGTCGTGAGTGTTATTAAGGCATTGTTTTCTTATTGCAGGTAGATTTTATTGTTTCGACGGTTGGAAACTTGAAGATATTTATAAGACGCTAGGACCTGTTGACAAGAATACTTGGTTAGAAATGCGAGCAAGGGCCTCTACCCCATCTGGTATCGTCCATTCACTTAGTATATGCAATGTAACCCAAATCACGGTTGTAGTAACACATATATCATTTTTTGAGATATTGTTTTGTTTGTCAATATCGATTTGTAATATAGTATGTTGAATTACCATATATCGATCTGTAAGATATTATGTATTTTTTAGTATTGATTTGTGAGATATTGTTTTTTTTGTTAATATCGATTTGTAATATATTATGCTGAATTATCGTATATCGATTTGTAAGATATAATATGTTTTATAGTGTGTCGATTTGTGAGATATTGTTTTTGTTTGTTAATATTGATTTGTAATATATTATGCTGAATTATCGTACATCGATTTGTAAGATATAATATGTTTTCTAGTGTCAATTTGTGAGATATTGTTTTGATTGTTAATATCGATTTGTAATATATTATGTTGAATTGTCGTATATCGATTTGGAAGATATTATGTGTTTTCTAGTATTGATTTATGAGATATTATTTTGTTTGTTAATATCAATTCGTAATATATTATGCTAAATTGTCGTATATTGATTTGTAAGATATTATGTATTTTCTAGTGTCGATTTATGAGATATTGTTTCGGTTGTTAATCTCGATTTATAATATATTATGCTGAATTTTCGTATATCGATTTGTAAGATGTTATGTGTTTTCTAGTGTCGATTTGTGTGATAATATTTTGTTTGTTGATATCGATTTGTAATATATTATGTTGAATTGTCGTATATCGATTTGTAAGATATTATGTGTTTTCTAGTATCGATTTGTGAGATATTGTTTTGTTTGTTAATATCGATTTGTAATATATTATGTTGAATTATTGTATATCGATTTGTAAGATATTATGTATTTTCTAGTGTCGATTTATGAGATATTGTTTTGTTTGTTAATATTGATTTGTAGTATATTATGCTGAATTATCGTATATCAATTTGTAAGATATTATGTATTTTCTAGTGTCAATTTATGAGATATTATTTTGTTTGTTAATATCAATTTGTAATATATTATGTTGAATTATCGTATATCAATTTGTAAGATAGTATGTGTTTTCTAGTGTCAATTTATGAGATATTATTTTGTTTGTTAATATGGATTTGTAATATATTATGTTGAATTATCGTATATTAATTTGTAAGATATTATGTGTTTTCTAGTATCGATTTATGAGATATTGTTTAGTTTGTTAATATCTATTTTGTAATATATTTTGCTGAATTGTTGTATATCAATTTGTAAGATATTATGTATTTTCTAGTATCGATTTATGAGATATTGTTTTGGTTGTTAATCTCGATTTGTAATATATTATGTTGAATTTTTGTATATCGATTTATAAGATATTATGTGTTTTCCAGTGTCGATTTGTGAGATATTGTTTTGGTTGTTAATCTCGATTTGTAATATATTATGTTGAATTTTTGTATATCAATTTGTAAGATGTTATGTGTTTTCTAGCGTCGATTTGTGAGATATTGTTTTGTTTGTTAATATCGATTTGTAATATATTATGTTGAATTGTCGTATATCGATTTGTAAGATATTATATTTTTTCTAGTGCCGATTTGTGAGATATGGTAAACGGTTGTTAATAACGATTTGTAATATATTATGCTGAATTGTCGTATATCGATTTATAGGATATTATGCTGAATTGTCGTATACCGATTTGTAATATATTATGCTAAATTATAGTATATCAATTTGTAAGATATTATGTGTTTTCTAGTATCAATTTGTGAGATATGGTTTTGTTTGTTATTATCTAATTGCAAACTATTATGTTGTTGTTTTGATACTGTGATTCATTCAATCATTTCTTTGACTTGCTTAACTAATCGGTAGTCATTGTTATATGCATCTTGAATAAATCGTAGTAAACGTATGCACTGGCTAACGTAAATTGGTATTTTACTCATGACAGTGTTGAGCATATCAACTAGTTGCTGTGAAAATGATGTGTCTCAATCACTGGAAAGTCATGGAGCAACGGACATTCGTACTATCGATGCACCTGAAGAAGTGAATATATGCACTAATGGTGCACATGATAAGAAGGGTGCAGGCATTGGATTCACTCTAGACTTGAATATTCCAACAGACGAAATGAAATTCGATAATGATATTTTATCAAACGAAATGCAATTCGATAATGAGGTAGACGATCATGACAGTGCACTTGACAAAGGTGCAAGCACCTCAAGTCTACATGAAAGTACACCTGACTCTGTTCCCGTAGAGGGAATGCACCAGTTTAATAATGAGGAAGCTGCATAAAAATTTTTACAATGATTATGCTTTAAAACTTGGCTTCAGTGTTAGAAGGTATTCTTGGGCAAAAAATACATAGGGTGTCGTGGTGAGAAAGGCATATGTTTGTTCTAAGCAAGGTTAGAATAAGTCAAGTGAAAATCCAACAAGGAGCAAGTCAGATTCAAGATGTGGTTGTCTAGCGAGAATGGTGTTAAGAAGACTTATGAATGAGAAATATGTAGTTCATATTTTAATCAATGATCATAATCATGAATTAGCCCCTTCATTTATGACTCCTATGTTAAGGTCACATCGTAAAGTAAATGAAGTGCATGCTGCATTACACCAAGAAAGACATACAATTTATGCACGCACATAGATGGTGATCGCGAGAATGTAGCATTCACACCTATGGATCTAATTAAGAAACCATTTGAGAAGAAAGAGGTCAGACAACATTAAGAATGGAGAAATATGTTCTTTGGTTGATTACCTACAGAAGAATTCAAGCAATGACCCTAGTTTCTTTAGTGCAATGCAACTGGATGAAGATGGGTATGCTGTAAATATGTTTTGAGTAGATTCAAAGTCAAGAGTAAATTATGAATGCTTCAATGATGTGCTTGTTTTTTATACGACAGTGAAGATTAATACGAAATAGTGGCTATTTGCGCAGTTTGTCGGAGTGAACCATCACTCACGGAGTTGCATATTAGGTAACGCTTTTTTGTATGACCAGACCAAGAAAACCTTTGAGTGGTTGTTCAGAGTATTTACACAGGCAATGAATGAGAAGCACCCTGAAGTTGTACTTAAAGATGGTGATCATGCAATTGCGACTGCAGTGTCTCATGTGTGGCCATATGCACATTATCGCCTATGTTTGTGGCATATCTTTCAAAATACAACAAAGAATATAAGACACATTTTTAATCAGAAGACAGGGTTTGATAAAATGTTTAGAAAGTGTGTACTCGAGAGCAAGGACGAGGTCACTTTTCTCTCGGATTGGGAGCAAATGATTCAGATGTACGACCTTGAAGACTGTGTGTGGTTACAAAATTCATATGCAGACAAAGAGAAGTGAGTATTGACATATGGAAGATAATACTTTTGTACAGGTATAATAAGCACACAAAGAGCTGAATCTATGCATGACACACTGAAAAAAAATATTGTATTCATGTTTAACAATGTTTTGCTTCATGAAACAATATGAATTATTTGTAGATGTCCTTAGACAGAACGAGCTTAAACAAGATATAAAATACTTCAACACCCGCCCTGTAACTTTAGGCATAAAAATATTAACGCGACCTGCAGATCTATATACACTAACTGTATTTGAATGGACTGAGAAGGAGGTTATACAGGTCATGAATTGAAATATAGAAGGATGTATGCAATATGGGAATATGCATAAATACCATATTGTATGGGAGGGCGAAGAGCAACCAAAAAGGAAAGAAGCACTTGTTACGTATAATGTTGACAACAGAATAGTTGAATGTACGTGCAAAATGTTTGAATTCAAAGGTATTTTATGTTGTCATGCATTAAAGACACTTAATCAAGAGAAGATACAAAAAAGTGAAGAAGACTATGTATGTATGAAAAAAGTGTCAAGGAAATTACTTGAAAAAGTGCAGTTAATTCACCATGAGTCTGTTGCAGCTCATGAAGACCAATCTAAGAAAACGGGATCGAACAATGTAGGTGAAATTCATATTTTTCCTGACCCTTATGATAAGTTGCGTCGAAGCGTCAACACCATCTTTGACAAGTCAGGAGTAAACCTTGTAGATTATGATAAAAATATTCACCTAGCGAATGGTATCAAAAGGAAACATGTATCTGATCGTAGTCGTCGGAGGACAAAGGGTGAACTGAAATTGGTTTGCAAGAAAATATGTAAGAAACAACCAACCCCTAAGCAACCAAGCTCTTCGCATGAACAAGTATGTAATACAGTATATTGTTTCTCATGTAAATTGTATTACGTGCAACTTATCAATATCTAACTTGTGTAATTTTCAACATGCAGCAATACCCTACAGACGTGCATTACAATGTTGGAACCTACAATCCCTCCGACCTGTTTGAGTGCAACGATGACATGAGTTTGACAAGTCTTTTGGTATGTAACAATTTTGGGAGGATGTTTACATTTCTTTTTGAACTTAATGTAGTGCATATTATTGTTCTGTTTAATGACAGGCTCAGTTCAATTCAAAAGTGAGCAACGCAACACAGGAATTGCGTGTGAATTCTTCAGCTACAAAATAGTTGTAACATTTAACTTTCATTAGTGTAAATCGTTGTAATGTTTAGCAATTTATAATTCTTTGTTATAATTTTATAATTTTTTTTTGTAAATCAATAATTCTTTCTTGTAATTCTATAATTCTTTGTTGTAAATCTATAATTCTTTGTTGTAATGTTAGAATTCTTTGTTGTAATTCTATAATAGAAATCATACTACAAATATCATAAAACTTGTCCCTAAAAAATACATAATATCTTACAAATTGATATACAGTAATTGAGCATAATATATTACAAATCGATATACAGCAATTCAACATAATAGCTTATAAATTGATATTAACAAACTAAACAATATTTCACAAAAATTGACACTAGAAAACACTTAATATCTTACAAATATATATACGGCAATTCAGCATAATAAATTACAAATCGATATTAACAATCAAAATAATATCTCACAAATCGATACTAAAAATACATAATATCTTATAAATCGATATACGGCAATTCAGCATAATATGTTACAAATCGATATTAACAAACAAAAAAATATCTCACAAATTGACACTATAAAACACATAATATATTATAAATCGATATACAATAATTCAGCATTATATATTACAAATCGATATTAACAAGTGTCAGGTGCGTAATTTTGTAAGATGTTTTGATTTGTAAGATATTTGTATTATGATTTTGAAATGTGTATGCAGAATTGACATTGTTGCGATTTGCGCGCCTGAGATGGCAATTTGCATATTCAACACACATGTGCCAGTGCGTAATTTTGGTTTATGGATCAATGTAAATTTTGTACACAGTCTTACAAAATTTGTGTACACAGTCTACAAAATATGTTACAAATATATGTACACAAAAAAATTGTCATGTTCGGGAAATTGAATGTTGAACCAAAAATTGTTATCTCTCTCTCTCTCTCAGCAGTAGAACATAACCATCTTCACGTTATCCTTGAGAACATGTAGACAATTAAAATGGCTTCTTCTTACTTTTGGGGGGCTCACATTCTTCATAGCTTTCTAGGTAATCTTCGAGTTTGGGGTTTTGTATCTTTCGCAATTAGAAAATCTATCAATTTTTTGCATAGTTCTGTGTGGAATCCAAGAATATCATCCTAGAAAAAAAAATGAAAGTCAGACCAATATAGAAATGTAGTAAGCAATAATATAGGATAATAAAACTTGTTTAAGTGTACAACATACAACGGTGAATTCTGATACTCGTCCATAGCATATTGCTTCAATATACTTTATTACAAAAATGCCACAATCGATGGCATTATTTTGTAAAGGAGCATTATTGGCGACGTGAAGCCTCCACGGGTCAATGTTAACACCCAATATGTCTCTAAAAAATCCAACCTGTGGTTTATGCAAAAGCAAGTAAATTTTGAGCCACGGTAGAAGATATGGTAATCTTATAGTTAGAAAATTATCAAATGCACAATGTCACGATCTACACCAATGTTATAGTCCAAGGAGTTGTATAACCATATTTTTTATTTTCGTACATCCAACACGTATAAGACTCAATGCTTTTCCGATTGTCATAATGTAGGAATCAATATCTGAAAATTAATGTTAAGAATCAACATATAAATCAATATTAAGAATCAAAATAATATCTTAAATCGATATGTAAATTCTTATTGATAGTTTTAAATAGATATTAAGAATCAACATAAAAATCAATATTAAGAATCAAAACACTATCTTAAATCGATATTAGGAATCAACATATAAATCGATATTAAAAATCAAAATAATATCTTAAATTGATATTAGGAATCAACATATAAATCGATACTAAGAATCAGAACAATATCTTAAATCGATATGTAAATTCTTATTGATAGCTTAAAATCAATATTAAGAATCAATATAGAAATCGATATTAAGAATCAAAACAATATCTTAAATCGATATTAGGAATCAACATATAAATCGATATTAAGAATCAGAACAATATCTTAAATCGATATGTAAATTCCTATTGATAGCTTAAAATAGATATTAAGAATCAACATAAAAATCGATATTAAAAATCAAATCAATATCGTAAATTGATTTAACATCTTGCAAATCGATATGGTCAAAAACCTTTTCACTTGACGAAAAGTCTGCCATTTGGTCATCATCATCCCAGTATTGTAGTCCATCTAGAAATCTAGCCGCGTATGGCATTTGGCGGATGATACTCTGTTTAACGAAACAATAATAATAGTAAGTTTAAAACACGCAGATACATTAGTAAATCAAAAAAGAAAATAAACATATAAGATAACCGATATACCATAAAATAAGGGGTGACGATGCAGACTGACATGGATAATCCCTTGATTTGAATATACATGACGAAATCGTGTATAATCTATTTACAACAAATATGCACTTGTTAATATACATGACCATGGCATACGTAAATGTATAACTAATAGTGGTTTCATACGTACAAAATTATTGATAGTGTGTCCTTCTGCAAATTCATCTCGCATCCGGTTGATGTTCTCTTCGAGCACTTTGTTGAGTTTTCTGGCACCTTGTTTTGTAGAGGTTGCACTGAAATTAGCTGAATATTCAGTAAAGGAACTGTTGCATTATATTCAATAAGCGAACTGTAAATGACATAAAAAATGAAACGGGTTAAAGGAATCAAATGTACCCTTTTTTGTGGACGGTCGACTGAATTGCATCGTCCTTCTTCGACATCGATACAGTTTTTGCGACAATGATGGTTAACTGAAACGTCAGTTTTTCTATTCGTTGCTCACAAAGCAGGAAAATGAAATGTCGCATGTTCCTTGCTCTTAAAGGAAATGTCTTGTGTTCCTTGCAAAACACACTACGGAAGTTAAGCGACGTTTCATTTCACGTCGTTTCACGTCCCACCAGTTTTCAAAAATCATGCCCAAAGATTATAATAAATAAATAAATTATATTTCGCATTAATTAAAAGATGTCATTTCAGTATCATCAAAACGACGTTAGTACGTGTAAATGAATGACACAACGCATAACATCAGTAGTATGTCAGATGACGTTCACCTAAACTCTAGACCCTAAACCCTAAACTAATCTTATGTGACGTTCCTTGCACGTAAAGGAAACGCTACAAATAATATACCCTAAACCAAAAATCGCTTAACGGTTGAGCAAACTTACGTACAAATCGTGGTAACTTTATAATCTCTATACCTAGTAATTACATGAATCGCTATACATAATAAACTCAAAACTAGTAATTGTTTTACGATTTAGCAAACATAAGTACAATTCGTGGCAACTTCATAATCGCTATACTTATTAATCGCTATACTAAGTAATCTCTATCAAAGGAAGCGCTATAAATAATAAACTGTAAACCAGTAATCGCTATACGATTTAGCAAACATAAGTACAAATCATGGTAACTGCATAATCGCTATATTGAGTAATCATTATCACGAGAAACACTATAAATAATAAACCCTAAACCAGTAATCACTATACGATTTGCTCTTAAAGGAAACATCTTGTGTTTCTTACAGAACACACTATCGAAGTTAATCATTTCACGTCGTTTTACGTTCTGCCCATTTTCAAAATTCATGCCCAAAGATCATAATAAATAAATAAATTACATTTCACATTAATTAAAAGACATTATTTCATTTGCTAGTATCATCTAAACGACGTTAGTACGTGTAAATGAATGACACATCACATAACATCAGTAGTGTGTCAGATGACGTTTACCTAAACTCTAGACCCTAAACCCTAAACTAATCTTATGCAACGTTCCTTGCACTTAAAGGAAATGATACAAATAATAAACCCTAAACCAGAAATCGCTTAACGGTTAAGCAAACCTACGTACAAATCGTGGTAACTTCATAATCGCTATACCTAGTAATTACAAGAATTGTTAGATATAATAAACTCAAAATTAGTAATTGTTATATGATTTAACAACCATAAGTACAATTCATGGTAACTTCATAATCGCTATACTAAGTAATCGCTATCACAGGAAATGCTATAAATAATAAACTGTAAACCAGAAATCGTTATACGATTTAGCAAACGTAAGTACAAATCATGGTAATTGCGTAATCGCTATACTGAGTAATCGCTATCGTAAGAAACATTATAAATAATAAACCCTAAACCAGTAATCGTTATACAATTTAGCAAACGTAAGTACAAATCATGTTAACTTCATAATCGCTATACTGAGTAATCACTATTACAAGAATCGCTGTAAATAATAAACCCTAAACCAATAATCGCTATACGATTTAGCAAACGTAAGTAGAAATCATGCTAACTTCATAATGGCTATACTGAGTATTCGCTATTATAAGAATCGCTATAAATAATAAACTTAAAACTAGTAATCGCTATACGATTTAGCAAACGTAAGTACAAATGATGGTAACTTTATAATCGCTATATATAGTAATCGCTATCACAGGAATCAGGATACATAATAAACCCTAAGCCAGTGATTGCTATACGATTTAGCAAACATAAGTACAAATCATGAAAAAATTATATAATTACAAACCTAAGTTTATGTATTCTTGTTGATTTTTCAGTGGCACTTCTGTGTTACACTTATTAAGGAAAGAATTATATAATTACAACAAAGAATGATAGAATTACAACATAGAATTATCGAGATACACAAATCACATATGTTTATTCAGTGGCACTTGACGACTCAGATGGACATACAAATTGTCTCTTTATTTGCCTTGGTGGAGTCGCTTTATTTGGTGGCCTCTTCATTCCCTTGATCTTATTAAACCCACTGGTAATCATCTCAACCAGTGACCCAATTTTGTCTCCCCAAATTTTGCATGTTCTTCTGTAACTCTTTATTCTCCTTCTCTAGCATCGATAACCTTTTGTCGGACGATACATTATCCTTTAGGAGCAGTGTTTGCTCCTTATCGTGTACTACAACAGAGGAAACTGCAACAAGAAGTGCCAAAGGGACACGAGGGATGTTACGTCTATGTTGGAAGACGAAAGAATCAGGGACAAGAGTGTCCTTACTTTCAGGTTACTTCTCCTCAATCTCTCGATTTAGATGTATGGGTTGCCAATATTATTTGAAATAGTTGGGGTCATATTGTCATTCTTTATAATCATATGGTATGGCACAAACACCTCCTTTGTTTCAGCTATTCAATTGTTTTCTGAAGCATTCGTGTCAATTCATGTTCTTGGCCCCACCACTATTCATCTTCCTTCTCAATAGCACAGGCACTTTTAGTACCGACTGTCCCAAGCCAGCTTGTAGGAGTACTTGACTACCATGCTGCAACTCAGCTTCACATTTGCTAAAGAGACAAATATCGCAAACAGACAGTCTCGCAGTCACAACAATAACCTCTTTGTCCTCGTCTTTCCCATCGCCATCCTGTCTCCAAACAACTTGTACAATCGAGATTATGGTTTAGATATAGACATAATTATTCATGCAAAATATTGAATGCGATAACGATTTATACTAAGGAAGACAAAATCCTAAAGCGATGATTACTTAAGAATGCTAAACATTATAACGATTTACGCTAATGAAAGTTAGATGCTAAGGAGATAACAATTTGTACTAAGGAAGACAACTTCCTAAAGCAATGATTGCTTAAGAATGCTAACATTATAATGATTTACACTAATGAAAGTTAGATCTTAAGGATATAACGATTTGTACTAAAGAAGACAAAATCCTAAAGCGATGATTACTTAAGAATGCTAAACATTACAACGATTTACGCTAATGAAAGTTAGATGCTAAGGAGATAATGATTTGTACTATGAAAGACAAAATCCTAAAGCGATGATTACTTAAGAATGTTAAACATTACAATAATTTTAAACCATTTACCTCATTTAATTGCAGTCAATCTAAAATGAACTAAGCATTTTCCTCCTTGACATTTATTGAAGCCCACTAGCCGATCTTGGGAAAACCACAAACCGCAGGGCCACACTAAGGATACAAGGTGACAAAATGCTCCCACGTTCAGGCCTACAAAAACAATATATTAGTAAGACTACAACCTTGAACGAACTTAGTCTACAAGTACTAAATATTTAATAAACAAATACCTGAACAAATGACCAAAATCCCCCAACAATTTTCATACCATTACTCACATGGTAAAGTTGACTATACAAGTGTGCGAGCATAGCAACACCCCATACCTAGTTGTTGACTTCATCTAAGTCTTCCAGGAACTGCAGCCATAAGTAACTTATTCTTGAACCAGAACAATCAAAAAATAACGTCAGTCCAAAAAAATAAAGAACGAAGTCGCGCAACTCTTGGTGAGCTGCTTCAGATGCACATGCAGCGGACCAACCTTCTTATTTCTTACGAAAAAATAAACTTTCATCGTTGAGAAACTGCTTCCACCAGAAATACACTCAATTCATTCCTCCATCGACATTCCTAGGAGGGCCGTGCAATTGTCCCTTGGGTTATAGTTTGAATCCTTTGTTAGGACAACACTTCCATGGCACTTAAGACCCGTAATATGTGCCACATCTTCTAGGGTCATGATCATCTCAAAAACCCTAAACCAAAACATGTTCATCTTATGATTTCACTTATTGACCAGGTGGGTTATGGTGTTCCAGCAATTTTTAAAATAATGTTGGTTCAGAAGGCCGCCGAAGTGTATCTTTCGTAATCGGTCTTTCTGATATTCACTCAGCTTTCTATACCATGACAAAACTACAGGCCACTGACACCGCTCTTTCAGTTTTTCACCTGTTGCTCTGTTTCTCGTCTGACCTGCATGTAACACAAAATATCAAATCACAATTAATCGCTATACATAGTAATCGCTATGCATAGTAATCGCTATACATAGTAATCACTATAATAATAATCGGTATAAAGAGTAATCGCTATTCATAGTAATCACTATATAGAGTAATTGCTATATATAATAATACCTACAACAGTATATCACGACATCCAGTAGCGATTAATGTACCTTGGTCATACTTTTCTCCTCTTCATCCCCTCCCTTCCTCTACTTCTGTACTTCTTCCTTCCTTCACTCTTTCGCATCCATCCTCTGCTTTTTCCTTTCTTTTTTCTTCTCTTTTTTCTTCTCTTTTTCCTCCAGCTTCTTCATTTCTCTTTCCTTCTCTTCATCGTCCTCCTTCTCTTTCCTTTGTCTTTCCTTCTCTTCCTTGTCCTCCTTCTTTTTCCTTTCTCTTTCCTTCTCTTTCTAGTCCTCCTTCTCCTTTCTTCGTCTTTCCTTCTCTTCATCCTCCTCCTTTTCCTTTCTTTGTCTTTCCTTCTCTTCCTTGTCCTTTTTCTCCTTTCTTTGCCTTTCCTTCTCTTCCTCATCCTGAATTTGCTTCCTTTTCTTTTTCTCTTCCTTCTTCTTCAATTATCTTTGCTTCTCTTCCTCCTCCTCTTTTTTTTTAACTGTCTTTGCTTCTCTTCCTCCTCCTTCATTTTCTTCAATTGTCTTTGCTTCTCTTCCTCCTTCTTATTCTGCCTTTGCTTTTCCTTCTCCTCCTCCTCCTCCTCCTCTGTTTGCCTTCGCTTCTCTTCCTCCTTCCTATTCTTCCTTTGCTTTTTCCTCTCCTCCTCCTCTTTTTTTTGCCTTCGCTTCTCTTCCTCCTTCTCTTTATTCTTCCTTTGTCTTTCCCTCTCCTCCTCCTCCTCCTTCTCTTTTTGCCTTCGCTTCTCTTCCTCCTCCTTATTCTTCTTTTGCTTTTCCCTATTGTCCACCTCCTCCTTCTTTTTCCTTGATTTCCTTTGCTTTTTTTCATTATCCTCCTCCTTTCTTTTCTTTTGCTTCTCTTTGTCATCATTCTTCTTTTTCATCTCTACTTCTTTCTCATCATTCCTCATTGGATCATTATCTTCAATATCTGATGGATTAGGCTTCGCTCTATACTTTACCAGCAATTGCTTCATTTCTTTATCATTCTCAATCATCACTATTTTATAGTACGCTTCTAATTGCTCATGCAAAGCATATTGTTCGATGATTTCATCAAGAGATTTTCTCTCTAACGGTGAAGTGTTTCTTCTCTTATGAATGTAAGGCATTGATAACCTGCACAACACAAAAACTCACCGAGACAGCAAAGGGTGCTTCGACGAAAGAAGATGAAGCGTTAGATTTTTTGTGGAACGTTTATGGGGTAATATTGCCAGGATCTCTATTTATAGCAGAGGAGTTTAATGCTTATGGGACCCACCAAAGATTTTATAATAAAATAACATATACCTTTAAGTGGTTCACATTTTAGGCGGTTTACACAATGATGTTTTTGTCGGCCACAAATTGATATGAAAATTCCTGTTGATAGCTTATAAATCGATATACAGAATCAGGATAAAAATCGATATTAAGAATCAAAACAATATCTTAAATCGATATCAAGAATCAGCATAGAAATCGATATTAAGATTTAGAATAATTTCTTAAATCGATTTGAAGATTCATATTGATATCTTAAAAATTGATATTTAGAATCAAAACAATATCTTAAATCGATATAAAGAATCAAAACAATATTGTAAATCGATATTAAGAATCAGCATAGAAATCGATATTAAGATTCAGAACAATATCTTAAATCGATTTGGAAATTCGTATTGATATCTTAAACATCGATATTTAGAATCAAAACAATATCTTAAATCGATATGGCAATTCCTATTGATATCTTAAAAATCGTTGTAATGTTTAGTCGATTTGCCTTTGTTACAAAAATATTGTTACAGTATCACGCAAATCGATGATCAAATATCATACAAATCAATATGAAAATTTTTGTTGACAGCTTATAAATCGATATACAGAATCAGCATATAAATCGAGGGTTTAGGGTTTAGTAATACATTAAGGGTTTAAGGTTTAGCATTACAGTTTAGTAAGATATTAAGGGTTTAGGGTTTAGGTTTAGGTTTAGGGTTTAGGTTTTAGGGTTAGGGTTTAAGGTTTAGGGTTTAGTAATATATTAAGGTTTTAAGGTTTAGCATTACGGTTTAGTAAGATATTAAGGGTTTAGGGTTTAGGTTTAGGTTTAGGTTTTAGGTTTAGGGTTAGGGTTTAGGGTTTAGGGTTTAGGGTTTAGGGTTTAGGGTTAGGGTTAGGGTTAGGATTTAGGGTTTAGCGTTTAGGTTTTAGGGTTTAAGGTTTAGGATTTCGTAATATATTAAGGGTTTAGGTTTTAAGGTTTAAGGTTTAGGGTTTAGTAATATATTAAGGGTTTAAGGTTTAGGGTTTAGTAATATATTATGTGTTTAGGATTAGGGTTTAGTAAGATATTAAGAGTTTAGGGTTTAGGGTATAGGGTTAGGTATAGTAATATATTATGGGATATGTACTGATTGTAAAATATTAAGTGCTTTCTAGTATAGATTTGTTACATATTGTAGTATGTAATTGAAAACTATGCATGAGGAATTAACATTATAGCGACATGAGGTGGTCATTTGTGTGTTTCAATCGTTTCTCATTTAGCGATTTCTATGGAAATCACTTTAAAGCTTCATACTTGTAATTAAATAGCTATTACGTGAATCGCTATCATCAATAAGTATAAATTGTTATTTCATCAAACATATAAATCATTCATACTTTAAACGTACAAATCGATGCTTCGAACGTATAAATCGCTGCTTCAAATTGATATAGAAATCACACCCTTTATAAGTACATATCGTTGTAACGTTTGGGCTTTAACAGTAAACTTCGTTCCACATCCTGTTCATTGTCAAAAATCAATATGCCTTGTGAGACTTGGATTTTGGATGACGATTCATGCGATTTACTCAATGACGTATATGCCAGCCACAACAATTTGCCTTTATATAGAAAATATTGGAATAGTATAACGCAAATCGCGGTTGTAGTAACATACTATCAATTTTGAGAGATATTATTTTGTTTGTTAATATTGATTTTTAAGCTATTATGCTGAATTTTCGTATCGATTTGTAATATATTATGCGATATGTATATCAATTTGTAACATAATATGTGTTTGGTAGTGTTGATTTGTAAGATATTTGCATTATGATATTGAAATATGTGCATATGGCATTTACATTGTTGTGTGATTGTGGTGGCAATTTGCGTATTCAAATCGTTGTTCATTTAGTGATTAAAATTGAAATCGCTTCACATCATCGTAGCTGTCATCAAATCGCTGTCACGTGAATCGCTATCATAAATAACGATAAGTCATTTCTTTTATTAGCAAAGTAAATAACAACTCGATGCATAGTATAGTGTGATGCAACTGACGATCATGACAGATAACATGAAGAATGATGTGCATGTAGATTTAATTTTGCATGGTCGGCAGGAAGAAATCCTTTTGCCTCATAAGTGCGCGTAGTTTTCATTCTCCTCCTCCTTCTTCCTTTGCTTTTTTTTCTCTTCGTCATCCTTCTTCTTCTTCTTCTTCTTCATCATTAGTTCTTTCTCATCTTTCTTCATTTGCTTTTCATCTTCAATCTGATGGATCAGGCTTCCCATAATAAATATCCAACAATTTGTTCATGTCTTTTTCATTCTCAATGTTCATTATATTTTGGTACTTTACATAACCCTCATATATATCATATTGGCGGATGATTTCTCCAAGAGTCATCCCCTCCAACGACGAAGTCTTTTTTGTCTTGCGAATTGTAATCATTGCTAACCTGCATAACACATAAATTTAACCACAAATCATTGTAGAAATCAAACCCTTCATAAGTACATATCGTTGTAAATCATAAATCGCTACTGCATTAAATGTATAAATTGTGGCCGCTTTAAATGTATAAATCATGAATCATAAATCGGCTAAATTGCTACTGCTTGAAACGTATAAATCATTGTTACATCGAACAAATCGCTATTGCATTAAATGTATAAATCATTGTTAAATTCAAACTTACAAATCATTATAGAAATTTAGTCCTAATAAGTACATATCGTTGTAATGTTTGGCCTTCATACGAACAAATCATGTTAACTATTTTTCGATGCCCAGAAGGTGGATAGGTACAAATCATTTTATTTCAGTATGAAAATAGGTGTTATTTAGCATGAATAGTATAACTAGTTGTAAGATTTAGCATTCAGATTTGCATAAAGAAAATCGATTTGTTTACATAATGAAACCTTACACAAAACTCACCCAAAGGACACAAGTTTTGCTAATCTGACAATAGAGGAGAAACACCTAAAAGGTAAATGAAGCCAATGGTGGCAACGGTGCTCCGACTACGCTCCGACGACAGCAAATGATGTCAAAGGTTGTGTTGTCAAAGGAAGCTCCTATTACAGCAGATGGTGCATCGTCAAAACGTTTAGGGAGACATATTGCGAGGAGCTCCTGTTAAAGCAGAATCGTTTACTCCTTAGGGCAAAAACGATGATGATTTTAACCCTTTCTATCTTCTGGAGGTAGAACATTTTTGTTCTTTACTCGAAACGTTGTTTCATGGCGCTAATGGCGGGAAAGGATAATTAAGTCTTTACAAACAAACCAGACTCCGATGCTAAGTGATGCCGACACACACGGGGAAACACGCCCCATGTGCTTACATATGTGGCGCTCATTCAGACCCGAGAACACGCACCTGCGTGTTCCGGGGGGGGGGGGGCACATATAACCTGCTTCGCTGGAAGCCAATAGTCGACCGTCTACAAGTATCCCTACAGGAGTGGCGGGGACGTTATTTATCTTTAGCTGGGCGAGTCACAAAAATCAGGTATGTTTTAAGTTCTATACCCTTGTATTTTATGTCAGTTTTTCGAATGCCACGAAAGACCGAAAAGGAGTTGGACAAAGATTATGTGGGATTAAGGACTGAATGTAGGCAAGAAACTACAAGTGGTGGGGTTTTGAGAGTCAAATATGGTGTCATTGCAGGTGACCCCAGTCTATCCGACCACTGCGTTCATGCTCTTCTACATGATCGGGGCTGTAGGTTGCGTGTGGGGAATTTTCAGGGAAAGGGTAGAGGACCCGGACAGGCGTGGCCGACTTATCTGGATGGTGTCCAAGGACAACCTGTTTTGGGTGAAGAATTGTTACTTCTCTTTGACTGACCCATGTGTTTCTCCACTGTCGACTAGTTTACTTTGGGGGAAGGGTCCGTCCCCAAGATGGAAGGTTTTTGCATGGTCGGTATGTGTCTTGAGAAGGTTCTCACTCATTCAAATATAAAGGAAAAGAGGTTTCATGCTGCCAAGCTGTTGTGTACTCTGGTTTGGTGCTGAGGAAACTGGGTTTCGTATATTTTGTCACTCCTCTTTTTCGTGCCCTTTTTACTGCTTGGTGGCCCATCTGGAGAGAACGAAATGCTCGAACATTTCAACCAAGGGGTTCATCAACTTATTGTTTCGGATGTGCGGTTCATGGTGGGCCACAGTTGTGGTTTTCAGAATTTGGAATGGTTGGTTCCAATCTTTAAACGAAACCCATCTGTCATCAACCCTTTGATGGTCAATATCTCTTCGACTATGCCCATTGTATGAGGTACATGCATGCCAACTTTCTCTCTATGAATGAAATGCTTTTCTTCTCCCTCAAAAAAATACGCCATATATAGAAATCAATTTTTTCATAACTTCATTCTTCATTTTCTTAAGGGGTGTTTGGGCAACGAAAAAGCCTTGTTTTGGATGTTAACCAAGTCAATTCACCAACAATAAGTTTAATGGCTCATTTGGATGCATGCCTCCGAACTTTTTTTTTCATAATCCTACTAGGTTTTTGAACTATTCTGGTGAAAACTTTTCCCTGATTTTTTTCAAAGAAGAAACTTGGTTTATCTGAGAGAAGCACTCCCGCTCCCCATTGGCCCATCCACACCTTCAGACCCACCTGCTCTCTTTTTGAGCGGAAACAATTATCGTCCATCTCGGACCTCAAAGAGGTTAGCGTAGTTAAAGCGGGCCTCGACTGTCAGGCAGGCAATCGAGGTTCAATTCCTGTTGGTGCTATCTTCTTGCATAAGTCAAAGCCCAGCATAGGCCCTAGGGCTGAGGGTCCTAGCCCTGGTGTTTTACGCTGCCCGGGATAGTGATGACTAGGGATGCACAACGAACTGAGCCGGCTCTGGCTCGATTCGGTATAGCTTGGCTCGAGCTTGGACCATCCCGTAAATGAGTCGATCTTAAACTAAGCTATGAGGCTTGGCCGAGCAAACTAGCCGAGTTTGATCGGCCTACCAAGCTCGCTAAAGCTCGGTAGGCTTGATAAGGCTCATATTTATTTTATATAATATATATTATATATTAAAATTTTAAAATTGCCCACCCTTGGTCCCTGTCCCGCCCTCTCAAGCCCCATCCTGCCCTCCTTCGAGTCACGTGTGGCTCTCGAGAATCGATCTACCTAACAAAAAACAAGAAAAAGAAAAATAGGCAAAAATCCCAACTCACCGCTTCCTTCCACCTGGCTAACTAGCTCGGACCTCACGCCCACCACCAGATAACTTGTCTTGTCGGCTCTTCTGAAATCCGATGAGAGAAGCAAGCAGTTGCAGTTGCTGCTGCTACTCTTTATCACTCAACTGAACTCTAACTTGCGGTTAACCACACAGTAAAACTCTCTCTCTCTCTCTCTCTCTCTCTCTCTCTCTCTCTCTCTCTCTCTCTCTCTCTCTCTCTCTCTCTCTCTCCATCCGGCAAGTCTGGGGTCTCTCCTAGGCGGTCTGTGAGGATCCGCACTCCTCGGGGATTTCCAGACTTTCAGTTATGAAGATCTTGTGTTGGAATATTCGGGGACTGAATTGCCCCTCCAGACGTCTTTTCTTGGCGAGTTGGATCCGTCAAGAAAAGCCTGATCTGATTGCTCTTTGTGAAACGAAGATGGCAGATATCTCGAGCTCCGTCATCTCCGAAATCTGGCGTGGCGCAGATTTCTTCTTCAAGTCTGCTATTCAATATGCGGGAGGCATCATCATCCTCGAGAAGCATTCTCTAGCCTTACAACAGGTGGATGAAGGTACGTTTTCCATATCCATCTCTCTTCCACTTCCTCCAAACGCAAATCCAGTTGTGGTCACTATGGTGTATGGTCCCCACCATCAAAGCCGGCGGGAGGAGTTTTGGTTGGACTTGAATATGGTCATTGCTTCATTTGGGGACCAACATATTATCATGGGAGATTTCAACTGTCTTTTGTCTCCTATCGACTCAAGTATTTTGGTGCCCTACTCGGCTTCAATGAGGATTTTTCAAAACTTTATTCAGATGAACCGGTTGTACCACGTTCCCCATGTAGGTGAAGCTTTCTCGTGGACCAATTGACGATCTAGACCATGCTTTCGTTTGCTAGACAGGGTGCTTGTTTCGTCAGATCTGCTGAGTTACATTAATGACATTTCATGTTACCTACTTCCACCATCTGTCTCGGACCAAAGTCAGATTGTTATCCGATGGGAACAAGGCTTCACCGGCGATAGATCATTTAGATTTGAGCAATGGTGGCTTAAGGAGGCGGGTTTCGAGTCATTAGTCCAACAATCTTGGAGTAGACCTTGCTATGCGGTTCGGGCGGCTACTAGATGCATGGTTAAGCTTTTTCGCCTATCCCGCGATATCAAATCTTGGCTTATCTCCAATAAAATAAGCAAATTCCAAAATATGGAGGATTGGGAGGGTGAGTTGTCTTCTATCAATCAGTCTCTCTTTGATACAACCTATATGAATGCATCAAATATTGAAAGACTCAATGCTAGATCGGCTGAGCTGACTCTTCTAGTGCAATCTTGGCATCTAAAGGATGAGATTTGTTGGAAGCAGCGGTCAAGGGTGACTTGGCTTAAGGCGGGTGACGGGAATACAAGGCTCTTTTATTCTGTAGCGTCACACATGCATCGAAGACATGTGATTCAGTCTATGTATATCAACGGTGTCTCCTTTTCGAGCGATCGGGTAATCAATGTTGTCACCAACTATTTCTCTAACATGTATTCCTGCAACCAAGCTGCAGGTGGCAATATGGGTACGGCGTTATTTTTGTCCTTGGATCGAGCGCTCTCCAACTCAATTCAGGGGTTATTCACCGAAGAAGAAATCGTCTCGGCGGTGCAAAATTCATCTGGGTGGAAAGCTCCAGGTTTTGATGAGTATCCAGTGGATTTCTTTCGCATATTCTGGCAATGCGTTAAGAGTGACATTCTTAGGGTCTTCGCTGAGTTTCATCGCAATGGCAGACTGTCGGTTCATTCTCGCCTAGCAATTGTGTCACTTATTCCTAAGGAGGAAGCCGCATCGGATATCTCGCGGTTTCACCCTATATCAGTGTTAGGGAGCTTATATCGCATTATCGCCAAGGTCTTGGCTAATAGGATGCGATCAGTCGCTCCTAGGATTTTTTCGGAGGCTCAGTTTGCCTTTATTCCTAACAGAAGGCTTCAGCATTCCTTCATTTTGGCCACAGAAGTGTTGCACTCTCTTAAGATCAGTGAGGGGGCCTTCTTCACTCTTAAGCTTGACTTTCATAAAGCCTACGACTCGGTTCATTGGTCGTTCCTCTTCAACATGTTGGCGAACCTGGGCTTCGGTAGACGTTTCTCTAGCTTGGTGCATGAGCTGGTAATTAATGCCTAGTCACATATTCAGATCAATGCGGTCAAGGGAAATCAGTTGGAGGATGGTCTAATTGAGTCTCTCGGTATACAGGAGTGTCGTAGTCAGATCCTGACCTTCGCTGATGACATATTTATCTTCGGAAGGGCTACCATCCAACAAATGTTAAGATTCAAGCTTGTCCTTCTTTTTTTCCTATCGATGTCAGGGCTATTTATGAACTACGATAAGTGTTGTCTATCCATGGTCAGTGCCCCTCCGTCAATGTTGGACATGGGCCAGCGAATATTCGGGTGCTCGGTATCGGAAAACTCTTTTTCTTACCTGGGTCTGCCGCTTTAAATCAGTCGTGTAACAACGGCAGCCGGGAGCGCTACTATTCAAAGGGTTCAGAACAAAATATCGGGCTAACAAGCTTCCTACCTTTCTATCGCGGGTAGACTGACTCTCATCAAGCATGTTCTTTCTGCTATGCCAGAATTTTTTATGTTTATGTTCCTGATGCCTATGGGGGTTAGTAAGAAGCTAACTCGGGTAGTGGCGAAATTCTTGTGGTCGGGGCGAGGTACCAACAACAAACGCCACCTCATAGGTTGGGACACACTTCGACTTTCCCTATATAGGGGGGGTTTGGGAATCAAGGATCCAAGGCTGAGGAGTATGATTCTCGTCGTGAAGCAGAGCTGGCTTGCACACCAACCTGGGTCCCCGTGTACAAGCATGCTTCTGGCTAAATACGGAGGTGTGGAATCATAGGTGGGGGCCACAAACGTGCGTCAGCGAATAATGTCAAAGCTTTGTCGATCATGGATCCAAGCTTGGTCTGCGGTTCTGTTACATAATGGTAATGTTGACTCGCAGTCTCAGTTCGTGGGACGCATCTTTTCTCCAAACGGATCTTTCCGCTCAAAAGAAGGCTACCTCGCTCTCCTTCCGTCGGGGGTGGACCGGTTTCCAACGAGCCTGCTCTAGGGCAAGGGTCCGACTCCGAGATCTTGTTTCCTGGCTTGGCTAATCTTACACGATCGGGTGCAGACTGACAACTTCCTCAAATCCATCGGATTCCATCTGCCGAGTAAATGTGTGTTGTGCGAGGCGGCCGAAGAATCTGTGTTTCACCTTTTTTGGGAGTGCTTTGTCTTTCAAAACATCTTCAAGGTGACTTGGAATAAGCCGAGGGTCAGCGTGCGCCAGGAATCGTTCACCAGCGACTTGTTGTGGGGTCCTAAGCAAGTCCGTCATTGCAACTATTGGCGGATTATTTGGCGAACCTGGCTTCTCTCATCATGGTGGGTCGTATGGATGACTCGCAACAACGCTATTTTTCGGCATATTTCGGCAGTGTTCAACAAAATGGTGAACCTTATTTTGGCGGACGTGTACGTCATTCTTCGCATCAGCATCCCTGATCTACAACACAACCTGCCTACAAGGACCACTCATGATTCAGGGTGATGCTCGTCGTCTAACTATAGTTGTTTTGTGTTTCTCTGTTATCTTTTTTCATTTTTCATTTCTCTTTTTCTTCTTTTTCCTTCTTTTTGGGGCTCCTTGGCATGTCTTGGGCCTGGTGGGTGTTCTGGTAGGTTCAATGTTGGTTGAACCTGTTTCGTAATGTTGATGGTTATAGTTCGTCTCTCTCTCTCTCTCTCTCTCTCTCTCTCTCTCTCTCTCTCTCTCTCTCTCTCTCTCTCTCTACGGCTTTCTATTCGATAATCTTCAAGCAAACTCCTGATTGCCTACCCATTTTGGTTAATTTATGCCACCATGCGTGATAATGTCGCCAACACTATATAGGTTGCAGCAGTAGTGGTGGTGGCTTGACCGCCTCTGCCCTAACCACTACCACCACCACCACAGCTTGCTAATGGCAGGAGACTGTTGGAGGAGAAACTTCTTGGTTCTCCAAACATGCCTGGCTCCGCTCCGGTGCATCCCTAGTGATGACATCTCCAGTCCTAAACGCAGATTCCCCAAGAAAAATATGAAAAAAAAAAAAACTTTCCTCCAACTGGGACAGTACCCATCCCATTTGTTTTCTGGCCATTTGTGGCTGCAAAATGGATAGGTTCTCTAACCATATATTTTCAGCATTTTTTGGTCAATATACTGTGACTGGAGGCCTACAGCAATTTTCTTTTCTTTTTCAACCTTTTTGAGGTTTCTAGCCATCAACAAAACAAAAAAAAACTCGTTTTTAGCAAGCTTGACTTTGTTAAAACCTTAATTTTGGGCAAAAACACAGGTTTAAAAAAAAAGTTTGGGTTTTGCCCTCCACACCCAAACACACCTTTAGACTTGACTTAAACTATTCAAGATGGTGTTTGATGATCCAAGGGCACGTTCGGTTGGATCATTCTCATTTACTTTCTCATTTGAATAATAAAGTCAAATGAAAAATTGAATCTGATTTGTATAAGCAGCCCAACATATAAGTTAAAGCAGTGAGAAAGTGAATCTCATTTACTTTTGCAAATGAGAGTCATTTTCTAATTTGCGCGAGATTCAAATTCACATTAGACCCATGTGATTTTGAATCTCAAGCGAATTAGAAAGTGATTCTCAATCATGTTTTTTGAAAGGAGCAGTCGAACGTACCCTAAGAGATGTGTTAGGAAAATAAGGTTTCATACAGCATCAGATGCTGTAAAAATGATTTTTGGTGGTAGAAGAGTTGAGATCAAAGAAGCTGCTAAGTACCATGGCTATGTGACACTAGCTAATCACTTGACAGCATCTGCACTGTATAGTTGTGGGCCCCATGGCACTTAGCCGCTCTCTCTGGATCCCTGCTCATGCGAGAACCATCATTTTAAGAAAAGTATATATATATATATATATGTTGGGATGTTAATCTGTGGGTTTGAGTCAGATATCCAACAAACCTGAACTCGATTATTCAGGTTTGGGGAAAATATCCAAATCTAATTGAGAAATCAGGTCAGATTCAGTTGCGAGTACAAAATCTGATCGGATCCATATTCAAACTCGGTTCCTTTACTGAAATCCGAAATCTGGTCGGATTATCATATGTTAGTGGAACAAAAAATCACCCATCAAATTCAAATGTAAACCTCAAGTTCACTAACCATTTTTTAAAAAGAAAATCAACCAGCAGACCACTTTTCAATGCTTGATTTTAATGTGCAGAATATTTTGGGTATTTTTCATCTAAATCCAATGTGTGTTTGACTCAATGGACAAACGTTACCTGGACACACAAGTTGGCATTTGTCCAGGACCTGTGAATTGCACCCTCGGGCGATGACTCACTGGTTCCCTCTCGCCCATGTTAAACACAAAGGGGACTGGAACTAACTGTACCCACCGGACCAGTTGGTTCCCCCATATCAAATACCAGACGGCACCAGGTCAGGGACCAGTCAATCCCCCACTCAGGTGCATCCCGTGATTCAAGCACGCCCAAATGGTGGATCGGACTCAAACCACATCTTTAAGCCACTTACATTTGGTAGTGTCTGGATCCAAACCAAATCTGGCCCAAGGCCGACGCTGCTGGCTGCACTCGTGGGTTCCAAACCCATAAGTGAAAAACTCCCTTCTTCTTTTTTGGCAGATCTAAACCCTCTGAGTGTGATGTACATATTGATTTAGTGGAAAACTGTCTTTGAATCATATTCTTCCGATGTTTTATGACAGTTTTTGAAGGTGAAAAAATGAACAGCTTACAATCTACCAAATTATCAACCCTCAAAAAATCATATTTTTACATCGAAAAAGATATGATCCAAAGTTTGATTTCTGCTATTTTGACTATGTTAAATACATTCAAAGATCGATACTTAGAGAGAATATGTAAATCGCTATCTGATGATATATTAAGCTAACGCAGAACACTGTTACATATATACACTGTTTACAAAATACACTAAGATACGATAATTGTTATCTTTATCACATATAACTTACGATTATCGTGAGACCAAATATCATGGGATTATTCTGGTCTCACGATAATCGAATATTGTGAACACTAAGACTCTCTCTCAAGTTGGAGTGTGCAGATCCGTAACGCCCAACTTGCGAGCAAAAAAACAAATATGTCCTTGCCAAGTGGTTTCGTGAGGATATCGGCTAACTGCAGGGTGGTGGGAACATGAGCAGTGAAAATGACATCGGCTTGGATCTTATCGCGAACAAGGTGACAATCAAGCTCAATATGTTTAGTGCGTTCATGAAAAACTAGGTTAGATGCAATATGAAGTACGGCTTGATTATCATAGTATAATTGCATTGGCTGAGGATGAGAAAACCCAAGATCATGCAGAAGAGTTTGTAGTCATACAAGTTCACAAGTAGCGGCAAACGATCTGAATACAGTGGGTTTCTTTTTAGACTTCCACAAAAGGGGGCTACTACCCAACATGGTAAAATACTCAATGGTGGACCGGTGAGTCATAGGACAGCTGGCCCAGTCAGAGTCACAATATGCTGTCAACTGAGGAGCACTGTGAGAGGATAAGAGAATGTCGTGGCCGGGGGTGGATTTCAGGTAGCATAGGACCCGAATAGCTGCATCATAATGAGGAATACGGGGCTGATGCATGAATTGACTAAGAATGTGAACTGAATAAATAATGTCGGGTCTGGTAACTATAAGATATATCAATCTTCCCACTAATTGACGATACCGGGTGGAAACTTCTAAGGGTTCACCTTGATCGGCAACCAACCGAAGCTTTTGATCTATAAGAAAATCAGTGGGTCGAGCTCCAAGAAGGCCCACATCATCCAAAATATCTAGAGTATTTTTTTGTTGACTTAAAAAAATGCCCTCGGGTGCTTGTGCAACTTCAATGCCCAAAAAATATTTCAAGTTGTCGAGGTCTTTGAGATGAAATTGAGAATGGAGAAATGTCTTCAAGTGAGAAATAAAGGGTGCATCATTGTATGTGATGATAAGATCATCAACATACACCAGAACTACGAAAAACCTAGTGCTCGTATTCTGAGTAAATAGAAAATGGTCTACCTTCGATTGTGAAAAACCCATAGTTTTTAAAGTAAGCAACAACTTGTTGAACCAATTACAGGAGGATTGTTTCAGACTGTAAATGGATTTGTAAAGCCGACACACTTGATGCTCCCCCTTACTGTGGAATCCGGGCGGTAAATGCATGTAGACTTCCTCATCAAGGTCGCCATGTAAAAATGTATTGCTTATGTTGAGTTAATGTAAGGACCAGCCTCTTGTGGTAGCACAAGCTAGTAAACAATGCATTGTGACAAGTTTAGCCACTAGGGCAAATGTCGTGTGATAGTTAAACCCCTTGATTTAGTTGTAACCTTTGGCTACAAAATGGGCTTTATACTACTCAACAGATCCATATGCCTGATGTTTCACCTTGTAGACCCATTTGTACCCAATGGGGCGCTTACCTGGTGGTAGAGACATAAGAGTCCAAGTGCCATTGTCCTCAAGGGCTTTAATTTCTGCAGACATTGTGTGTTGCCAATGTGGACTCTGTATCGCCTCGCTAAACGTGTGAGTTTCCCTCTCAGAAAGAACAGTGGAGATGAATGTGAAATGAGGACTAAATTTATGGGTAGATAAAAACTGGGCAATGGGGTATGGTGCACCTGAAGAGAGCTGATTGTTGGAGCCGAGTAAAGTGCACGTGGGGGGCTAGGTATAGGCAGAAGAGTAGACATAGTCGAAGAGGTAGTTGGGATGCTGATGTGGATAGGTAGATCGACGCAAGGAAGGAGGTTGTGGTGGAGGACTTGGACCGGGAGTTGGGGAAGGTGAGGAGACTGTGTCATCGACAGACTCATTAATGAGACCAAGGGGAGGGTCAAGTGGTGAAGGGAAGTCAAAGATGGAAGTCATAACTGGTACGGGTATAACGGGTGTCATGGAAGGTGGATGTGGAATGAACATTTGAAATAAAAATATGTCTTCATGAAAAGTAATGTCACAACTAGTGAAGATGTCATGAGTATCCAGATCATAAAGGCGATATTCATGCTACCCAAATGGATAACCAATGAAAATACAATGATTGGCTCTAGATGAAATTTATCCTTGGATGCATGGAGGTTATGAGCATAGCATAGACACCTGAAAACACACAAGTGATTATATTTTGGTTTAGTTTGAAAAAGAGTTTCAAGGGGCGTTTTGTTATGCAAAATGTGAGTAGTCATGCGGTTAATGAGGTAAGTGGCAGTGAGAATGCATTCCCCCCAAAAGGAAACAGGTAAGTTATCATGGAATCGCAATGCCCGAGCAACTTCAAGAAGATGTCGGTGTTTGCGTTCGGCTCTAGCATTTTGTTGGGGGTTCCAACACAGGTTTGTTGATGGTTTATACTATTTTGGTGAAAATAATTTTGAGTTATATGGGAAAGAAATTCGGCGTCGTTGTTGTTTCAAATTTTCTTTATGTGTGTGTTAAATTGGGTTTTGACCATGACAATGAACTTTGTTAAAAAATAATGTTTCTGATTTGTACCTCATTAAATAAGTCCAAGTGCAACGTGAAAAATGGTCGACTATGGTAAGGAAATAATGTACGCTTTTGTGTGATGGTGTAGCATAAGCACCCCATATATCGCAATAAATCAAATCAAAAGGAGAATCACTTTTATTGGTGCTAACCGAAAATGGTAAACGAGTTTGCTTTGCTTTATGACATGCATCACAAAAATGGTTCAAAATAGGGAGTAATGTCAGGATTATCACGTGATAAAAAACAAATATGGTCTTTAGTTGGGTGTCCAAGTCACATATGTCAAATACGAGAATCAGAAGGAGATTTGGCATATAAGGCTCGGCTATCTGAGACATTTGAAAAATGGTATAGCTCATCCTGCATTTTACACGCTCCAATCAGCTTCTTCGACGAAAGGTCCTGAAAAACACAGAAGGTTGGAAAAAAAATTGCAGCGCATTGCAACAATTGAGTTAGTTTACTTATAGAAAGAAGGTTAAAATGAAAATTTGGAATGCAAAGGACATTTGAGAGTTTTAGATTGGGTGATACCAATGTCACTACAAGAAATTCGTGGATTAGCGATGACCTAAATCCATTGATAATCCGATGCTAATCCGTCGCTAAACAGTTTAGCAACGGATAGCTTCCATCGCGAATTTTTCGACGCTAATTAGCGATGAAATATATTTGTTGCATGTTCTGTCGCTAACTTGCGATGGATTAACGAATGCCAAAATTCGTCGCAAGGTCGTCGTTACTCTACGAAGGTTTGGTGTTGTGACGGATTTCTAGTCGTCGCTAATCTGTCACTAAATTCAATGCCTATAGTAATTAGCGACGGATATATCCATCGTAAAAAAAGAAAAAAAAATATTTAAAAATATTTAAAAATTAAATATCGAGAAAAAATTTCTCGTGATACAATTTATATTTCTTGTATAATTTATATTTCTTGTGAATAAAAACAAAGTACACATCAAATTACATATAAAAGAAAACTGAAACAATTAATCGATCCACTATAAAATTCGCAAGTTCTAATTATTTACAATTCAACATTTACATTTTTGAAACAAAAAGAAGGTAGAACAAATTCAACACATAAATCTAATCATCGTCAAGATTTTGTGTGTCATCTTGTTCAGTTTCTCGATCTGTTCCTTCAGTTCCACTACGCTGATTATCGCCAGCAACCTACACGAGAAAAGAAATGTCAGTATTGATAAACAAAATATACAGAAATAAATTATACTCTATATGTTATTTTATCATGCTCATATATGTTCTAAGGCAGTAAAAAAACTTTATACATGATTCTATCATGCTCATATGTGTTATAAAGCAGTAAAAAAAACTTTATATATGATTCTATCATGCTCATATGTGTTCAAAGGGAGTAAAAAAACTGCATATGTGATTCTATCATGCTCATATGTGCTCTAAGACAGTCAAAAAGTTGTATATGTGATTCTACCATGCTCATATGTGTTCTAAGGCAGCAAAAAAACTTTATATGTGATTTTATCATGCTCATATGTGTTCAAAGGCTGTAAAAAAACTTTATATGTGATTCTATCATGCTCATATATATTCTAAGGCAGTAAAAAAACTTTATATGTGATTCTATCATACTCATATGTGTTATAAAGCAGTAAAAAAACTTTATACGTGATTCTATCATGCTCATATGTGTTCTAAGGCAGTAAAAAAACTTCATACGTGATTCTATCATGCTCATATGTGTTCTAAGGTAGTAAAAAAACTTTATATGTAATTCTATCATGCTCATATATGTTCTAAAGCAGTAAAAAAACTTCATACGTGATTTTATCATGCTTATATGTGTTCTAAGGCAGTAAAAAAACTTCATACGTGATTCTATCATGCTCATATGTGTTCTAAGGCAGTAAAAAAACTTTATATGTGATTATATCATGCTCATATATGTTCTAAGGCAGTAAAAAAACTTCATACGTGATTCTATCATGCTCATATGTGTTCTAAGGCAGTAAAAAAACTTTATATGTGATTCTATCATGCTCATATGTGTTCTAAAGCAGTAAAAAAACTTCATACGTGATTCTATCATGCTCATATGTGTTCTAAAGCAGTAAAAAAACTTTATACGTGATTCTATCATGCTCATATGTGTTCTAAGGCAGTAAAAAAACTTTATGTGATTCTATCATACTAATATGTGTTCTAAGGTAGTAAAATAACTTTATACATGATTCTATCATGCTCATATGTGTTATAAAACAGTAAAAAAACTTCATATGTGATTCTATCATGCTCATATGTGTTCTAAGGCAGTAAAAAAACTTTATACCTGACGGGCACCGGAGCTCATGTTGAATGCAAATGAAGTTTCTCTGTCCCGAAAAAAATTGCATAACTCATTACGGACAATATTGGAAATGACTTCATTTAAAAAGTAGTGCATTTTGTCCTCAAGACGCTGACAGACACCATCCCAAGACATAGCAGGGTCATTAAGGCGTTGAGAGTTGATGCTGGCGGGAGAACTCTGTGGGCCTGGGATGCAAGAGGCAATGATTGGTGTGGTGTTCATGTTACTCTCAAACCCGAACACACGACCCTTTTTGGGTTTACCGGTTGCAGTCACCCATGTTGCAGGATCAAAAGGCGGATGCTGAGTGGAGTCATCGTCATATCGTTGTACCATTTGTTATACGTATGACTCCTACAATGTAATGATTAGAATATAAATTAATAATTAAGAATTACAATGTTTATGATAACATAATTCATAGTAACTTGTCTATTACAATGTTTATTAATAAAATAAATGCATATTTTTGTCGCTCTCGCCTTCTCTGATACAAACTCTTCTGTGGTCTTATGTTTATGTGTTTCAACAAACACATCCTTGTATGGCACAATGCCTCCTTTTTCTGCTTCCTGCAAAGTGAAATGATAAAAGATTTAGTTAACAGGTTTACAACAATACTTATAAAATTGACAATATATATTGATGAGTTATCATTTTCTTCCGGTAGCTCCCAAAAGTTTTAAATCCACCTGTGTGTAGATGGGCTTCGACATTTTCGCTCGATTTTGTGCAGCCTTCGCTGAGCGGTTTTGAAATGCATCCCCAGCCCACTTGTCGCACATTGCATCTCAAACATCTAACCTGATATAGGAGATTCATGGCCCTTCCACTGCAGTTGATCATCTATCCCGCCAGATGTTTTTCTTGATGCAGTCTTCATATTGTGCAGCATGTCTGCAAATCGATTGGCAGCCACCTTCTGTCATACCTTCATTGCATCATGTTCCTCCACCGTATTCATGAAGCAATTCGAAGCCTATAAATATTTTTAGAAAGTTAGTAGACATGACTATAACAAAAAATTAAATATGAAACACATTAACTATGACAAACAACTGTATACCGTGAATGATGATCATAATTTGTCTATCACCTCTTTTGTATACTCTTTCTATTGAGTGATTGGTCCTAGTAGATGTTGAAGTAGTGAATTCTTAATTTCACGTACTACTTCTTGTGGCTTGAACCTCGTGCTACACATGAATTGGTATACAGTAAATATCAATATACAATATTTATAAGATATGCAATAAGTGAAAACGAAATACTTACGGTCGATTATCAATATACACTATTCGAATGAGTCTTCTTGTGCCAGACTAAGAAGACCCTGCATCTTGTGTTGGCTGCTGACTTGTATGATCGAGTGGTGTAGGTGGGTCATGTACAGGCGAAACATCATCTGTAAAAAAATACGTTAGAAATTCTCAGAATGCACATTTCAACTAATTAAATATCCAATTAGTTAAATGATATACCTATCAAAGGAGCCCATAAAGATGAAGGTTGAGACTGGCTACCACTGGATGAACGACCAATGTAACCTCCACGAACCACAATCTAACAAATAAAAAATGTCATGCAATACATTCAAATAATTCAAATCAAGTATTGCAATACATTCAAATCATTCACATCAAGTATTGCAATACATTCAAATCATTCAAATCATTCAAATCATTCACATCAAGTATTGCAATAATACATTCAAAACATTCAAATCATTGCAATACATTTCTATACATTCAAATAATTCAAATCATTCACATCAAGTATTGCAATAATCCATTCACAGTTTGCTGCCATTTTGTCATATGATATTACGAATAGTATCCTAATCAGTTAAAAGAGAACCATCAGAATGCTATGATGAAGAAAATATCAAATTTATCATGCAATATATGATGTCATACAATCACAAGAATTATGATGCATGCATTGATAACTTAATATTTTCATGTGCAAACTATTCATAACATGATACATTAATTTGAAGCATACTTTCATTATACAATTTCACATGAAAGTCATAATTAAATTAAAAGTAACTACATGCAAGCATGGATACAATTACATCAAATATTGCAATACATGAAAATTATTCATATCAAAAAAATGTCAAACATGTACCTGCTCGAATAAAAAAAATGACAGGGGGGGGCGACCCCCTACCCGAATAAAAAAATGAGGCATGGGAGCGACCATTACCGAAAGAAACAAACGAGGCAGGGGTTCCCCCCCCCCCCTCCCCTACCGAAAAAAAAAAGAGGTTGGGGGCGACCCCTGCCCGAATAAAAAAATGAGGCACGGGGGCAACCCCCTGCCGGAAAAAAAAACCCATGCAGGGGTCGCTCCCCTACCGAAAAAAAAAGTGGCAATGAGGCAGGGAGGTCGACCCTCTGCCGAAAAAAATAAAACGCGGCAGGGGGTCGCCGCCCCTGTCGAAAAAAACAAACGAGGCAGGGGGTCAACCCCCTGCCGAAAAAAACAAAACGCGGTAGGGGATCGACCCCCCTGCCGAAAAAAACAAATTAGGCAAGGGGGTCGACCCCCTGCCAAAAAAACAAAACGCAAGCCAGGCGCACCCCTCCCCCAGGTAAAAAAAAATGGGATTTACCTGCGGCAGACCAGAGGGTGACGGGCGGCAGACCAGGGGGCGACGGGTCGGGCGGCAGACCAAGGAGCGATGGGCGGTGGCCGGCGAAACGGGGGAAGATGGGCCGAGCAGAACGGGGGGCGATGGGTGGCGGACCGGGGGGTGACGGGCCGAGCGGCGGATCGGGAAGTGACGAGCGGCGGCCGGCGGGCCAGGGAGTGCACCGAGCAGCGAAGGATGGCATCGGGTGGCGGAGGGTTGCGTCGGGTGGGTAGGAGAGATGAAACAGGAAAGAGGAAAAGGGGCTCTGATTAAGGATTTACGCGAAAATTAGCGAAGGATTTGGCGATGACTTAATTCCGTCGCAACTCCATCATAAATTTATATGACCCCTTAGCGACGGAATATTTTTGTCGCTAACGTCGCCGCTAAGTCACGACGGAAAACCATATGTCGCCCAATCCGCCGCTAATCGTCGTGTGTGTTGCGACAAAAATGGGCCGCCGCTACGTAGCGACGGAAGATTTTTCGTCGCTACATCCGTCAATATTACAAATCTTAGCAACGAATAAGTTTCTGTCGCTACATCCGTCGCAAAGTTGCGACGAAAAAAATTTGTCGCTAATTGGCATTTTTCTTGTGGTGTGTGTCACCTATGTGAGAAACCATCAAACTTTGACATTTGAAAAGTTAACCGGTTTTTATTTTGCTAAGGTTGTCACATTGCTTAAATAATGAAGTTGTAAGGTCATATGATCAAAGGCACCGGTATCTATGATCTAAGAAGTCACATTATTTACAGGATTAAGAGAGGCATTACATGCAAGATTAGCAGAAGCTAGTGTAGAGTCCCAATTGACAAAAACAAGAAATTGCTTGAACTGCTCCTCGGATATTTATAGCATATTGTGATCAATATTAGCGCCTGGTGTCAACCCATGGGAAGCAGCAGGGGAGGATCCAAGCTTTTGATCAGCTATATTTGATCCTTGTTTGAGTCTTTGAATAAGTGCCACATTGGATAAACTTCCTCCTTTAGGGTGATTTAGAGGATAACCATGAAGGGCATAACATTTGGATTTGTAATGTCCAAGCATGCCACAATGATCACATTTAGGTCGGTTTCAATTTTTTCTTTTGAGGTAGCGGACATTAGGGACAATTTTGGTTGGAGCGTGAGCATTACTTCTGACATAGAACGTTGCGGGTTCAGATGTATTACTCATAGGCTGAAGTAATCATTGTTTTTCTTCTTGAAGAACCATGGAGTACACCTTACTGATGTTTGGTAAGGGTTGAATGGCGAAGATTTGGCTTCGAATGTTGGTGAAACTCTCGTTCAGACCCATGAGGAATTGAAATACTTTCTCCTGTTGTTGGGCGATACTTTGTTCCTTGGATGCACCATATGTGAATGTGGTGACTCCAGTGTTGGATGAGAGTTCATCCCATAAGGCTTTTAGCTCGGTGAAATACGTAGCCAAGGACGATTGTTCTTGTTGATGTTCTGTAATTAATTTCTTTAGATGGAATATGCGGGTGACATTACCTTGAGAGAATCTTTCCTCAAGGTCGACCCATACATCTCTAGTCGTCTGTGATCATCGCAAAAATTTTCATCTCTTGTGGTTTCTCTCTCTTCCTTCTCTTTTCTTTTCTAATCCTTATTTCCTCCTTTTTGAAGGGAGAAAATGAAAGACAGAAAAGAAGAGAAAAGAAAAGAAAGAGAAGAGGAACTCTTTTGCGAAGGTCTCACTTGACCTTAATTTGAAAATATTTAAGAAAATAACTCACCTCCGTTTTTAAAATATTTGCGGAAAAAATTGGGAGACGGGATTCGCTCGTCGGTACGAGATTCGACCGCTCCTAGCGCCTTTACCAGGGGTAATCGAACCAATGATCGAATTTATGCCATAAGGCTTTTAGCTCGGTGAAATACGTAGCCAAGGACGATTGTTCTTGTTGATGTTATGTAATTAATTTCTTTAGATGGAATATGCGGGTGACATTACCTTGAGAGAATCTTTCCTCAAAGTCGACCCATACATCTCTAGTCGTCTGTGATCATCGCAAAATTTTTCCTCTCTTGTGGTTTCTCTCTCTTCCTTCTCTTTTCCTTTCTAATCCTTATTTCCTTCTTTTTGAAGGGAGAAAATGAAAGACAGAAAAGAAGAGAGAAGAGAAAAGAAAAGAAAGAGAAGATGAACTCTTTTGCGAAGGTCTCACTTGACCTTAATTTGAAAATATTTAAGAAAATAACTCACCTCCATTTTTTAAATATTTGCGAGAAAAATTGGGAGACGGGATTCGCTCGTCGGTACGAGGTTCGACCGTTCCTGGCACCTTTACCAGGGGTAATCGAACCAAGGATCGAATTTATGCCTTTTTGCTTTGCCTAAATATTATCTAAGAATTTATTCTAAATCTAAAATACACAAAGAGTCATGCTTGTGCAGATGCAAGGATGTATGCTCTTTCAAAAGTGATTTTGGAAAATCTCCAAGTGTTTCTGATGAATAGAGTGAAGAAATGGTTTTTAATTTAGAACTTAAGATTTTAAAGTTCTAAGTTTTTTTGGAATAATCAGAGCTTGGGAAGATAAATCTGGACTTCGAAAGGAATGGTTTTGAAGTTGAGATAAAAGGAGAAGAAAGGAAATCCCAAAGTCATAAGTGGACTTTGAATTAGGATTTTGAACCTGGATGAATGTTTGAAATGGAAATGAATTCTAGCTTCAGAGTTTTGAAATCAGAAGGAATTTTGAGAGATCCAAATAAGATTGAGAAATAGAATTGGTTTTTGGATTTTTTTGGGAATCAAGATAAACTTGGATTTTGAAATCTAGAATGAAATGGATTTGGATTTGAAAAAATTGGAATTGGAAATAGAGGTTGATTTGAAATATGGAATTCAAGATGGAATTTGAATCCAAAGTCTGGATTCTAAATAGAGTTGAGATTCAAGATGAAATTGAATTCTGGATTTAGAATCCTAAATGGGAATTGGATCTGAAATCTGAAATCCGATGATGGAATTTGGATCTGAAGTCTAGAATGGAATTTGGATCTGAAGTCTCAAATCCAAGATGGAGTTGGATTCTGGATCCTGTAGTGGGTTTTGGATCTGAAGTCTGAGATCCAAGGTGAAGTTGGACTCTAGATCCTAAAATGGATTTTGGATCTGAAGTCTGAGATCCAAGATGGAATTTGAATCCTGGATCCTAAAATGGAATTGGATCTGGAGTCTGAGATCCGAAGTGAAATTGAATTCTGGATCCTAAAAAGGAGTTGGATCTGAAGTCTGAGATCCAAAGTGGAATTGGGTTCTGGATCCTAAAATGGATTTTTGGATCTGAAATCTGAGATCCAAAAAGTGAAGTTTTACACTTGGAAATCTGGATCCAAGTGGGGATTAGGATCTAATTTTGGATTTTGAAAGTCCAAATAGGACTTTTGAATATGGATTTGGGTTTTGAAAACCCATATTTAAATTTAAAATTTAGAAAGGGTCAAGCTTTGAGATTCAGAATCAATCTCAAACTTTGATTTTGAATTTAAAGATAGGAAGAAAAACTTGGTTTTAAATCAGAAGATGAATCAAAAACTTCAAAGTTAATTTGAACTTTGAAGTTCGAATTTTTTAATTTGAATTGGAAATTTGAAGTTTGAATAAAAAATGATTTCGAAATTTCAAAGTCAATTTAGGCTTTGAAATTGAGCCTTAAAATGAGATAGAATTGAATTTGAATCTATAAATAAGATTTGATTTGAGAAATAGAGAAAAAGAATCACTTGGAATTTTGAAAAGGAAATTTTGAAAATATGATGCAATTTTATCCTAGAATGATGAATGAATTTAAATAATTTTGAAATTGGATTTAAAAGACATATTTCATTCTTTAAATGAATTAAGAATGAGGTTGAAGATATAATATATCCCTGACTATGGTCATTGAATGTATTATAAAATAACCATATTTAAATTCAAGTGAATAATAAAATACATTTTTTTGGTGCTTTTATAGAGTTCAAAATGAAATTAACTCTCAATATACCCTGACTATGGCCATTGGTATATATATTGAATTAATTTAAAATTAAACTCTGATAAAAGAAGGAAATATTTGAAAATATGATGATTTTTGAAGAGGATCCAGTGTGGATCCAATGTTATTTTATAAAAGATAAAAATCCTAAGTTTTGTTTACATCCTGACTATGGACATTGATGTAAATCGTCAACTTAGGATTAATTACCTCTTACGAAATGGTGCATGTGTCATTCGTGTTCCCATTCGTGAATTTTTGAAAATAAAGGAGAAAATATGAGAACAAATAATTCATGATATTTACAATGCTCATTCATTCTATCTAAAAGCTGGAAATGTAAATTCTCATTAAGTCTTAACTTATTACAACATAAAAAATTGAATTTACAACTCCAAGTAATGATATTTTCCACATATTCCCTGCAAAACACCTGATTAGTATGAAAATGGAGAAAAACTGCACATATCATATGGATATCAATGGCAAAAATGCTCACATGCCAAGGTATTTAAGATCTAAATTATGGAAAGATGAAACTGATATGTATTTATGTACATATATACATGCATACATATGTATATATGTATATCTATATACATATAGATATATATAAATATGAATATATATATATATAGGTGAAATGGTGAATGTGAAGGGACAGTGTAGGTGGCTGAAATAGATGACATATGTAAATGGGTGTGAATGACAATGAAGACATATGGTATGAAATGCAGAGAAGACATTTAAATGGTTAAGGATACTTTGGGTAAGGATTTTTGCAGGAAATAAGATGGTGGGGCAATGTGCACATGTAAATATCTTTGTGCACATGCTGTGCACAAGGATATGATGAATAGTATGTTGCAGGTGTACATCAAGTGCAGCAGATGGAAGTCTCACAGTGCAGGGCTGAAGGTAGTGAGGAGATGATGGGTATAAGGTGTTGGGTATCGGTGGTGCACAGGAAATGAAGCAGGAAGATGATGACAGCAAGGTGTTGTTGGGGTGATGGTAAAAAATATCAATGTGCAACATGTAAGTGAAGTAAGAGTGTACAGATGTAGTGTTCATGCACATTACAACAAATCTATAGTGTTATGGTAGTGATGACAGCAAACCGTAATGGAGGAAGACTACTGATCCTGGGTTGTTTGAAGGTAATGTAACCAATGACACATTGGAACATAAATTATCTTCAACAGTGTAAAGTGGTATGATGGCATGTAAGAAGTTGGTTGTTATAACTAAGGTGAAGAACTGCAACATGCTGGGTGCATGAGTATGGCAAATGAGCACAGCTGGGACAATGAAGAGGATGGAGATTAGGAGGCTTGGTGCTGTGGATGTAGCTCCAGTAGGAGAACAGTGGGGGGGGTTGCAGTGAAAGAAGCTGGGTAATATGTTGTGAAAGGTGAACTGTTGTAAGTGAAGTAATGAAGAGCCTGTAGTGTGGCCACAGTGAGTGTATTTGGAGATATTGAAAAAGGTATGGTTCATGAAGGGTGCCAACAAATAAAGAATAGATGTTGATGATATAATACATGCTAAAATTGACTTATCAAAAGACTGGATGAGTCTGTTGACATTGAAGCTAATGTGCTACCACATATGATAAGGATATTATGCATAAAATAAATATGAATACATCAAGGAACAAATGACGGGTGGGCTACAGGTAAACATCACCAATGCTCAAATGTGACTATGATCATTGATTCTTCCCCGAACGCGGGTGCACACACTCTTTGTAAAAATAGAGATTCAGTAACTTCTGAGCTTGCTGAACCAAATCACACAGGTGGTGACGGACTGATAAACATACACAGTTTTTTAGAATGATAAACAAATCAACATACACAGTTTTTGGAACAGAAGAAATGTATCTGCAGTAAAAAAAAAAGAAAACACATGGTATGATTTGATATGATCTTCAGTATCTTTAGTAAACCATTGACAATGCTGAATAATTCCTGTGCTTCAGCCAAAATTTATCAGATGTTGAACCAATCAATAGGCCCGTTAACCCATACCACATTCCTGCTGGATCCAATCTCAACAAAAGAAAATAAATAAGAAAATGGTCCCAATGGTTCCTGCAAAATATATATAATGACTTGTCTTCAATCTCACCAAAAAAAAATACCTCACGCAACATGCATTTTGATGGGTCAGATTCTCTGGAATCTGATTAAGGAATTGAATTATGAACTATGACATCCAAGGAAGTAATTCCTCTTTGGATTTGTCGCACAATGATGGTGTATAGCGCACATGACTTCAGTCAAGAGACATTCCTACGAGGGCTCTGTTGTGTTGGCTAAGGATGACCGTGATTTACCACCTGACATGGGGGTGAGTATAGTCTGGAACCAGGAATGAAGGACAAATCTCGCTGAGCGGGTAAGGCAGGGTGTATTCCTGGCAGATGAGAGATTTGGAAATCCTCTAATGCAAAAAAAGGGTCACTAATATCTGAACCGATTGTCGTTTCCAGCATTGTCTTCGAACCAAAAGCCATAAGGGTTGTGGGCTACGGAGGCAAGAGACGGGTAGACAGGCGAAACAGGCATAAGTGAAACAACGATGATGGCATTCAGATGCCTCTATGATGAGGACTAATGTCATCTTCCAGAGGGGTAATAAGCATAGGGCTGCAATAGATTTTGCCAAACTCTGAGGTTAGATCACATCATCAATCTGAAATGCTCTAATTCGAGCTTATTAACATGATAATGCAGACTCTTATCTCACTGGATGGGCATACAGGTCGATGCCTATGTTGTAATGAACAAGAGATGCAAACTATATGAGGTAATCTAATGAAAAAAAAAAGAACGATGATAAGGAGTCCTAAGATGATGATACAGAGTAACAAAAAGAAAGAACATGGAAATCTAATCAACCAGAAATGGTAAAAAAAAAACTGGAAGGCAACGTTAAATGCCACGAACCACTAAATGTCAAGAAATAAAATGCCATTAAGAACTCATTTAACCGAGTGGATTGAAATGCAGTCAAATATTACTGAAATAAAAGGCAATCTGATGTAAACATCAAAGGTGAAAGGTCAATCAAAGTGGGAAACTGAAACAAAAATGCGAATACAGGGGAAACCTGCAGAATGGATGGCATACAACATTGGTAATAAATCTGGGAATGAGTAAAACCAAACAATAAAATAAATAAATAAATAAATAAAATAAATCACGTAAGCATAACAAGAGGAATGAACATTCATTAGAACCATAAGATCAGATGAATTACCAAGAAAATGATGAGAAGTATAGAGGAAATGTTGGAATCATAGATTCCATTATTGTTGCAACGGGTAAATCGATTCTGCTATATGCAGATCGATCTTGCCCTTGATGCCTTAAAAGAAAAGGGAAAAGAAACAAAGAAAGAATAAAATCTTGAAGCAGAACAACTATATGAAAATATTTGCAGAAGGTTGAAGAGAGAAGAAGAGGGAGGCCTTTACTTACCTGTGGCTTTCTGAACCACGGTCGACCTTTGGTCACTCCAAAAGGAAGCACCCGGAATATGGAAAATAAAAAAAATGGTAGGAGAAGGAATCGAGGGGAAGAAGGAAGGCAAATTGTGGATGTCCCTCGACCCCCCTGAGGGTCGATATTTATGGGAGGTGGCCGTTAGGCCCCTCTCAGATCGGGTCCTCTATTTTAAAAATTTTCTAAAAAGAAGGTTTTAACAAAAGTTTTTTTTCTAAAAAGTGTTTGTTAAAAACTTGATTTTTTAAAAAGGGTGCCTTTTAAAAGGCCATTTTTTTGTTTCTATTTTTCTTATTTTTTGTTTTTTCCTTGACATTTTCTATATTTTTTTGTATTTTTTTGAAGACAAAAACTCTAAAAACTAAGGAATTTAAACTAATTTTACAAAATTTCAAAATATTTATAAAAGAAAAGGTTTTTCTGAAAAAACAGGTTTATCTTGGGGAAATTTCTTCAGAAAATGAGTTTGGATTCAGGTTTTGAGAAAATGTTCGAGTTTTGAAACTCGAATTGAGAAATACAACATGATGGATCCAAACGGATGTCGGATGGACTGTCTGAGCTATTTAAAAACTATTTTTGGTATTTTTTGTAATTTTAATTTAAAAGTTGGGCAACGAGGCTCAGATTTGGATCTTGACAATGGATCCGGATCTGAAATTGAGTCAGATATATAAAATGAATTCAATTTCAGTAAAACTTGAAAAATGAACTGGGATTTAGATTTAAAAGCGACTCAATTGCTCAGAAAATGAAATTAGGGGCAAAAAGAGAATATTTAAAAAAAATTGAAAAAAATTGGGGTGTTCACACCATCTTGGCATATATGACATTACAAGAAATGTCTTTTGTTAACGCATTGAGGATCCATGACAAAATTATGTCATTGCAGTGACTCCATTGTGGCCGTTCGGGAGAGTCGCTGGGTGGTTGGGAGATACTTTCATCCACAAATCCATACTTGTTTTTCGCACTTAATGTCATTTTTATGGCTCGCTTTCACGTTGAATAGTTGTCCCCATCTAACTGGGCTGACACTAAGACTGCATCGGGATTGTCAAAGTGGTGAGATGAATTTGTATCTCTCCCTTGATTATGAATATTGGCTGGAACATTTTCACATGCCATGGCAAGTTGTGGTCAAGGGAACACGAATGTAATATCATGATTGTTGTGTAGGGATGGTCTGCAGATGATCTGTTGTTGATTGGGAGTGAGGCAGATGATCTGCTAGATCATTGAGTAGTGCAGAAGTTAGGAGTGATGATGATGCAAGCATGCAACAACAAACAGGTTTCGACAGATGATTGGGTTGTCGGACAGGATGACATCGGACTTGCACACATGCAGGGATTGTCGAATAGATCTACAGCGTCTGACGAATGCACTTACACGGATTGTGAGGAAGACAATAGCAGAGTTAGAAAACTTGTTCTAATACCATGTGAAGATCAATACTTAGAGAGAATCAATAAATCACTATATGATTTGTTTTTTATATATTAAACTAACACAGAACATTGTTACATATATACACTATTTACAAAATAACTGGCAGTTACAACAACAAACAGTAAGATACGATAATTTGATCACATTTGGCATGATCTTTATCTGAAGCTGCTTTCATTTGACGCCATCTCACCAATTGGCCTTCCACATTTTCAGCTATACGGTTGTTATGTTGATAGCTTACGATTATCGTGAGGCCGAATATCACGGGGTTATTCTGTCACGATAATCGAATATCGTGAACACTAAGAATGGGTCAATCAAAACAATGCCTATGAGTTTGGAGATGGGGACACACATATATAGGGAAGGAGGACCATCCAATGAAAGAAAGGTACAAAATCTACAACCAATGACAATCCCATACCTTCCTTTCGCATCGATCAAACCTCATATATTTGTTATTTATAATTTATTTAATTAAAAAATATACTTTACACAAAGACTTTACGATATATAAGTATGTTTTTTGAAACGTTAAAAATGGATGGCTCACAATGCATTTAAAACTTTACGATACAAAGTATTGTGGGCCGTTGATTTTTACCGCTTTCAAAAATGCATCTAGACATGAAAAAATCATAATCCAAAATATGTGCTTGTTAAATGAATGTTAAAAATCCAATATGTAAAATCTGATCCATAAAAAGAACACCATCAATTATTGGTTGTAGATTTTGGACCTTCCTTTGGTTCCACTGTTATATCATTTGGACATGCCATTTCTTTCAACAAATTTTCAAAAATTTATAGCCAAATATTACCTTCCCTAAAAATGTCAATTTCAGAATGTTGCTGCTCGGACCACCAATAATTCAGAATAAAAAAAGGGACGATGACCTGGAGATGGTGGATATCTGTGGCTTGGTGGCATGTATGGGACTAAGGGAACTTCAGAATCTTCAGAAATAAAAAGAATCCTCCGAGTAACCCAATAGTATATATTTATATAACCGGTAGGGGTCTGCCTAACACGGCTTGTCTTTCAAAAAACAATAAAATAAGTGATGTGTTATAGGCGATCCGGGTTGTGTGGCCATCTGATGGGCAAGTCTGGGTGCAACGGCATGCCAGCCACCCGTTATTCACCCATCTGGACTGAACTCGCAATTCATAATGGGCTCCGGCCTATCAGGTCATGTAACCCTTACCTGTATCAGGACTAGTTTGGTTCAGACCCAAGTGGAACCAAACTTGAACAACATTTTTGGGTATGGTATTGGGTCTGAACCCGGGTTTAATTGGGTATATTATAAGAAAAATCATACCCGGACCGGATAAAAACTACATGAACCGGCCAGGCCCGAACCATACCTGATAAAATAATATTTTTTTATCATTTTTACACTGAAAATGTTTGGGTCTTAATCGAAACTCAAGTTGGATCAGGGTCTGGTATAAAATTTCAAAAACTATACCCGAGTCCATATATTAATCGGCCCTTTGAAGCCAGATCCGAGTCCTAATCAAGTCTTCTTATTTGTCACCATAACCGAACCCTCTAGGGTTTGCTCCAGGTCGGGTCCCTGTAAACCCAACCCATTGACACTCCTAATCAGGACCTCTCCTCCACTTTGTACAAAATTTTTATTTAATATTATTTAAATTCTTTACCTTAAAAAACAAATAACTGTACACAACAACCAAAGCTATTTTGTATATTATTAATTTATTTGTGACGATATAGATCATTTAATTGCATGCTATAAATAAGTCAACCACCTCTAAAGTTCAAGAACGTTGTACAGTGAAGCAATCAAAGCAACTGTACCAACAAGCAAGGTTGTTAAATGCGATGAGGCTAAGCGAGGCGTTGAGCCTGCGCTTGGCCTATGAGGGGTACGCCTCTCACAATTGGTATGGAAGTGAAGCGGTGGGAGGGGAGGCAGGGTGCGGCGGAGGAGTAATTGGCCGGCACATGGCGGTGGATCCACCGGCACTTGGGGTTAGCACAGCCGACGAATCGGGCGGAGGAGGAAGACTTGGGGATGAAAGAGGGGATTCTGGAGGTTGATGAGGGGCAATTTGCGCATCACAGCACGCCTCAATACCTTAAGCGTGTGCCTTGCCTCTGAGGCGTACGCTTCAGGTACTGAGGCGTACGCCTCTCACAACACTGCCAACAAGCACCAAAGTTATTTTATGCTTTATTAATTTGATTGTGGCGTTAGAACTAGGGATGGAAGTGAACCAGGGCGAGGGTGGGGGACAAGGTTCAACCCGCCCCCTTCTCAAAATCCTGCTCACCATTCCCGCTTCTATCCACGCATGGGTTTTGATTTTAACCTTCATCCAAACAGATAAGGCAGAGCGGGGCCCGTTTTCCCTCTGTCCATTATCATTAGGGATGGCAGTGGGGCAGGGCGGGGTGGGGGACAAGGTCTCCACCCCCGCCTGCCTCAAGATTAGAACCTCCACCCCCGCCTTCATCTCCGTTTCATATCCTTCATCCTCGGTTCAAACAGGGATGAGGCGGGGATGGGGCGGAGAAAAGGGGACGTCCATCCCCGCCTCCATCCCCGAATGGGGATGGATTTTAACCTTCGTCCCCGTTTCATACCTGTCATCCTCAGTCCAAATGGGGTGAGGCAGGGCGGGGCGCCGCTTTCCCCCGGTCCACTGTCATCCCTAATTATCATCTCTAAAGAAAGATTGGGGACAGGGCAGGATAAGATGAGGATTGGGACGGGGACTGGGCAGGGCGGGGCTAGATGAGGATTGGGACGGGGACAGGGATGGGGACGGCCGAGGCAAGACGGGGATCGGGACGGGGCAGGGGAAATTAGAAGTACATCCGGGCCTCCATCCCTGCATGGGTTTTAATTTTAACCTCCATACCCTAGCCTCCATCGTCAGTATAAACGGAACAAAGCGAGATGGGGCCCGTTTCCCCCATCCACTGCCATCCCTAATTAAAACATTTAATTGCATATTAAATGAGTCAGCCACTCACAGACTGCAGCAAAATTATACATTTGAGGCAATCACAGCAACTGTTACAGAACATTAGCTTATTTCATCCATACTGCACCAAGCTTGGTAACATTTACAACTGTTATAGAACATTAGCTTATTTATTAAAACTTTTAAATAAATAAATAGAATTTTTATGAGGTGTACTAATATGACAGAAAATTGCCTATTTGGAACTCGATGAATAGCGTCCACTTTTTCTTTCTTGTATAAATTAGTGTTTTCACTTTTCACTGTAGTCGTTGAAATATGGTGGTGTCCCTTGTTCAAGGTCCAAGCTGGGTGTACTCTCCGGTGAGCAGTCAGTAATGGGAGAGTTTTTTTTATTAAAAATTAGTCATTAAAATTTCTTAATTCATAAATCAAGAGGCAATTGCATCAATGCTGCGCCATGAAGGCGCTGACATGAACCATGACCTTATATTAGGGGTATCAACGGCTCGGGTTTGGTTCGGACCTAGGTGAAACAAGACTTGGACTAGATTTTTGGGTATGGTATCAGGTTCTGACCCGGTTCTAATCGAGTTTTGCTATAAAAGAAACCATACCCAAACATGATAAGAACTACATGAACCAAACCTAGATCATACCCGTTAAAATAATATTTTTTATCATTTTTATATTGAAAATTTATGGGTGTTATTGTAACTTGGGTCTAGTATAAAATTTTACAAACTATATCTGGGTCCATGTATTAACTGGACCTTCAGGTCTGGACCCGGATCTTAATCTGATCTTTTTATTTGTCACCATACCCTGACCCTATAGGGTTTGGTCCTGGTAAACCTGATCCATTGACACTGGCCCTACCTTAAATGCTTGGGAGACGCAGCTTCCCTACTTTTTTTTTTTTGGAAAAATAGGGCATGAGGACATTTTATTATTCATTATTTAATAGATTAAAGGTATTTTCATTGATAAATATACCATTGCAGCCTATTATCAAAACATTAAAAAATTATTTGAAAATAATAAAGCGTCGTCTTGAGCTTGTCCCGTGACCTGTCGTGTTGCTGGACACTGAGCCAAAATGGTGTGTGAGTTACGTGGCATAGTGTGACACAATTTTTTTGTTTGCTTAAAAAAAAAACTTTACGCAAATTATTGGCATCCTATTATACCTTTGGAAAGAAGAAGTTGACACTCTGATTAGGGATGGCAGTGGACCTGCAAAGCGATAAGGTCTCCACCCCCACCCCGTCTCAAAATTCCTGCCTTCATTCCTGCACTGGTCTTGATTTTAACCTTCATCCCCGCCTCCATTCCTATTTCATATCCTTCATCCCCAGTCCAAATGGGGCGGGGCGAGGCGAGGATTAGAGATGGGGATGGGGCAGGACGGGGAAAAGCGTAAGTCCATCCCTGTTTCATATCCTCCATCCCCGGTCCAAATGGAATGAGGCGAGGCAGGGCCCCATTTTTTCCCTGTTCACTGCCATCCTGACAAATCAATTTTTTTCTTTTTGATAGGTAGGCTTAGAGATAACCCCATGAGATTCGAACCCGAGACCTTCAGTTAAATATTGGAGCTCTTGATGAGTGTAATGCTCGCTTTATTTTTTGGAGTGCAATCTAGACCATAACTTGATAATCAGCAATCAGACCATGCTCGATTACTCAAAAGCTATTGCCTTGGGAAATGGGTAACAAATTGAAAACCTCTTTATCCAATGGGGTAATGTTTTCTGTGCTAGTGGACAAGGAATCCCCTAGTCGAAAAAATGTAATATTTTTATGTTTTCAGTTTTTGCACATTTGATCCCTCTATGTGATCTACATGTTAAGTTTAATAAAAACTGACCTTTGGATCATGTTTTACTCATTTATATGTCAAGATTTTATGAGAGTTGAAAAAAATCAAGGGCCTACAATGTATCAAATTTTCAAGCATCAAGAAAACATGTGTCCAAAAACTACAATCCAAGAGTCGAATCCGACTATTTTGACTATGTTGAACACATCCATGAAGTTAGATTTGGTCAAACAACCTTATCTAATGATCCTCATATTGGATCATGCAAGGTGCATTTTCTCTACGTTTGTACAATAAGAACTCTTAAGATTAGATGCAGTGACTGGCCATTATTTTCATACTATGGCATTTTTTATTTTGTTAGGCAAGGTATCAGGCTATTGCAGTTTAGTTGTACAGTCATATTCATAAGGCCTTTTTTCAGATGCCACAAGAATTGAAAATTTCAAGACATTTAAACTCACTCTGCTTGAATGGAACAGCATTTAAACCAAGAAACGTGTCTCATGGCATCATGACAACCTTTCATGAATGCCATTTATTTCATAATAAAGAAACAACTTAATTTTTGACAATCTTTTAAAAAAAAATTTAAAAAGATTTTTTTTATTTAAAATCCTACCTAATAGTTCCCAAAAATGAGCTTGAGAAAGGAGCCCTAGAAGTAAGGATGGCAGTGGACCGGGGGACAACGGGGCTTCGCCCCACCTCGCCCCATTTGGATCGGAGATGAAGGGCATGAAACGGGGATGAAGGTTAAAATCTATCCCCATGCGGGGATGGACTTACGCTTTTCCCCTCTCTGTCTCCATCCCCGCCTAGCCCCGTCCCGTCCCTAATCTTTTAAGGGATGACTATAAACTAAGGGGAAACGCCGCCTCGCCCCCATTTAAACTGGGGATGGAGGACATGAAACGGGGATGGAGGCGGGGTGGAGGTTCGGATTTTGAAACGGAGTGGGGGTGGAGACCATGTCCCCCGCCACCGCCCCAGTCCACTGCCATCCCTACCTAGAAGGCGAGTGTGAAGTTTTCCTCTACAAATTAATTCACAATGAATCCAAGAGGTTTGTACAACTGGCCGCATGGGATGATGGGCTTCACTTTTGGGTTGCATTTTGGTCACCTCGGCAACATTATTGTTTTACAAGTTGGTTCAAAGAAAAAACAAGGATAAGCGATTGCACAATTACCAAGCTAGTAGAGGTAGGGCATATGATATGGCAAATCATCAATCTCTCCTGGAACCCACAGGCTAAATTATGGTTTTTCCTCATTAAATAGTAAAGGAGAGTGGATATGTCACGATAAAGCATTTTTAGAATAAGGTTAATAATGTTTGCTATCCTTGTCGATTAAGATGCTATTCAATGAGAAAGGAATATCCAAAGTGACCGAAGCTGAAGCAACTACTTTCAAAGTAACAAAGAGAAAAGCTGTGGCTGTTGGGAAAGTAGAAGAAAAAAAAAAGATTCCTCACTCCCCTAGTGAGAAACCCTAATATTTTTGAATTTTTATTGCATATCTGACTCCCCAGATGTGATCTACATGTTTGGGTAAGTGAAATTTAGTGTTTGGGATCAGTGGAATTCAATGTTTGGATCATGTTATTCCAACATGTGTTAGATACGGTAGGAGTTGAAAAATCAACGGCTTACAATATAGCAAATTTTCAACCCTAAAAAATCATACTTTTATACAACAACAACAACTACTAGGCCTTCATCCCAAAAACAATTGGGGTCGGTGTTATGAAACAAAAAAGAAAATCAACGGCTTACAATATACCAAATTTTCAACCTTAAAAAAATCATACTTTTATGTCGAACAAAAAAACTATACAATACTCGATTTCTACTATTTGACGATGCTAAACACATTTAAAGAGTGAGAAAAATGTCATGAATCGGAGGAAAGCCCTCTTCTTTCAATTTTCAATTTCAAATTTTCAAATTTCAAATTTTCAAGCAAAAGACCAAACCAAAGACGTCTTCTTTCAATGCCTATCCATTTGCTATCGCAAGAGATGTCTTTATCACACATCAGTCAGTTCCCATACTTTATCCAACCACATTGATGAAACCATTCTAGTCTAAAGGGAAGGTATTAACTTAGTAAACCGTACCTGGGCTCCATACCCAAACCGGCTATCACAGGTCTGACCCGCATTGTTAATCGGACTCCTTCCTTTGTTACCAGACCCTGCACCTACTGGATCTTTATGGCTTAGGATTGGGTCATACCTAACCTGTTGACACCCCTACTTACCTATATAGTGACCATAAGGAAGGACCAGCACGCCATGCAAACCACACCAGCTCAGGCCAGATCGAATGTATCTAGAACTTTCAATGGGTCAGGTTTGTATCAGGTACCCGACCTGACCCAAGCCCAAATTTCCAGGTATGGTAATACAAATTGCCGACCCGACCCAACCCAATCCAAGTATGTTATATATATTTTTAATAAAAAAAATCTGAAATTATGTGGGTCTGGGTGTGGGATTCTATTTTCGTTACCTGGAAAAACCTGACTCGATAATTATATGGGTGGATCCAGGTAGACCCTGACCCAGCCTTGACCTGACCTGTTGACAGCCCTGAATGTATCACATAAAGATGAAAACTGGAGGATATGGGTCGGGACAAACTTGAATCAATGATATGTCCATTTATTGAAAGAGTAGGTTCTGATCTAGATCCTGACTGGGATTTCATAGTGAAGTAATGGATCTGGTTAGGGTCTGAGTTTATGCCCAGAACAAGTCCTATATCTAGATATAAATGATGCTTGATCAAGAAAAGCAGAGATGACTTCGTACTAGATTAACCTAAAACAGGTAAAAGCTACTGTTTTTGGGAGCAAAGGGTAAAATTCATTGGATTAAATCTAGATTTGAACCAAAATCCAATTATATTTGTTTACTTGAGTCCGACTTGGATCCAAAGTGACCTGACCATATTTATTCTGGGTCCAACACATGAATATTTATTTCGTATCAGACAGGATCCGGATACATATTATCTGAATCTGACAATACGTGTTGGACCTAATTTGGATGTGGATTAGATATCCGATCCTTTGGCATCCCTACTCATATGTAGGGGTGTCAACCCATCCGACCCAAGTAGGACCAAACCCAGATCTGACTTTGAGGTGTTGGTACTGGGTCTGCAGCCAGGTTGATTGGGTCCACGATAAGAAAAGTTATACCCAGGTCCTACAAGGATTACATGAACCAGACTCCGCCCGTACTTGGTAAAATAGCAGTTTTCTGTCATTTTGCATTGAGAAACCATGGGTCTTAGTGGGAACCAGGTTGGACCCAGGTATGGTATGAAATTTCACAAAACATACCCTGCTCTATATACTAATTGGACCTTCTGGATCTGACCCAGATTCTAGTTGGACCTCCTTTTTTATCCGCAAATTCTGACCCTATAGGATTTGGTACAGGTTGGATTCAGGTCAAACCCAACCCATTGACAGCGTTACTCATATGCGCATGCTTGAGAGAGAGAGTGAGAGAGGATATGGTTTTCCATTGCGACAAAAAACAAGTCCTAGTCCAACCAAATTGTGAATGTACAGTTGGATACCATCAATAATGGATCCGGTCCGTCTGGATCATGTTTGGACAAAAGACTTCGATGACATTTTTTTGTGACTAGTCCAATTTTTATCCAATATATCCAGATAGAGTAGTAATGAAGGGAAGCGTAATCTGGCTCTGAGCACTAGATACTATTATACCAGGCAGTTGGATCTAAATGTGGAGCTGAATTGAGTGTTACATTAAATACATCTGATCCAGACTTGACCAGGACAAAGTGTATGAATGCATATAATGGTGTAGAAAATTGAACCGGATCCGAATCAGGCTGCGCTGTAGAGCGGACCTTATGTTATGGTTCATTTTCCTTTCTCGCGTTTGTCTGACCTCATCCAATTTCCCGGTTGCGGACTCATTAATAAAACTGACATCCCCGATCCGGTCAAAGACCCAAACAATTAGAACCCTGCTTGACAGCCAAGAATCCGTGAGTGCAACCTCGGTTCGAAGGTGTAGGTCCAGATTCCCAGTCAAGTCAATGGGAATGGTTAGTCGGTACTCAACCCAACAACAAACAGGCCAAGCACCAGGACTGTCTTTTTTCTTCACAGAGTTCTTCCCATCCTTTTCCCAATGTGATGCAAGGACGTCAATTATTTGGGTTTGAGTTGGATATCTCATCGAATCCAAATTCTGATTCAAAGACTGAACGACTGGTTACTATATCCGAATCCAAATCCAATGGGTATTTGAGTCCCGTTGCACACAAAAAGTATGCCTAATCAGATCTAAATCGGCTACTATCGTTTTCCGGTTGGAATTCAAAACTGAATCCGTGTAGCCAATATTTGATCAGGTCGGATTTTGTAAAGGTTACATGCAAACCCAATTCAATCTTGCCATTAGTACCTACCCTGTTGCAAACATATATATATCTACCGGGTTTTGACCCGAATCCAACTAGACCCAACCACAGCTATTTCGTTTCTGAGTTGAACCTCATCAGGATTCGTATTATCAAGATCCAGTAATATGGGTCAGTTCCAGTTCAGAATCGGGTTGGACCTCCGACCCATTTGCATCCCTAAGCTTCGGACCTCCTGAATCCATATCAACTAAATCTGGAGAAGTGACTAATCAGGCGAGTGACAGTTCATCTATGAAAACGATCACATAACATGACAAGGCCGTCTTAGTCTCAAGTGCCCATTGGTGTAGGGCCCCTCTCACGTTCTCTCTCTCCTGGTGGTCCCCCACAACCTGCGCAAATTGTCAGCTAGCTGCAATTCACCGACCGCCACGTGTACTTCCTCGGATCCCCCTTTTCACTGTTCATGCTGAGCCCAAGACCCTGACTGAAATATACGCCCTACGGAGCGTACAACATACGTCTATATAATCGTATATGACCGTATTTATTGAAATTACAAAAATGCCACGAGTGACGAGGGGATTTGACGGAAATGATACAATGATAGCGTCGGGAACGAATGGGGAAAACCGACGGCTTATGGACGGAAAAGGTATTTGACTTTTGTGTGTGTGTGTTTTTATTTTTTTGAAAAGCAAGATGAGGTTAATCTGACCCCACCAGTTATTGTTCAATGGTAGTACTGTACCACTGGCACTGGGGTTTTGAACCTGCAACGTCCCACCACACGGAGACGTGCACTGACAAATCCTAGTAACCACGCGTAAGCCCCGCTGGTGATTTTTGTTGCTTGTTAGAAGTAGTTTCAGAGACAGGCAGGCGCCTTTGGTGTCTCCCCTGCTCGACCCATGCTGGAGAGTGGTTTCTTTTCTTTTTATTATTTTTAATATTGAAAATGCCACAAGTTGTCCCATCCTGCCATTTTTGTGGAACTGTGTATGAAACAGCAATATTCTATCTAGTCCTCACTTTTCATTAAAAAAATGTCCTATATGTAAATTATGCACCTAAATTTTCAAAGGTTTTTTTTTGTTTTTTTTGTTTTAATTTCACAGTACAGATGCTATTTAAATGCTTGGTTTGATAGAAACAGACTCTAAGATCATCCTATTATGATATTATGATGTATAATAAGGATTTTTTAAAGCTTAAAAATCAAAGGTTAAGAATTTTTGTAAATATTCAAGCGAACAAAATCATATTTTTGATCCGATTACAATGATTTTTTATAATCGATTTCAAGCAAATGGACCACACCAAATGCATACCAAATGCATCTGTAGGGTTAGATTTGCAAAAAACCTATGAAAATCAAGGTTCATACCAGTTTATATATTTTGCTGGTTTATTTCTCTCTCTTTCTCTCTCTCTCTCTCTCTCTCTCTCTCTCTCTCTCTATATATATATATATATATATATATATATATATATATATATATATATAGTCATATTTGATTTTCTTAAATATGATACAACAGTTAGATTTTGCTTCTAGAAACTTTGATCCATATAAATCAAGTGTATACCACCGTAAAAGGGCACGGTATTTGGAGCCTTAAACATTTATGAAAATTGTAGGCCATTGTTTTTTGAAACTTTATAGAAACTTATCCATACATATGATTCAAATGCTCCAAGAAGTGATTCTTATAAAAACAAACATAAATATCACATATGTATGATCAGTATTTTAAAAAAAGCCACGAAAATTTAATATCATTTAGCACCATGCCCATTTTGTAAGTTTTGTGATGTTAAACCATGAAAAGAGGTAGGTATAAGGTGGAAAATACGGCCAAGCTCTTCAAGCCGAACATTATATATATATATATATATATATATATATATATATATATATATATATATATATATATATATATATATATATATATATATGTGCGTGTGTGTGATGTTAAACCATGAAAAGAGGTAGGTATGAGGTGGAAAATATGGCCAAGCTCTTCAAGTCGAACATTAAACATCCAGTGATAACGAGAATTTTGAGTTAGACATTGGTAGGTGATAGTAGGGATGGCAGTGGGGTGGGGCGGGGGACAAGGTCTCCACCCCCGCCCCGCCTCAAGATTAGAACCTCCATCCCCGGCGGGGATGGATTTTAACCTCCACCCCCGCCTTCATCCCCGTTTCATGTCCTCCATCCCCGGTTCAAATGGGGATGAGGTGGGGTGGGGATATTGCGGGGAAAAGTGATGGGGGCGGGTCGGGACGGGGATCGTGGCGGGGAAAAGTGTATGATCATCCCCGCCTCCATCCCCGAACGGGGATGGATTTTAACCTTCATCCCCACCTCCATCCCCCTTTCATACCCTTCATCCCCGGTCCAAACGGGGCGGGGCCCCGCTTTCCCCAGGTCCACTGCCATCCCTAGGTGATAGGTCTCTTGTTTATAAGGATATTTCCAACCAGAAGATTCTCAATACATGGTGTCAATTCTGCTTGTGATGTTAGCGCCTTTGAAAGCGAAACAATTTAATAGGCTCAGGATACGGGTCGCATTATAGCCACATTCCTTTGAAGCAGTTGCCATCTATCTGGTCATTAATGTTGGGGATGAGGAATTGCAACAGAACCAGTAGTTACTAAGATGTCATAGGGACATGAAAACCATCATCATCATTATCATGATCAACATGCCATGTCACATCTAGATGGGCCATGAGAGCCATGGATGCCATGTTCATCATGATCAAAAAGCAGGAAAAGGGGGGCATCATTCTCCAAGTCAATATCTCAAGATAAAGCAAAGCAGGGCCCTGAAATGTGCATTGGCCTCTAATGAGCTGGACCAACTTGGCAACTTGGTTGGGTTCATAAGCACCATTTAAGCTAAGATTTATTAGACCTAGTCCCAATCAACCCAAATTCAGTATTTTCCCAATGTCCAAGATATGAACCACACATTTGGATACATCATCCAAATAATCTAGTTGTATGGGTTCTTGTGGGACCCATGACATAAAACAAGGTAGGGGTGGGCATCGGGCCTGCTCGGCCTGGCCCGGGCCCATTTAGAGCTCTGCCAGCCGGGCTTTAAGTGCAGCCCGGCCTGGAGATGGCTTGACCCGTTTACTAACAGGCCGGGCTTTGGTCCGGTTATTAACAGGCTTGGGTTTGAAGAGCAGCCCATGACTTGGACTGTTGGCTCAATAGGCCCAAACCCAACAAATTATTGCAACTAATTAGGTAAATTATAATTAATTAACAAATTCTCATGTGCCTAACTAATTATTTTTCTATTTTTTATAAAATTAATGTAATTAATTACGTAAATATAATAATAGTTACCAAGTTAATATGTAATTAATTAATTTAAAAAAATTATATTATTAATAATTAATAAATAGCTTAGGCTCATCAAACCCAGCCCATGTATATAACGGGCCGATTTTGGCCCGGTAGCTAACAGTCCCGATCCTAAAACCTTGACCCAAACCCAACCCATGGTGGGTCAGGTCGGCTTGGTCCATTGGGCTGCCCGGCCCATTGCCCTTCCCTAAAACAAGGTAATTTGTTCTTCCTTGCTAGGTGATCATATGGCCTTGATGTGTAACCCGTTACTCTTAAGGACGCCGATTTGGGTCGGATGTGACCAATAATCCTATGTTAGCTAAACAGATTTAAATTTGGATGGACTCATAAGGTGAAAAGCTCGTACCAAATTTGTTTTTCTATATATAAACGGAATTGGATATCTGAGACATTCGGACATTTGTTTCAGTAGCACAAAAAAGAAAAACCGTATCAGCATCTGATGATAATTGGATATGGTTTTGGCTTATAAAAAATGGAATCAAATTCGGTGAGATATCAGATAAAATCCGTTTCATTGACATCACGACTCACTTTCTAAGTTTAAATGGAAAGATACGGGTCAGATAGCGGGTCAATGGATATCCATTTTCAAGTATGTGGTTCCTCATGTGTTGACCCGTATAAAAAACAGCTTGATTTGGGTGCTTCGTGCAATTTAAATTAGACAGACATATTCGGGAATCTAAACCTATGGCTACTAGAGTAACAATTGGGTGTGAGAAACGTGTACTTAAAAATGTCTTAATGCATTAAACATGAAGGGAAAAAATGTCTTAAGGCTTCAAACATGAATCATAAACTAGTAAAAAAAAGTCACTTAAAACAAAAGAACAAAACTTGTATCTTATTACCTTTCAGAAAATGACAATAGATTCAAATCCAATACCCAAGATCCAGACGTTACTTCTAGAATCTTTTAGAAGTCGAGTGAGTTCCAAGTGATTAGCGTGACAACTCATATGACTACTCTAATTAAGACAAAGTTAATTGTCGAAAGTCTTAACTAGAAAGATAAAGAGCTGAACATGTGGCATTACCAGGAGGCAGGCCAATTAGCAGAGAAGCTCAAATGAGAAGGGCGTGAATCTAAAAGAGTTTTATAAAAATGTTCTCTCCTTCTAGAAGTTAATTAAGTTTAGTTAATTATTTTTAATTAAAAGTATTTAATTGTTAATTAGTATGGAGTTTCTAGTTAGTAAGAGTATTAACTTAATTGAGGTATTGGTTTTTCTGATTAGATGCAGTTTTGTATAATTAAGACTCAACCTTCGCTCTTTTTATTTAAGAAGATATTGAAGAAGTTTATTGGCATGGATACAACAACAAAGAGGTCGGGGTAGGCCTAAGAAGACATGGATGGAGGTGATAAGAAAGGATATGAATGCTTTGAACCTCACCGAGGACATGGCATTGGATAGAAATGAATGGAGGAGAAGGATTCATGTGGAAGACCCATAATTATCTATTGGCATGGATAATTATTGAAATTCTCAAAACCTCTCTCTAGTCCTCCCCCTCTCTCTAGTGTCTTTATCTTTATTTTCTCTTTCTCTTTCTCTTTCTCTTTTCTTTCTTTACTCTCTTTCTATTACAACTTCTCTGATCCTTCCTGATTATCAGCATGTTAGGTCTTTAAGGGTTTGGCATCCAGCCCTCCTCTAAAGCCCGAGCTCTCCTAACGTTTCAGACCATGTGTTTTTTTTTTATTTCGACAAATCAAGTGTCATCTTAGCATTACTGCATGAGTTTTAGAACATGAAAAACTTCATCCCAACCTACTATTGACCTCGAAGGTACTTATATTATCGTTCTTTAGCCTTAAAATAACTTTTATTGTTTTTCTAGACCCTAAAACACAAAACTGCATTCTTTTGGGTATTCAAATTTTTGAAACTGAAAACCCCTGACCGTCAACAACTTTTCTTTTTATTTAGAACATATCACATACGCCTACATATGTTCTTAGGTGATCCTTGAATTCCTAAGTATCTTCTTAAGTGATCCTAGAATCCTTGGAGAATGTACTTTCAGTTTTAGATCAAAATTGCATCTGAAACACTTATTGAATTCAAACCGCATCTACCTGATTTAGTTGTTTAATCATATTTTTATTATTTTTTCTAATTATAATCACAAGAAACCTCACACCTTTTTTTCAAGCAAGGTTCTGCACCCCCGACACGTGCGATCTAAGAACCTAAGGTTGGTTTCTCTTGAGTCTATTGGGTTTAAACTGAAATACCGATTCACAGAAAATCCAGAACTACCTTCCTATCTATTCTCCAAATCACCAGTTTAAAAAATTATGCAGGATTTACCATATTTTTTTCTTAAATGCATCTTTTAACTCATTTGCAAATAATAAATAATTTTTGAAAAAAAATAAGTGTTTTTTTGGTGAGTGAAAGTTTGGGTTCCCCTTAAGGTACATCAAGGAATGAAAATGATTACAAAGCAGTACAACTAGACATATTCAAGGGACTTAAAAGGGTTAACTTAGATATGGACAAGGATGTGGGGTAACCCAGCAATGAGCAAACCCATATCCGACCCGTTTTTGAGCCATTGAATTCTATTTTGTTATTACTGCGGAAAACAAGAATGATCAAGTCAAATAGATCAAACGGTAAGGGCAATATCGAAATTCCGCAAACACAAGAGGTCTCATCCGACGTTTTCTCAAAATCAAGGGACCTTCTTGTCCTCAACGAGGGCATTTTCGTCATATAATTTTCCTACTCTCTTAAGTCAAAATGCTTTCTCTTTCTAGCAGATCCAGAGCACTAGAGCTCTCTCTCTCTCTGCTTCGTCGCATGGCATCCGAGACTAGACAGAGAGGATGAAGAGAGAAGCCAGGCAGGGTTTTCCGGCGAAGATTACGGCGTCATTTTGCGGACGAACGGGAAACCCTCCCTCCGATCCGGCGGAGAGTCGGAAGCCCCACCGCCGGAGGAAGCGCAGCGTCAACGGGATCCGGCTCAGGAGGGACGTCGGCGCCAGTGGAAGTGAATCGGCGTTTGGCGCCTGCCGGAGGTCCGGCGGCCCGGCGACGCCACTGCTGAAGTGGAAGTTCAACGTTGACGACGACGGGGGCGGTGGAGCGAAGAAGAAGACGAAGTCGCCAGAATCTGGCGGGGAGGGCAATGGCGGGGGGCAGAGGAAGGGGAGAGACGAGCAGCCGGCCGAAGTCGTCTCTGCTAGGAGGCTCGCTGCCGGGCTGTGGCGGTTGCAGCCGGCGAAGGTGTCGGTCTCCGACCGGGGAGCTCGCCGAACTATCCATCGTCCGACGGGATCCGAGGTATACCTCTCTCTCTCTATCCACATTTCCGGGGAGGGATCTACTCTTGTCGTTCTGCGTTTGGGATTGCGGATTAGTTCTCGATTTTAGCCTGTGAATGACATGCTTTTGAATACTGATTTGATACTTCACGGTCTTTGTCGGGTTTTTAAGGTTTTTTTTTTCTAGAGCTTCTGGATCCTATGAAAAAGGAGCTAGTTCTTTTCGTTTTATTTTAAGATTGGGGATTGCTACTTCAAATCCATTTGTATGTGTGTGTAAAGAAATTGTGTCTACGTTGTTGTGACATTTGAAAAGTTGGATGTGGCGCTCTGTTTTGGAAATTTTCTGTGTTTATTCTATTATCAAGGAACTATTTTTCTTAAAAGAACCATTTTTCTTACTTTTTTCCGACCAAGAAATCGTTTTGCTGTTTTTAGAAAAGATGGGTTCTGAGCTCCTTATTTCTTGCTTAATTCTGACCAATGTATTCTTTATTGTCTTGTAAGAGATCATTTTACTATTGAAGCGTTTGTTTTAATGCTTCTATATGGAAAATTTGAGTTATGGATTCTTGTTTTAGAAGTTTTTATACTTTTTAACGATTTACTTCTTTTTTTAATCTTCATCGCTATTTGCATTTTCCTCCTGTATGTTTAAGAAAAAAAATGGTCGCAGGAAATTCAAATCAGGGGAATATTTTTTCCGTTGTGTGTTTTGCTGCCATCTTAGACCTTGTGAGTAAATTACAAAATTTTTATGGATGTTGGTCCACCTTCTTGTAGGCTGTTGTTGGACATCTGGGGAATTCGTTTCTCCATGGCGCAGATGGCATAAAATGTGGATTAGAAGCTAGGGATCGTCAATCGCCGAGTCCAGTTTCAATGCCGCATAGAATGAACAATTTCTGTCAGAAGGTACATTACCATAATTTTGAGAAGCCAATGTATCACTCTCTGTTTTGTTGGCATTTCATGCCTTATGGTATCTTCTACCAATTGCATTTGACTCTTTTGCAGCTTGAACCGACTGTTGCTTTCCCCAATCCTGCTATGGAGCGGGCCACAAAGTGGGATCCTGGGTACCCAAAAACTTCAGATGAAGTCTACAGGTGTTATAGCCAATTGAGGTTTCTTGGAGATCAACATGAGCAAACTTCCTCAATTGTTTCAATTCTGCAATCAGAACTTGAGCTTGCTAGAGCACGTGTGCACGAGCTTGAGGTTGAGCGCAGATCCTCGAAGAAGAAGATTGATCATTTCCTGAAGAAGCTTGCAGAGGAAAAGGCAGCATGGAGAAGCAGAGAGCATGAAAAGATAAGGTTGGTGATTGATGGGATTAAGGCGGACTTGCACAGGGAAAGGAAACATAGGCAGCGGATGGAGATTATGAATACAAAGTTAGTGAATGAGCTTGCAGAAGCCAAGTTATCTGCAAAGAGATTCATGCAAGATTATGAAAAAGAGAGGAAGGCTAGGGAGCTCATAGAGGAGGTCTGTGATGAGCTTGCTAAAGAGATTGGAGAGGACAAGGCTGAAGTTGACGCGTTAAAGAGAGAATCCATCAGAATAAGGGAAGAGGTTGAAGAGGAGAGGAGGATGCTGCAGATGGCTGAAGTGTGGCGGGAAGAAAGAGTCCAAATGAAATTGGTGGATGCAAAACTGACACTTGAAGAAAAATACTCCCAGTTAGCCAAGATCCAGGCCGAGTTGGAGGCATTTCTAAGGTCTAGAATCACCGTCGATCCTATAGAGTTGAAAGAGGTGGAGCTTCTCAAGGATGCGGCAAGATCAGTAAATATTCAAGACATCAAGGAATTCTCGTACCAGCCTCCTACATCAGAGGACATTTTCTCAGCCTTCGAGGACCTCCATTCTGGCGAAGCAAATGAGAAGGAGATAGAAACGTGTTTCGGCTTTGAACCCAATGCTGGATGCTACAGCCCTGTGAGTCGAAGCTCCAAGATTCATACTGTGAGCCCCGAGGTTGGTGGTCTAACTGAAAATCATATGCAGAAATATGCAGGGGCTATCAATCAGAATGGGACTTTAGATGAAGATGGAAGTGTTTGGGATTCAGGCAATCAGGGGGAGGAGCTGGGTTCCAGTAATTCACCTGATGGAAGTGATCCATCTGTTAATGGGCATCATGAAGAGAGTAACTTCTCAGGGAGTGGAACAGAGTGGGAAGAGAATGCTGATAATATCTCTTTGACTCAAGAGGTTGATGTGACTTATTCAGCACACGGAAAGCAATCGAGGAGGAAACCTTCATCAGTATCTAGGCTTTGGCGATCATTCCCCATTAATGAGGATCCCTTTAAGACAATTACAGATGAAGGGACAAAGGGAAGGATTTTGAATAAGGATGTATCTCCAGATAGGGCGTCCGGTGATGGAGTTCTTACACCACAGAGTATGGGGCACTGGAGCTCACCTGATGCTGGCAATCCCCATATAACTCGAGGCATGAAAGGGTGCATTGAATGGCCAAGGGGCATTCAGAAAAACTGTTTGAAGGCAAAGCTGTTGGAGGCTAGAATGGAATGCCAGAAAATTCAGCTGCGACAGGCCCTTAAGCAGAAGATCTAGTCCACAATTTTCTCTAGAGATGCTAGACAAAAAGCCTCTCAGTGCATGAATAGTAAAGTTCACTTGTCATTTTGCTATTCTTGCATTAATCAGTGGAGGCATATGATTTCAACTAGTGATAACAGTAAGGTTATATCTTTTGGCTACTAGAGGAATCATCTTTCTTTTCTCTTTTGTAAAAACAGGTCAGACTGCCAATGGGTGTCTGATTAAGCTATGTACAACCATCGTTTTTGGGCTGTCACCCCTATCTTCCGTTATTGTACTACAGTAAATTATTTTTGCAGCAGGTAAGAATGTTTTTATCAGTCAATTCTCTTCATTATCATGCTCATTCAGTTTGCACATCTTGGTACTTCTCTTGTTCCCTCTACAGCCTGTTTGCTATCTTAAGATCTGCATGAAGTAATAATCAGTCACTTGCAATATAGTCATATGTAGAGTATAATGGTATTCAACATTCTCGTATTATCTTGTTAGCTTGAACTATTTCATCATGGTGGCAAACAAGAATGGATTTTTGCATGCAAAGGTTAGTACGTTTACATCCATAGGGTATGTCAAATAAAAGAAATCAAGCATCCTACTCGTTTGAGGTGATGACCTCCTTTTGCTGTGGCTTTTCACATTCCACTGCTAGATTTCTGTAACCAGCATTTATGAATAAATGGCTGATCATGAACCGGTGTTTAAAATTGTCTTGCATGTCCTTTATGATGAATTGATGTTTCCCATGTCAAATTTTCTCATTAAGTTGAGAGGAATTGGAGCTCCTTTTATTTCAGTCAAGTTATATTCCAATTTGTAGCTGCAAATTTTCAACTATAAACTCATAAAAAAAATTTACGAATATATTTTTCTCAGAACCTTGACTAAAATTTGAAAGTAAGATGCTTTACTTCAGGACTGAGACAGGAAGTTGCTTATGGCCTTTTAACAACTTGAAATACATCATTTGGTTCCATCACCAAGCCTGTATCCTGTATCAAATAGGAGCGTTCTATGTTATTAATGTCCAAATTACTGATAGGAGCTGAGGAATTATCTCAATTTTTCATGCCTTTTGTCATAGTAAAACAGGATATTCTCCTTTTTGTTTTAGTTTTGATGCGTTTATATTCCCTCCTGTCCTGGAGTTCAATTATCAAACAACTTTTTAGCTGGTGATCCTTATTTCCAAACTTGTGTTGATTTCACTTCCTGATGTCGGTGTCTTGTCCACGCTGATGTGGTATGTGGACGTTGATAGTGCAGGTGCAATGAAGATATTGAATGATGAAACTGGAGAAAGAGCACTATCATCATGGGGCCCTTTGGAGGATGCAGCACACATGTCATGTTTGGCTCATTCTTTTCGTACTCTTTCAATTTTATAGTTCCACACTTCTAAAAATTCCAATCCTTTTCATCTTTTTGCAGACCAAAGAAAGTGGTTTTGTTGTTAGCTGTGGTATATGCCTGCTCACCACATTGAACTTGCCAGGCAAGAAAACATACAGAAAAACTAATCATTTTGATGTGCGAGAGTCTGCATCAATATTACCAAACAGTTTTGTCAATTATGTCTTACTTTTATACATTGCATTACCAAAGGAATGGCTTAATTCCTTTCTCTACTGGTATATAATTGAAGCTGGAATTCTGTATTCACCTGTATCTGTCTGCTTCTGCTCTTTCTGCACTTTGTACGCTTCTTTTTCTATTGATAGTAGAGCTCAGCAGTAAAGATGCCAGCAGATTTTAATGGATCTATCCCATGAAAATAATTGCTAGACACCTGTTCCTGCATTCTGCTTGGGTTAACCATTACTTGACTAAGTTGGCACAATTCTTATTCTTGAAAGTTTCTGATTCTTGAAAGTTGTATTTAGTAACGATTGCTCGGTTTTGCACAAAGAAATATGAACCGAGTTGATGGTTATATATAAAATAGACCAACTAATTTCACATTTTTGGTGATGGAAACATTAAGAAATATTAGTTTTATTTTGTCTGGTTTCCTTTTATCCTCAAAATGTTTATTTGGAATCTTCATTAGAATGCATTTGCTCTTAAATAAAACTGTTAAAGTGCACATTACATGTTCAGAACTTAATAGGAAAAGCCATTTCATCTTATAGAAAAAGGCATGTGTAAAGTATCAAGAGAAGCTTATTGATTAGATTATGTTTTTTCCATGGTATTGCTGTACTGCTGTTGAAACCATGGAAATATCATAATACGCACTTTGATACTCGAAGAATAGCTTTGCATCACAAAGTGCTTCAACTGGTAATTACTGCAAGTTCGCTCTTAGAACATTAATTTAACAAATAAGGCAAGGCTATCTCAAATAATGACTCCAAAAATTCTTGGTGTCGTTATACGGATATAACCCCCCTCAGTTAAGGCAGACTGATAATGTACAAGTTAGTCTGTCAAAAGGTCTACATCAATGTCAGTACGTAAATACTATTCATGTAAAAGCACATTTCTTCGAAGGGAAAAAATATTTACACCCTCTTAATGTTAAGAGTAATGTTGCTGCCTTGATTTCAACAAAATTAATTCTTAAAGAAACCAAGGGTTAAATTTTACAGGATTGATATTGTCAGGAACCGAGCCTTCGAAACAGGGCAGATAGTGCGGAGTTCTACTCAGTGAAAAATGCATAGAGTGAAACATGCGGTATGTGTTGGTTTGATCGGTGATGTAAGGTCATAATACTACATGCGATAGATAACGGTATCACCGTTAGTGCATCATTGTGTAATGGTACAAACGTGGAGCGTTGTTCACTTAAGCAATGTCAGCGGATTAGAGGATGTCTTTGAAGATTTGGTTAAGGACTTTTCAGCTAATAGAAGTTTCTCATGCGTAATGTTTGGACGTACGGGGTATGTGTGTGTTAGGGTTAATTTTCTCAAGAATCACTTTAGGTGATTTCAACCGAGTATGGTGACTCAGGGCTATGCGAGTGAAGGCCTAGGTGCCGACGAATGAGTCTGGATGGTGTTCTTTGTTATGGTGTTTAATCATCAACTGGTCTTCAGATTAGGAGCCACAAGGTCTTGTTCCTTCAATGACAAGGTTTTGTTGTAGCATGCGCATGGAGTCGCAATACGTTTTATGGCACAAAAGACTAAGATAAGTTTGTGCTCTTTTCGAAAGTGATAGTTGGTATGAGATGGTTATGCACAAAATGACATGGATTAGATTGAATGCGTATTTGAAGATGTACTTGATTAGCTTTCACTAGGCAGTTGTGCACGAGGTGGTGCGCAGGGCCAATGAAATGATTCAGTACATAAAAAAGTGTTGTTACGCGACCTATGACCATTAGGCTGGCCAGACTGGGTGCATCACGGGTTTGCGAAAAAATTTATGCCTATGACAAATTGGCATCAGAGAAGAAAGATTCATGAAGACTTTATTGTTCATTGAGTGCGACACTAAAGAAAACAATGATGATTTATCCTGGTTATACAAATTTGTGTAGTTGAAGTGTTGTTGACCAAACACAGAAGCAAGATGTTGGCAGGGTGGTATTCATTTTGTCAATGGTAAGCAGAAATGTAAGGTTGTTGTTCAGTTGGCTAAGAGAACATGGACAAGCTAAATATTATTATCAATTGTGTGTTAGGCTCGTAGGTGAAGCATGGTGTTTGCCTTGTGCATGCAGAGAATGTACGTTGGATTCAGCTGGATGAATTTGCACTTTTGGTCATGAGAGACTCAATTAAAACTTTTATATTATCTCTCAAGATTGTGGGTTAGCGGAGTGCCTATCTTGGACAAAATGCTCATTGTTTCGATTTATCGCCTTCATCTGCTTGCTCATCAGGTCCTCTATTGGAGCCCCAGACTTGGGCTTGTTGACGGACTCAGGCTCTTCTGCGGCTATCTTTACGGATTGCCTTGGAGGATTCTGCTTGTAGACAATCTGCTCTTCCTCTTTCGATTCTTCCTCGACTGACTCTGATTCCTCAGAAGTAGCGTCTGGTTGTACCTTCTTTTTTATGATTCTGACTTGCTTCTTTACAGGCTTCTTCTTCAGCTTGCTTTTAGGAACCGTCTCTTTCAGCTTGGCCTCGGCTTGTTCTGACATCATCCTCGCCATCATCTTTTAGAACATATCATACATAGCGGGGTCGATGTCATCTTTCTTGTTCTGACCCTGTCCTCTGGCCGATTTGGGAGAGCTCATCCCTTCCGTCTCACTGTCGTTGAGTTGAGGATCTGTTTCTTTTCCTGCTCTTGTCGTAACCATTTTTGAATATCAGTGCTCTCTGTAGAGGAAAGATGAGGTTTTTAGACCGAAGAAACTTTTTGGAGAAGTTTTGACAAGAGGGAGGATTTAGGTTGAAAATTTAATTGTATCCCATTACTAGGGATTGAGTTGCCACAAAATTTGTGACAATTGCGCTGTTTACTCTACGAGGGAGAGTAACCAACTAAAAATATGAAGAAAATATTATTTTTAAAAAAGATATCTCTTGATGGAAAGAGATTTTTATGAAAACATAAACAAGAATATAAAATCAGAAAAAAATAAGAGAATAAATGAAATTTTGAGGATAAATGATAAAGATTTAAAATTTTGAAGAACTTGCAGGCAGGATCAGAAGAATTTGGAAGAATTTTTAGAGGAAGAAGAAGAAGAGGAAGAATAATACACCTGGGTTTTAAAAACAAAAGAGGAAATTTTGAAATATATACCCAGGGTTTTGGAAAATATAAGGAAGATATATAAAATATCATACAATCACAAATATACAAGCAAGGATACACAAACAACATTCCCTAAAGCTGACTCTATATGCAATATTTGAAATGGCTGATAGGACCTTAATCCTAACTCTAAGATTTATGTCATCTGATTCCAATCAAGGTATGCCGATATACTCAAGCCGAAGCTCGAAGTACGTGGCATATAAGATATCTCTTCGGTTCTAAGGTAAGGGCTTCCCAACATCCTTGAGCACCTACCGATATACCTCGGACTATGGCCCTTAGGTACGTGGTAGGGGGCGCGAACCCAAATAAGTGGTCCAGTTGTAAGGCTCTCTCCCGAACTATGGTTCAGTGAGACAGCCCAGCAACGTGAAGACCGGGACAATATAGGTAGGGATGTTTTCAAAATATGATCAACATGCAATAAAATCAGAAGGCTCTAATGCAAGTCCTAAAGAGATAGATTTAAATAAAGAGAAGCATACACTTGCATATATTGTTTGCATTCAATCCCTAAAATTGAGGAGAGTTGTATTTAAGACCTAAGTCTAATGTGAACATGAAGTAATCTCCTCAATATAGTCCTACCAAACCATACTTAGATCCTATATGCAATGATGTCAGCTTAGGACAGAGTCTAGGCTCCTCAGGTTTGCATGGAAAATGTAGCTGACATATGTTAGAATAAAGACTTAGATTATATAAAAGCAAAGCAAAGGCATAGATTCAACCGGACAAAGACGGGTCCCATCACGGTCGCCAAAACTGTGATCATCGCAAAATTTTTCCTCTCTTGTTGGTTTCTCTCTCTTCCTTCTCTTTTCCTTTTCTAACCTCTATTTTCCTCTTTTTTTGAAAGGAGGAAAAATAAAAAGAAAGAAAAGAGAAAGAGAAGAGAAAAGAAAGAAAGAGAGAGAGAAGATGAACTATTTTGCGGGTTTTCACTTGACCTTGATTTAAAAAGAATTTAGAAATTTAACTCGCCTCCGTTTTGAAAATTTGCGGGAAAATGGAGAGACGGGATTCGCTCATCGGTACGAGGTTCGACCGTTCCTAGCACCTTTACTAAGGGTAATCGAACCAAGGATCGAATCTATGCCTTTTGCTTTGCCTAAATATAATCTAAGAATTTATTCTAACTCTAAATGCACAGAGAATCATGCTTGTGCAATGCAAAAATGTATGCTCCGTTTGAAAGATGTTTTGAAAATTTTCAAGTGTTCTGAGATGGACTTGATAAGGGAGTGAAGAAATGATTTGAATCTAACTTAGAACTTTTGAGATGGATCAGAGTAGTTCTAAGTCTTTGACATGAATCAGAATTGGAAGAATAAATGAGAAAGAACGATTTGAAGCTTTTTGAAATGAAGGAAAGTGAAGTCTCAAAGTCAGAAATGAACTTTGAATTTGAACCTGAATTTAGGAAAAGAAATGAATACTTGAGATGGAATTGAATTTAGATTTCTGAAGTTGGAAATTTGGAATGGATCTGAGAAATCCGGATGGTATTTAAGAATAGAAATGGATTTAAGAGATTCAGATTAGATCCGAAAATGCAATTGAAATCTAGAATTGGAATTGGATTCCGGATCCTAAACAGAATGGGATCCGAGATTTGGAATCCAAGATGGACTTGGGTTCTGGATCCTAAAATGGAGTGGATCTGAAGTTTGAGATCCAAATGTAAAATTGGGTTCTGGATCCTAAA